>NC_054381.1:38520128-38848878 GCF_017654675.1 Xenopus laevis
CACTGCGTGCTCGAAAGCATTATGTTAACAGTGGTGGAATAATGGTCTTGCCGTTTCCCATTGTTTAGGATCGGGTGCCTAATTCTATTGATCCTCTATTCTATTGTAGAGTACAGTGACATTTTTAACATTTTTAAAACCTTTATCAAAGGTTAAATTTTGAATTTATGCGAATTTAGTTTTTTTACTCTAATAAACTTTAATATACACAAAATTCGAAAGGGAGGTTATTTAAGGCAAAATGTGAACTTCTAAGATTCAATCAAATAGTTCCGACCCAAAAATAGGAATCGAATTCGAAACTAGTTTTCCCACGGAAAAAAACTTGAATACCAGGAAGGCAATTAACATATTCAAATGGTTCAACGGATCTCTGCCACTGACTTGTAAATGAACTCAGCAGGTTTAAGGTGGTGAATATTCTAATTAGAACTGTTTTCATTCGAATTGGGGGATTCGAATTCAAATGTGTGAATTTTGACACCAAAAAAAAATATAAAATTAGAATTTACTATTCGACCCTTAATAAATCTGCCCCTCAATGTATTTCAACGAGAGAGAAAAAAAGTCAGTCAGACACCATCAGATTTTATCTCCTCAGATGAAGATGCAGCGTGGAGGGTTCATATCCCATAGTAATGACACCTTGGATAGAACATTTTACAGGTAGTTTACACATCAGATTTTTATATTGGTCCCATTATATTTTGACCCATGCAACTACATTCTACTTGTAGGATGAGTTATGTTGATCCGATACCATCCTACAAAATCTCCTGTGTAGTTTAGCCCTTAATTAATTACTAAAAAAGCTCAGGCGCCCACCTATATTACACAAGACTATATAGATAGTAGCATGGATCATCTCTAAAGAGCACTATGGTTTCTCTAGTTCAATACGTTATAGAATTGCCAAATCTAATTAACTTATTAACTGGTCTTCTTTTTTTATTTTTTATATTTTTTGAATTATGTGCGTTTTTCTTCTGATTCTTTCTAGCTTTCAAATGGGGGTCACTGACTCCATCTTCAAAATAAATGCTCTATAGGGCTACGGATGTATTGTTATTGCTACTTTTTATTACTCATCTTTCCACTAGTCATATTCCAGTCTCTTAGGCAAATCAAAGCATGGTTGCTAGGGTAATTTGGCACCTAGCAACCAGATTGCTGAAAATGCAAACTGGAGAGCTGCTGAAAAAAAGACAAATAACTCAAAAACCACAAATAATGAAAAATTAAAACCAAATGCAAATTATCTCAGAATATCACTCTCTACATCATACTAAAAGTTAACTCAAAGGTGAACATCCCCTTTAGGCATAAATGTTTGAATGACAATACCGTCAAAACTGCGATGCTTTCATAGACTGAATTCCTGTTTTCATTTGTAATCAGCCTATGGAAGGATCACGCCGCCCCCAACCCAGTGTCACTGAAACGGCTCAGAAGGTCTTTTAGCAGTGTCGGAGGGTCGGGTGAATGCAGGTTTGCGGTGGCTGGGGGGTGGCTTTGCGGGGGGCTTTGAGGGGAATGATTACGGGTTCAGCATTTACTTTATACTGACAAGTTCCTATGATTTTTTTATAGGAACATGTCAGTATCGTTTAAAAATATTCAGGCTGTAGTTTCTCCTACTCAATGTAACTGAATGTGTCGAAGTGGGACCTAGATTTTTTTGTTGTTCTTATATCTACCAGCTAGCTGTTATCTTGTGTGAGAGAGCTGCTATCTGGTTACCTTCCCATTGTTCTGTTGTTAGGCTGCTAGGGGGAAAGGGATGGGGTTGATATCACTCCAGTACAGCAGTAAAAAGTGACTGAAGTTTATCAGAACACAAGTCACATAAATGGGGCTCCCGGGAAACTGACAATATGTTAAGCCCCATGTCAGATTTCAAAATTAAATATAAAAAAATCTGTTTGCTCTTTTACGAAACAGATTTCAGTGCAGAAGTCTGCTGGAGCAGCACTATTAAAGGAGAAGGAAAGTAAAAAAATTATTCCTACTTCATTTGGTTCCTCAATATGCCCCCTCCTGAAACGCTATATTGTAAAGTCCGATGTTGCTGCTGTTTCCGCGCACAATCATCTTGAAGATGCGGCGCTTGGCATAGTTTGGCGCCGCCATTTTAAACTTGTCGCGTCATTTCCGCCCTGCGTTTGATCGTCATTGCGCATGCGCTCCCTTCGTGACCCCTTGACGTCACCTGAGACGCATCTGAGACGCATCTGAGACGCATCTGCTTGCCAACACGGAATCAACGTGTAAGCAGGAGCGCTATTGGCTGCTTAGAGAATGGGGCAGGATTAGAGAGGTCAGCGATGACGTCAGCATGGATCACGTGATTAAAACTTCAGCACTGAACACGGAACCTTGAAGTTTAATCTGCGCATGCACAGGGCACTGGAGATCCATTCTGCGCATGCGCATGCCCTATTCTGAGCGATTTCTGGACAGCAGACAGGGTATGTGATTTTATACATGTTTAAACTTATTTTTACATCGATTGCTGCTAAAATATTTATGTCAAAACTAAGGAGGGAAAGGATACTGGCACAGATACATATTTATCATTGGCAATACTTGGAGCATAATATCGTTTTTGACTTTCCTTCTCCTTTAAGTGAGGCATTTTGAAAAAATAAAAAAAAATATGTTTTTCCATTACAGTATCCCTTTAAACAATGACAGTGTCCTTTTAACATTTTATTTATCACATCTTCAAAGGTAAACACAAAACAATCAGTTTACAGCTTGAAAATATTTCAGTATCATGGCAGTAGAAACATAATGAATACAAGCACAAGATTCAATCCTTTGTTCCGCAGGGACAGAAACTGAGACACAAAAACATATTTGCAATGAATATAAAAGGGCTTACCCTCACACAATATCGCATGATTTTATTCTGGAAGTCTCCAGGAGGTAGCAATAAATATAGTAAAACTTCACATAAATCCTTTAGGCACCCTAAAATATATATAAGCACACACATTGTGTCAGTTATGTACTGTATGAGATAAACACATGTAGTCCAAGAGAAAAACACACAAACACAGGAAAAGAAGTACTCTTAAAGCACAATCACAAAAGTTCTAGTGTCATGCCCAGTACAAATTAAATACTTAACCTGAATATATTTAGTAAAGAAAAATGCAATGTTTGTGTGTCTAAAAGTTCTGGAAATAAAGCCAGAGAACTGGAGATTCTGCAACATTAGATGGAATATTTTGTGTTATATATTTAGCAAGAAAAGTAATGGAAAAAAACTGATAGTATTTTGGGTTTGTGTTTTTTTATCCTAGGCTCAGCACTTGTACATTAGCCATACACAAGCCACAGATGCTTTCAGAAAACAGTACAATCCATTAAAATGCCTTAAACATAGTCTTTAATATTAATCTTAAAAAAACATTTTGGGAGGCCCATTTATCAAAGGTCGAATTTTTTACAATATACTCAAAATTCGACTGGGAGGTTATTTAAGAAAAAATTAGAATGCCTAATATTCGGTCAAATGGTTCTGACCCGAAAATTCTAATCGTATTTGATTTGTACAGATCGAATTTTTCTCCAGAAAAAACCTTAAATGTCAGGAAGGCTAGTAACATCTCCAAATGGCTCATTGGACCTCTTGCCATTGAGTTGTACATGAACTCGGCAGGTTTTAGGTGGCGATTATTCAAATTAGGACTGTTTCTATTGTCAAGGTGTGATAAATCTCATATTGAAATTTACATTCGAATAGGGGGAATAACATTAAAATGTGTGAATTTTTAAACTCGAGAATTAGAATCGACTATTCAACCCTTGATAAATCTGCCCCTAAGTCTCAGGGTGTTAGGCTGTGGCCTGTAGGGAGTGTGTCTTAAATATAGTCTTTATTATTTATCTTAAAGTAACATTTTTAAGTCTCAGGGTGTTAGGCTGTGGCATGTAGGGAGTGTGCCTTAAATATAGTCTTTAATATTTATCTTAAAGGAACATTTTTAAGTCTCAGGGTGTGGCCTGTAAAGAGTGTGTGGGATTTGAAAATGTCAGTGGTTGGATTTTGGCAAAATAGGGACATGGCTCGGGCAGAGACATGTCTGTGCATGTGAGGAGCCCACAACTCTGAGGGCCAAGGTGATGGGGGCAATAATTGGGGCTCCCTAGAGGGGCCTGCTAACTTTATAATGTGGAATCCCATGAGAAGTGGGAATGCATGCTACCATTAAAAGGTTAACAGCAGCATGGTACAGCCTGTGAATCAACCTAATCAATTCATCTGCATTCTCTATTTTTTCACAGATTTTTAAATTACATACATGATGGGTAATTGGTTTCTCATGGTTTCTTAGAAGTGTAAAGCCTAAAATGTTTGTCATGCATCACATTTTACAATATTTTGTTATATTCAACAGTCTCTTGGCAAACAGACGTTAGGATTGTGAGAATTAATATATATATATTTATATATTATCACTTAAAGCTTAGCTACTTTTTCTATAATAAATATTCAACAACCTTCCTCGTCTTTGGATGAAGTGCAGACAAGGTCACGGCAGACACATTTTTCCATCTCAACTTCAACCTCGAAAAAAGTATCTATAAAATCTTCAGTTTTATCTGTATATACAATTAAAGAAAAACAAGAAATAGTTATTGCTTTAAAGCCTCTCCAAGTATAGGTTTGCATATGAAAGGGACACAAAATATAATAACATGGGTTTCTGATGTCCTTCATTGCCCCTGTGGTACTTGTTCTCACCCAGATCCTATGCAAGTGTAGCAAGGTAGAATAAGAGCGGTAGTATTTGCTTTCAAGGTTTTATTTAATATTACTGATTTGATCCATTGTGTGTTTATGGGCTGTGCCAAGCCATTTATATGCATAGCTCAGCAACTAGAGTGCTCAGGTTAACTAGCGGATATGGCTATTGTTCACAACCTAATTTATATCCTGTCTTCATAGTCTTAGTTTCTTTTAAGTGCCCTACAGTGTTGTAGCGATGGCTGCAGCCAGTCATCCAAGTATAAGCAATGACCCCCACAATGGAATGCTGGAGACAGCTGTACAACAATTGCGTAGGTATTTCAATGCCCCAAAGTACTTGGCAATTCAGCTAATCATTGTGAGTCTTCCCATGACAGGAAATCCTAAAATGAACACGGACTCCTGCGACACACCAAGTCGGATAAAATACGATTTTATTCCATGGAGTGCGTGCTCATTTTAGGATTTCCTTGCATCTCACCCTAACGCAATGGGTTCGGGGAACAGTACCCGGTCCACCCATCTTCATCGGTGAGTGCGAACTATCTACATATCGTTTGAGTAAATGTGCTGAGAAGGCTGACCCCTCTAGAGCCAGACCTGGGGCTTTGTACCGAGGTCAATTTTTACATTGAGTGAGCTTCAGTTCTTTATTAGGAATTGCTGAGTATTTAACACTCTGATAGAGCTGAGGGTTTTTCTTGTTTGTCTTCCCATGACATCAGCAATGATGCCACATGAGCTCACCTACACTAGTGGTCTACAATGAAGACACTCAGATCTAGTAGAGCTACACACCCATGTGGCCCCAGGATAGGCAATCTGGATTTTTAAGCAACTGCAGCTTACTGCCATCCAGAAAGACAAATAATTAAAGTGCTAAACTCTGATCTCCATTCCTACAATGTCCATGCTCATTTGCTGATTTGTGTTACCGAATACACTGCTCTATACATAGACTGTGGGAGCATGATAATGGTATCCCTGTCAAAAAATTCTGGAAAACACATGATTACAAAATTGTAAGCAACATTCAACCACAAAGTAATGCAAGTGGTTAATGTGTTACAGTTCTCTAATCCTAATACGGAATTAGCAAAGATAACTATCAGTCTATTGGTGATACTAATTTAGATGACTAAGGGTAGTCTAAGCCCAATAACGTTTCCCACTCACAAATCAGTACCTTTCTTTTGATCTTCCTTTTCTGCCATTTTTTGTTGCGCTTTTCTGAACACTCGAAGATGAGTGGCAAAGTCATCAACTAAACGGGTGGTAAAATAAGGCTGCCAGTCAATTTCTTTTGACCTTGAAGAGAAAGGGATACATGAAATGTGTTGGCACATAGTTCCAAGTAAATATAATAATAAAGCCAGAGTTATATAAATGCATTGTACATTTGAGCACATTAATCACATTATATATCTTATCAGTATTCTTTGTTAAAGGCCCAATAAACTTAACATATTTGTAGCTGCATAAACACATATTATTCATAGCATTTACAAATATATGAGTATAGCATAAGTTTCCAAAGGTTCTACTTATTATTATTATGCAGATTATGAAAGAGATATTTGTGTTCACTTTAGAATTTTAAATAAAATTAGCTTACCTAGTAGAAAACTGTACAAGCGCATTCTGGAGAGTTTGCCTGATTTCAAGGAGAAAAGATTCATCCTCACTTAGTGTGTAATACCAGTACTGGACATAATCCCTCAATGAAAATTGTATAACCTAAAATAAAAAGCACGGACTTCAAACCATGTAATAGTAAGCCCATTTCTAGGCTACTTCCTACAGGGGCGATCCTGGCCCCTCCACCACCTGAGGCAGCAGCAGTTGTTGCTGCCCCCACTCCCCCGGAAATTCACTCTTAAAGTACCAGGAGCAGCATTTTTGCTGCCCCTGGTACCTAGTGGGCCGCTGCCGCCTGAGGCGACAGCCTCAACTTGTCTCATTGGCGAAGCACCCCTGAGCTGAAATAATTTTTTTCTCCACCAGTGGACATTGTTACCAACAAGATTTGCGTGCTTTTCAACTTCATAGCAATCTCTAATCCTACAAATAGCCACTACTTTTATTTATTGTTACATTACTTATCACATTCCAATAATATATATTATATATATTATGGCTTTTTCATTAGACAGGGAGACTATTGCTTAGCACCCACTACTTCTGCATAAACGCATGTATTTAACTGTTAAGTATTAACTTTATATAAAGAATTAAATAAAGTGTGGAGGGCATGTGTTCTTTATTTGTATGTGTCCATCACTATATGTTGAAAAACTTTTCGAAGATTAGAGGTAGGGAGTATGTCAATGATATAAGTAAACTCATCCCAAGGTGAAACATGAGGGTAGTATATGAGGATTGAAAGCCTTAGGGATAGAAAAAATACTTATGGGTTTGAGAGGTGTCTAAATTAACAGCTCTTAAAAACTGAATCAATGTGTATTCATGAATTGGAAACTTTGACTCTCAAAGGGAAAAATGGGGACCTAGAAATTGCCTTGAAAGGGATATTAGTGATCTCCAATCTTAGAGGATTGCCGAAACACATTCTAAGGCCAGATGCACAGGTAAACAGTTAAATAAATGGTCTCCATGTATAATGAAAAAGCCAGTTTATAAATTAATATTTATTATTGAAATGTGATAATTGATCTAATAATCTAAGTAAGAGGTAGCAGCTATTTGAAGAAATAGAGATCGTTGTGAAATTGAAACGCACACAATTCTGGTAGGTATCGATGTCTACAGGTGGGGTGGCTGCGGATGTAACAAGTGATTTTTTAATATTTGTGGACACAGAAAATGTTTGCCAGCTAAGTACAAACTGAAGAAAAGAAAAAAAAAGATCCACTGAGCAATAATTTTAAGTGCTTATATACACTCTAACAAATAAGGGCAAAGGAGAACATTGGCATAAAGTCCTTTTTATACTGGGATAGTGTTCCAGAAGGCGTGCAACAACAATACCCTATATCCCCAAAATTGCATTCCACTGTGTATGTGCCAGTCTGAATCTACAGAGAGATGGTGTAATATTTTATCCCCTAAAAGGAACACTGGTTATTTTACTTTACAACTCACACAGTGGGGTAGTATACTTACTGTTTAACTTGAGTCCACTGAAAAAGTGGTGAAAGTATGTAACAGTTTTTGCCTTAATCTAACCCCTAACTTACATAGCTCAAAGTCAACATACATTCATGTAATGCAATGCTTATCAAAAATCATTACAATTTATTTTACAAAACCAAGGCAATTTAACTTATACAGGCGTGGGATCCGTTATCCGGAACCCGTTATCCAGAAACCTCCAAATCATGGGAAGGCTGTCTCCCATAGACTCCATTTTATCCAAATTATTAAAATTTTTAAAGATGATTTCCTTTTTCTCTATAATAATAAAACAGTACCTTGTATTTGATTCAAACTAAGATATAATTAATGCTTATTGGAGGCAAAACCAACCTATTGGGTTTATTTAATGTTTACATGATTTTCTACTAGACTTAAGGTATGAAGATCCAAATTACGGAAAGATCCATTATTGGGAAAACCCAAGATCCCAAGCATTCTAGATAACAGGTTCCATATCTGTACTAACTCAAGCAGCTACAAAATGCACATACTATATTTATAACCAGGTGGTGGATGAGACAAAAGCTTGGATAACTCTGACTCCAAACATCCCATATAAAAGATCCTTTATTTATTTATTTATTTTATTTAAGTCTGCGCCATTTACAAAATGCCCACATCCCATACCTACTGTACAGTTAATAATGCATTGAGATCCTATGGTTAGAAATGTACCTGCTGCAGGGGCTCATCAATCATACTGGCACCTGTTATTCTTCTGTCAATCTTGATGGTTCTAGGTTCAAGTTTAATTTCTTCCAAACACTGTCAAAACATGAAGGGCAGAGTGATAAACTGATCCAAATAGAACTATGCAGTAAAACAGAACTTTTACCAAGGATTTCTCTAGAAGTTAAGAGAAACATTATATTGAGCCAGTTCTTCTCCTGAAAGAGGTGAATGTTTTGGACATCTTTTCCTGTTTAACGTATGAGAAACACTTGACTAAAATCCACTGAAAGTGCTGCTTGACTGAGGTCTTTAGATATATACAGCAACCTAAACTCCCATAAATTCGTAAATTCAACTAATCGAAATTATCTTAAAAAAAATCTATTTCGCGTGAATACAATCGACCCGAAAACTCTAAATCAAATTAAATTCGATTCGAATTTTAAAAACTTGATTTGAGTTTTTTCTCCGAAAAGAACTAGAATGCCAGGAAGGCTGCAAACAACTCCAAATTGGACCTCTCCCATCGACTTAAACAGCAATTCGGCAGATTTTAGGTGGCGAATAGTCTAATTCGGGTTCTTAAAGGGCCAGAGTATGATACATCTCAAAAATCTAATTTTTTTAAAAACTCGATTTGAATTTGAATAACTCCCTAGTCGAATTTGACAGTTTTGACCATAAAATACCTTGAAAATTTGAATTTTCAATTCAACCCTTGATAAATCTGCCCTTAGTTGTTTTAAGCCAACACAAATAGGAATGACATTTTAAACAAAGATTTTATATGATCTTGAACAGAGACTATTGGAAAAAAAACTCTTACTCATTAGATATCATGCAACTTCCAAATACAGCGGCAACACAAAATATTTCAGAATTGTTTTAGAAATAAAGCAGGACTATTTTAACAACGATTTGAAGCTAGTCGCCAAATGAGTGGAATGTATTCACTGCCCATGTTGGTCCTCAACCCATGGGATTTCTCAGTAATTCCACTTGATATCTGACTAAGCCTTGATCCCCTATCAATTAGGGAGGCTGCTGCTTTCTCCCCATACACAGGCCACTCTGGACTAAACCAACAATGGTCCTTTTATGGAGAGCTCACAACAGACAATTAAAATGTAAATAGGGAAAGCTAAACATGCCAGTCTGCCTTTAAACATCTATAGAAAATAAAAAAATGCAGTCAAGTTCATCAAGTTATTTCTAAACAAATTATCCAGTGTCTTTCTTTAGCTGATCTGGGAGAATTTCCCAACTCTTCATCATGTTCTGAAAGGGCTCATTAAATCTTTCAAAATGTGTCAGATCATTATTTGCCAATTCTGATGTAAACACTGCTTGTGTCCAAAAAAAAGACTAGACTATAAATCTGACGGCTATTTCTGCACTGTTCTTGGAAAAAAAATAGCTGTCTAGAGTAATTGAAGAGCATTGTCTGCAGTAAAAAGGAGAACCTTAGGCGACCTAACGCTCAGCAGTTTTCAGCAAATTAACAGAAATGAAAACAAGACAATTGCTATTAAATAAATGAATGGAAGTTGGTGTAGGAGTGAACAAGGAATGCAGAGTGAGGAAAATGGTGGGCTTGCTATCCAAAGTGAAGGAGGAGTTTGCTATAAGGTGAGTAAGGAAGCAGAATGGTAGACTTTTCATTTCAGTGGTTTTCAGATACATCACCAGAAATAAGACCTTTTTCAATTACTTTCTATTATCTTTTGTGCCCGCTTTTCTAATATAGAAGTTTAATTTTTCAACTTCTTTATAGTGATGTGGGGTCGAGTCTCCCTCAACCTGCACCCAACCCTAACCCACCCCCTGCAAAGTCTTTATTAAGAAATAACTTACAGATTCTCCTCTTCAGAAACGGCTACAGGGTGACGATCCATCGCGCGGCACTCGATTTCTCGAGCGCCGCACAATGGATCGTCGCCCTGTCTCTGTTTCCCGAAGAGGAGCGGAAGCGGAGAATCGGTAAGTTATTTCTTAAAGGGATCGTGTCATCGGAAAACGTTTTTTTTCCAAAACGCATCAGTTAATAGTGCTACTCCAGCAGAATGCTGCACTGAAATCCATTTCTCAAAAGAGCAAACAGATTTTTTTATATTCAATTTTGAAATCTGACATGGGGCTAGACATTCTGTCAATTTCCCAGCTGCCCCTGGTCATGTGACTTGTGCCTGCACTTTAGGAGAGAAATGCTTTCTGGCAGGCTGCTGTTTTTCCTTCTCAATGTAAATGAATGTGTGTCTCAGTGGGACATGGGTTTTTACTATTGAGTGTTGTTCTCAGATCTACCAGGCAGCTGTTATCTCGTTACCTTCTCATTGTTCTTTTGTTTGGCTGATGGGGGAGGAGAAGGGAGGGGGATATCACTCCAACTTGCAGTACAGCAGTAAAGAGTGATTGAAGTTTATCAGAGCACAAGTCACATGACTTGGGGCAGCTGGGAAATTGACAATATGTCTAGCCCAATGTCAGATTTCAAAATTGAATATAAAAAAATCTGTTTGCTCTTTTGAGAAATGGATTTCAGAGCAAAATTCTGCAGTTAACTGATTAATTTTGAAAAAAATGTTTTTTCCCATGACAGTATCCCTTTAATAAAGACTTTGCGAATTTAAAGTTAAAAGTGTCTTGGAGTTTTTTTTTCGTTAAGTACAAACAAATTTTTGTAAAAATTTTTTTTTTGTTACTGGTCTTTTAAAGACAGCTGTTAGAATTGAGACAATAGTTGCTAATATTCCACAGATGCTGCAGAAAAATCAATTAACTACCTGGATTACAGAACTGCCAGACTGAAACACCAGAGACAGGAACATTATACTTTAAACTTGGTAAAATGGAGAGCAATTGAAAAAAACAGGTTAACAGGTGAACAATCTGAAAACAACTGAACTGAAAAAAAGTTTTGGAAGGTGAACAAGCCCTTTAAGGCAGAAAATTAAATGATCAGTGAGGTGAATAGAGACAAAGACACAAAAAATAACCTATTGAAATTTTATGCAGATCTCAGCATGTTTTTCTGGTGCCTTTATTTGAATGCTTTGGGGACTAAATCTAATACCTAGCACATGAACATACTTACAAACTGTACACGAGACTCGGATTAATCTGACAGCGTTGTACTTTATAACATATTTTATTAAACCCTGACATTTTATGCTTCTTACATATATGGAAGACTGTAACGTATTTTAGTGAAAATAAAGTATGTTCCTCAAAAACAAATTACAAAGGTTTATTTATTTAAAAAGTTATAGCGTAGGACACGTGTAGCAGAACAGTGGCCCCTGATTTTAGGGTTATAGCACGGTTATAGCTCAGGGGGGAAAATTCATATATTTGCAGATACTTAATTATAGACTTGAGAGGCTACTGAAGAACTCCTTCACACTCCAGACTTACCTGGATATGTGTATCTAATGCTAACAGTAGATTTCGTAAGACTCCATTTATATAGATGGGATACAGAGCCCTCCTTATCCACACCCTGGCAGCAGCATACACCACACACACACCTGTGCACTGAGCATGGTCCCTTTCCCAGAACATGGCAGAAGGAAGGAACCAAAAAAATATAACAGTACTGTACAAGTACTGGGTCTTTAACTAAACAGGTGCAGGACTGCCAGTTGTGGGAAGTGACATTGCAGCAATATGTCAGGTGTATGACTGTAATGTCGCTTGTGTTATTTTTGACCGAGCTATGGAATGACAGTCACGCACACACTTCTATACACAAACATTTTTATTACATTTGTTTGCATCCCTTCAAACAAATTTAACAAATTAGCATATACCTATATAGAAATCCAGTTTTAATTAAAGAAACAGTAACATCAAAAAATTAGTGTTTTAAAGTAATACAAATATAATGCCCTGCACTAGTAAAACTGAGGTGTTTGCTGCAGAAACACTTCTATTGTTTATATAAATAAGATGCTGTGTAGCTATGGGGGCAGCCATTCAAAGGAAAAGGCTTAGGTTACACAGCAGATAAACTCTGTAGAACATAATGGTGTTATCTGTTATCCATTATTTAACCTGTGCCATATAGCTTTTTTTTCAAATTCCACCATTGCTACACAGCAGCTTGTTTATATAAACTATAGTAGTGTTTCTGAAGCAAACACATCCGTTTTACCAGTGCAGGACAACCGTATATGCTATTTTCATTACTTTAAAACAATTAGATGTTTTAGTGTTACTGTTCCTTTAACACAATATTGTTTAAGCATTCATAACATATAAACCAAAAAAAGAAATATCATTACTTGATTACAATCTGTGGAATAAGGTATGTTGGGTTAAAATAAAATACATTTATATTTATTACTGGAAGTACAGATAATGTTTATGCACCTTTACTACATAAGCCCAACTCAATGAGCTCATGTCAAAATGGGGGTATTCTTTCCCTGCAATCAGTATGGGCAAAATTGGACACTTTGCCTTTAAATGACTACAAGGTAACATAAAAACCTGTTTATGACCTTTAAACAAAACCCATAACACGGAAGTATGGGTCAAAATTGTGCACATTTTCACATATAATTTCCCAGTGTTTACCTTGGGAATGCCAGTAGATGTTGATGGTAGAAAAGAGTGCTCACACCTTTCTAAGTGTCGTTCTGAACTTGTTTTGCCAAAAAGGATAGTCACTACAAAACCCCTGTGAAAGAAATAAAATCATTATGCCTAAATAAAAGATGATTCTTAATAGATTTTGATCTCTGTCAACTACCAACCAATAATACGTGCTGTGCCTCTGACAGGAAGAAAGTCGATTTAAACACTGCAATATCTTATGCCTGCCAGATGTGCCGCATAGAAACTTTTATTGCCAAAAAATAATGTTGAAGCATGGAAATCAGGGCTGAATTAATTTTAAATGATTACATGACATGAAAAAAGTTAGTGGTTAACTGCCACTGAAAAGAAACACATCTACTGCCACAAATAAGGGCAAAAACTGGATGCAATTGGACCGTCAACTTTATAATAACATTTAGTACTGTAAAGAAGGGTATAGGAGAAAAATTCTTTTTGGTTTTCACAGTTTTTGTATAGTTTTTAAAGGAGAAGGAAAGCTACCGATGCAGTTTATTGCCAATAGTAATCCACAATCATGCAAGCTAGAATGCATCTGTTACTCTTCATTCTGTCTTCATGCAGCAGTTGGGTGTCAGAATTCTGGATTCGGTGCATCCCTATTTTTAATTGATTGTATTTAGAATGTATCTTATTTCAGTATGCTGAAGCGAATATTACATTTTCATTTTCACAATAGTTCCCCTTTAATTTCAACCTTTTCTCCTTTAAGTTCTTATTCTGCTTGTTCACAGAATGCTGAAGGGAATACTAACTGATTGATCTTCCATTCTGATTATCTCATATTTGGTACATCATAGCATGCTATTAGAATCGAGGTTTATGAATACGCTCAAAATGTCACCCATGGCTGTGTGGTCACTTACAGGACAAAAATTCTGGTGGAAGTGTCACAGAAATCAGTCCTTTTCTAGCAGTAGGTTCAGATAAGTGACGTGTGGGTCTATAAAAACTTTACCTAACTGACCCTAACCTGCAGCGTGCTCCTATTTATAACCACACCGTTGCAAGTATATGAAAAGGAACACGTGCAAGTGGAATTGGGGCACTAGAAGGTAACAGGCAGGGTGGGCGTAGGCTAAAGTTCAGTCCACACCCGCCCACAAACTTTGTGCGCAAGTCTGACCCGCGGGTCCCAAGGGCTTCAGGTCGGCCTGCACATTACTAGTTCAGATCTGCAGGAATTTTTGCAACAAACTAATACAAGTAATTACAAATTTCTGTCCTTACCCTCCAACAAAGCATAGTATGTAAAAGGCAAAGTAGAATATAGCAAAAGGTCCAAACTTGATCAGGAACAGCACAACGCCAAGACTTCCCCATCCCCATATGGAAAGACTAGCCTGAAGCAAAATAAGAGACACAAATGCTCAAAATACAGTTATCATCATATTAAAATATAACATGTACACAACCTAGTTCTAAGAACAGATTCATTGCTTTAGGTGGTAGTGATACTTCTAGTTTTTTGCTTAGCTCTCTACTTTGATGGCAATAATAACTATTAATCACACAATTACTTCTGTAAAACCACAACTTAGTAAAATATATTCTTTTATATAAGCACTCCACTTCCTCATATGGAGAAGGATATTACGTCCTGCAGGGGGCGAGTACTACTGCTTTCAGTCCCTCTTAGCTCACACCCACTCCTGCAAAAAATAAAAGCATCCTTTGTCTGAAAATCTCCTCTCCCGCACTGCTCAGGTTTGGGGGTTTTTTTTCACATGGTGCTTTTAAGGGCAGAGACACATGTGGACTAATCCCCCCGAACTGCCTTCCCGCTGGCTAGAATCTAAATCGCCGGTGGGATGGCACTCGGAGTGTTTCGTCTTCCAAAGTCACCCGAAGTTTCCTCGTGAGGTGACTTTGGAAAATGAAGCGCTTTGAGTGCCACCCCACCAGCGATTTAGAGAAGTGTCACTATCCCTTTAACTAGAGCATTTATAGCTTTTCCAAAAAAAAGTGTGATGTTTTTCTATTCTCAAAGGATAACCTCTTATCATCTGAAAGGATCTGCTGGTTAAAAAGGCAAAATTATTATGGTCCCCTTACATATTTATACATAGTTAACATATAATACTAAGAACCTCTTTCATCATAGTGATACTATCACTTAAAGGAGAACTAAACCCTACAAATTAATAGGGTTAAAATGGCATGTTTTATATACTGAACTTATTGCACCAGCCTAAAGTTTCAGCTTCCTAATTGCAGCAATGATCCAGGACTTCAAACTTGTCACAGGGGGTCACCATCTTGGAAAGTGTCTGTGACACTCACATGCTCAGTGGGCTCTGAGCAGCTGTTGAGAAGCTAAGCTAAGGGGTCATTGCAAATGTAGTAATTATCTGTATTAATTACTAATCAGCCTTATATTGTGACATTTCTATTCTATGTGTACTGTAAATTGTGAGTGGGTCCCTAAGCTCAGTAAGTGACAGCAGCACAGTCAGAGCATGTGCAGTGAATCAGCAGAAAAGAAGATGGGGAGCTACTGGGGCATCTTTGGAGACACATATCTTTACTGCTAAATGTCCGTGGTTGCCTTGGGCTGGTACAGAAGCACAAAACATAATGTACAATATTTCTAGCCTACATCTTTAGTTAGGCTTTAGTTCTGTTTTAAAGGGGTGGTTCACCTTTAATTTAACTTTTAGTATGTTATAGAATGGCTAATTCTAAGCAAGTTTTCAATTCTTTTTATTATTTGTTTATTATTTATTTTTATTTTCTTCTGACTCTGACTTTGCAGCTTTCAAATGGGCGTTGCTGACCCCTTCTAACAAGCAAATTCTCTGTAAGGCTGCAAATGTCATTGCTACTTTTTTATTACTCATCTTGCTATTTGGGCCACTCCTATTCATATTTCAGTCTCTTATTCAAATCAATGCATGGTTGCTAGGATAAGTAGGTCCCTAGTTACCAGATTGCTTATGATGCAAATTGAAGAGATGCAGAATAAAAAGCTAAATAACTGAAAAACCTTAAATAATAAAAAATGAAAACCAATTGCAAATTGTCTCAGAATATCCCTCTCTACCTCAAACTAAAAGTTATATCAAAGGTGAACAACCCCTTTAACATAACTCTTACCCACTGCTCCTCTGCTTTAAAAAGTACACTAGCCCAGCAGAAAACTAGCTAAGCAATTAGCAACTGCACAACAGTTTGGCACCCTCCAGTGACACCAGCTTTCCTTGTCTTTTAGTCCTCTTGACACCAGCCCTTGCAGCCTCTTATATTAATGTTTCCAATAAACCTCGTTCCCAGGAACAGGCCACAAATGGACATTTTAAGATAAGAGAAAAAATACGTGGCTATGACCTTCAGTGGGAGAGGTTTCAACAGGGAGTGGTGATACATTGGGCATGGCTATACAATTGTTGTTTTTTTCGTCAATGCAACGTACCCACTTTTCCCTGTGTCTCCAGATTTCACTTTGAAACTCTAGCAAACTAATCCTGCAGATTATTATGCACACTATGGTAATAGAGTTAAAAATAACAATGCCTCTCTGTAGATAGTATTATAGGGTTCTCATGGGGCAGAAAAACTAATTTCTGGTCTTGTTTTCAGTTGATTGTGGTATGGGACCTGTTATCCAGAGTGCTCGGGACCTGGGGTTTTCCAGATAACAGATCGTTCATACCTAAGGGTAGGGGCACACTGGGTGATTCAGGGAGATTTAGTCGCCTGGTGACGAATCGCCTCGTCTTTGCCGCGACCAATCTCCCCGAATGCCTTCCCTCTGTCTTGCGCCGGCTAAAATGAAAAATCGCCTGCGCTAAAGCACACGCGGCACTTCGTTTTCCAAAGTCGTCTGAAGTGAATTTAGTGCAGGCGATTTTTCATTTTAGCCGGCGCAAGACAGAGGGAAGGCGTTCGGGGAGATTGGTCGAGGCAAAGACGAGGCGATTAAATCTCCCTGAATCGCCCAGTGTGCCCCTACCCCTAAGTCTATTAGAAAATCTTTTAAACATTTAGAGGCACAATTATTAAAAATCTAATTTTGAATTCATGTGAGTTTTTTTTAAACTCTACTGAATTCGATTTTATTTGAAATTCGAAAGGGGGGTTATTTATTACAAAAATCGAATTGCTAAAAATCAGACAAATTATTTGTGACCTGAAAATTTGATTCAAATTCGATTCAAATTCGATTCAAATTCGATTCAAATTCGATTCAAATTCGATTCAAATTCGAGTTTTTCCCTCAGAAAAAAATGGAGGAATGGAATGTCAGGATGGCTACTAGTAGCATAAAAATGGTCACTGGACCTCTCCCATTGACTTATACATGAACTCAGCAGGTTTTAGTTGGCGAATAGTCGAAATCGAGTTTTTAAAGTAATTTGAGATTTTTGACCATAACCAAAATTTGAAAATTAAAATTAAAATTTTCAATTCGAGCCTTAATAAACCTGCCTCTAAATAAACCCAATAGACTGGTTTTCTTAATTCTCAAGTTCCTTTACTCATCCAAAAAGATCTTTCAGAAGTGAAGACTGGAGAAGGAAGCCATTCTTCTTCTCTGCTGTTTCAAAATGTATAGTCTTACAAATACGCTTTTCACCTGGGACTACATACACAGGAAATCGTGTCACATATAGTTGTGTCTGTTGACACATTCTTCAGAAGTTGGAAAGGATATGTTAAATGAATTATGCATACAATAGCGCAGACAGGGCCATCAATCTGGCCCTCATTTTAGAAAAGGCAAAGATGTAAATGTTATTTTACCTTTAAAATGTAGCTGGCAACATCCTCTTTTCTATTCCTTTCATCAAGACAAGGCTCCTGCAGAAAGGCAAACATACAACATAAGCCCATTTTACAGAAATGGTTCTATTGTAAATCTGGGATTTATCTTTGTTACCCAATAAATGTCTTAGAATCAATTGTTTACCTCATTTTGATAACATGTGTGTACTGTAGGAAGATTTTTAGCTGTATTAAATTAGATCATAGGGACCCATCATAAACAACACAGGACCCAATTTGGGGTCCCAAACCTATATTATAAACTCCTGGTTTAAATCATTTCATGGCAACATTTCATAGTTGCCTTTGCTGAACTTCAAAAGTGTTTAGTCAGATTTTATTGCAAACTATACATAAATACACATAAACATACACAGTGGGACAAAATTACAAAGTCCTCGAAGTGTCTTTTCCCAGTTATCTCTAACCCTTCAGCAATGTCTGAAGTACTTTATTGGAGCAACTTTTCTGCAGCCATGCACTACAATTCATGACAGAGAGTAAATAAATATATATATATATATATATATATATATATATATATATATATATATATATGGAGAGAAATGTGGAACGCACACCTATAGCCAAAGTAAAAAATTGGGTGCCAGTCTGGAAAAAACTTAATAAGTACTGTGGGATGACGGCACACCAAAAAAAATCCAACAAGACAAATCTTAGAGAATAAATAGGAGGTTTATTGGACTGAACCAACGTTTCAGTTCCTCACAGGAACTTTCATCAGGGAGTGAAAAGCTTTGTGCACAGTGAGACGCTTAAATTCTGAATATGGCGCCAAAAATGGTTGCTGAGCAACCATTGTGTTAGTGTAAACAACCCAGTGATCGTGCCACCTGGAAGTGAATAAAAATAAAAACAAAGCCGCCTGTCACATAGTTAGGAGTTCTTACCTCATTAGCCGTGGCCTGGGCCCTTAACCCCGCAGTGATCGTGTACCAATGGCCAGACACAGTCCCCGTCCAGGGTCCTGTGCGCTGTGTGTGACTCCCGGCTTGCAGGCGCGGAAGGGGCGGAGCTTAGTACGTAGTGCGCATACTAGCGCATTCCTGCGATTGGAGGCCATTCCGCTCGGACTGACAGCCAGGAGCTGTAACCAACGCTGCTAAAGATAGCAACGGTGGCGCTCCCCTGCTGTATCTCCCAAAGCCCAGGCCCTGCAGCGTTATGAATGTATGGTCTGCGAGTTAACGCTGACCAATACACCCTGCTGTAATTAGCCTTGTTGGGTTTTGTTTGGCCAATGCTTGCCCACATTTGCGCCTCTCACACAACATTAAGGGATACTGGGTCAGTGTCAGCCATAGGTCGACCAAAGAAGGGGCACAGTGTATCGGGGGTACTGCCCGTGGGTTCCTACTGCCAGGCTAAATCATGGGTAGGGTGACAAGGAAACATGGACCTAACGGCATAGACTGTGAACAAAGAAAGATTTAAGACATAAGGGGGAAATAACACAATAGCAAGAGACAATGAATATCAAGTGGCAGAACAAAATAGGTTATAACAGTCCACAATCAAGGCAAACAGTCCAAAAGTGGGTAATCATAGGTATGTTCATATGAAACACCCCAGTGGAAGTATTTCGTTCAGACCTCGGGGGGATACAGTATCCAGCGTGTGTATCCACCTGGACTCCCTTCTTAGTAGGGCTTGTTCACGGTCGCCACCTGCAACCTGTGGCTAAACATTTTTTAGCGGAAGGACATACTCTCCCAACGTTTAGGTGTATGGCCATAGACCATCAACCTCCATTGGAAAGAGGTGGCGACCGTGAACAAGCCCTACTAAGAAGGGAGTCCAGGTGGATACACACGCTGGATACTGTATCCCCCCGAGGTCTGAACGAAATACTTCCACTGGGGTGTTTCATATGAACATACCTATGATTACCCACTTTTGGACTGTTTGCCTTGATTGTGGACTGTTATAACCTATTTTGTTCTGCCACTTGATATTCATTGTCTCTTGCTATTGTGTTATTTCCCCCTTATGTCTTAAATCTTTCTTTGTTCACAGTCTATGCCGTTAGGTCCATGTTTCCTTGTCACCCTACCCATGATTTAGCCTGGCAGTAGGAACCCACGGGCAGTACCCCCGATACACTGTGCCCCTTCTTTGGTCGACCTATGGCTGACACTGACCCAGTATCCCTTAATGTTGTGTGAGAGGCGCAAATGTGGGCAAGCATTGGCCAAACAAAACCCAACAAGGCTAATTACAGCAGGGTGTATTGGTCAGCGTTAACTCGCAGACCATACATTCATAACGCTGCAGGGCCTGGGCTTTGGGAGATACAGCAGGGGAGCGCCACCGTTGCTATCTTTAGCAGCGTTGGTTACAGCTCCTGGCTGTCAGTCCGAGCGGAATGGCCTCCAATCGCAGGAATGCGCTAGTATGCGCACTACGTACTAAGCTCCGCCCCTTCCGCGCCTGCAAGCCGGGAGTCACACACAGCGCACAGGACCCTGGACGGGGACTGTGTCTGGCCATTGGTACACGATCACTGCGGGGTTAAGGGCCCAGGCCACGGCTAATGAGGTAAGAACTCCTAACTATGTGACAGGCGGCTTTGTTTTTATTTTTATTCACTTCCAGGTGGCACGATCACTGGGTTGTTTACACTAACACAATGGTTGCTCAGCAACCATTTTTGGCGCCATATTCAGAATTTAAGCGTCTCACTGTGCACAAAGCTTTTCACTCCCTGATGAAAGTTCCTGTGAGGAACTGAAACGTTGGTTCAGTCCAATAAACCTCCTATTTATTCTCTAAGATTTGTCTTGTTGGATTTTTTTGGTGTGCCGTCATCCCACAGTACTTATATATATATATATATATATATATATATATATTTTTTTTTTTTTTTGGATAAAATGCAAAATGTTTCCATTTGACCAAGATCTGGTCTTTTATCCAAAACTTGGGGTTTTCACCGTAGGGAGTTAGCTAGGATATTGCTACTACAATAGAAGTATTTATTAATACTGAATAATATAACATTATTTAAAGTAGTGTAGTTTTGATAAAAACAATTAACTTTAAAAAGGCACTATATAAATAAAGGTTCATATAATAAATTATAGTAAATTTTGGGATTGCTTGGGGGAACAGTATTCTCATGGTTGCCCAGTTAATAATGGTATTTTTTTCTTTTAGGAAATACATAGTATTGCCGCCTTACTTAATGTTATGGAATACAGATATTCTAACAAGCTGGCAATACATGCTCAGTTTGGTTTGCCCATACTGCCCGACTGTCTGGGCATGGATGGCAGCCTGGGGATCTCACTTTCACCCATTGATAAATATTCTTCTAAAAATCCCATAGGAATGAATAAAACATTGGTGAGTTTTTATGTATTAAGCTCTAAACTCACATTTTGGTAAATCTGCCCCTACATCGACTAAAAAAGCATAACATTATGATAACGATGTAACATTAATAAACTTTAAAAAGGCACTATAAAAATAAAGGTTCATATAATAAATTATAGTAAATTTTGGGCTTGCTTGGGGGAACAGTATTCTCATGGTTGCCCAGTTAATAATGATAATTATTATATATAATAATTATGATAATGATGTAACATTAAGGGGGTTATTTACCAAATGATTGTTACAGGGGAAAAAGGAAATAATTTTTAAAAATGCTGATTATTTGTTTAAAATGGAGACTGCCTTCCCGTAATTCAAAGCTTCTGGATAACAGGTTTCTGGATAATGGATCCTATACCTGTATGGTAACCTATTACACTCTGCGTATAAGCTGATGTATATTACCCAAACAGATTATTTGTTTCTAATAACTAAGAGACTAAGGGGCCGATTCATGAAGCTCGAGTGAAGGATTCGAATTAAAAAAACTTCGAATTTCGAAGTGTTTTTTGGGCTACTTCGACCATCGAATGGGCTACTTCGACCTTCGACTACGACTACGAATCGAACGATTCGAACTAAAAATCGTTCGACTATTCGACCATTCGATAGTCGAAGTACTGTCTCTTTAAAAAAACTTCGACCCCCTACTTCGGCAGCTAAAAGCTACCGAAGTCAATGTTAGCCTATGGGGAAGGTCCCCATAGGCTTGCCTAAGTTTTTTTGATCGAAGGATATTCCTTCGATCGTTGTATTAAAATCCTTCGAATCGTTCAATTCGAAGGATTTAATCGTTCGATCGAAGGAATAATCCTTCGATCGTTCGATCGTAGGATTTGCGCTAAATCCTTTGACTTCGATATTAGAAGTCGAAGGATTTTAGTTCCTAGTCGAATATCGAGGGTTAATTAACCCTCGATATTCGACCCTTAGTGAATCGGCCCCTAAGTGTTAAACACTAATGACAATTTTAGGTCTAGTACATCGCTCTGCTATACTAACCTATGATCACTTAACAACCTTTAACATGTTTATTGAATAACATTTATTCCAAATGTATTCTGCTAAACAGAAATATTCATACTGTATGTATCTCATTATTCAAGCTCTAATGCAGCAAAACACCCACATCATTATCCCAGGATTGTGCCCTATTATTAAAGTACCATGTACACTTCCCTCTCCATGAAAATGAGAGAAGTTGGAACATAAGCAGTTTGATTCAGTATGATTCAAAAGAACTTCACATCCCAGAAAGTGGAAACTGAAGCAGTGAAACAAATTCTGTTTCCAAGATCATTTCTAATGAGCGGTTATCACTCACTAAGCTGTTGGGTGACAATCAAAATGAGCACCCATAAAAATGAAAGTGCCAAAGGGCAAAAAAAGCCTTCAGTTCTGTAATTCTAGTGTGGAAAACGTACTAGAAGGCGCTGTTCCAAAACAACTTGATATTATTAAAGGGTTAGTTTGCCTTTAAATGAATTTTCTGAATAAATTCAAGAGAGCTACATGATTTTTTAATTATTTAGCATTTATTAGGGATATGTAAGGTAATACATAGAAAATGAGGCAGAAACCAAACCTCCTGACAGACGCAAGGCAGAATGAAACACATATTTCCTTGAAAACCTTCCCCTCCCTTTCCCCCCTCTCCCTATAGCCCACCCCCTCTCCCCACAGTATGATAAATGAACAGATACAAGATAACTCATGAAGTCACGGAGAGTGACTCGATACCATGTGACGATACAAACAAAAAAAAATGTATAGAGTTATCTATTAATTAGTGATGTGCAGGCGGAACCTATACCCACGGGACCCGCACTCTTCTTTGCACCGTCAAATGCCGGCTTCCGACTTCGTCTTTTATAGATGCTGCACCTGATCACTCCGCCCCTTTTGTGACATCATAGGTCGGGGCGGGTCTATAAAAGCAACCTGGAAGTTGTATGCGGGCAGTCGCTGGCTCATGGAGGGCGGTCCCCATAGACGCAAAGATCTTTCATTGGTGAACAATCAATTTCAGCGTAATCGGACCAATCCGTCAAATTATCATGAAGTTAGTGGGAATCGAACGATCGCGCATCTTATGATTTTTCGTCCGACATCTGTCGGAAAATTGATGGGCCAGTGCAATCTATCTATGTTTGCAGGGCCAAGCAGGCAGCTACCCTGGCAATATCGCTTGAAATGTTCTTTTTAGTTGATGGACAAATCTTACATTTAAACGTTTGTTTCGAGATAATCGTGGTCTCACGATAACGAAGAGATCTTTTAAAAATCGTTACATCTATGGCCAGCTTTAGGGTCGGGAAATCCTGACACGGACATCACTACTCACTACGCTAGCATTATTTGCTGTAATTTTATTGAACCCATACTTGTTATGATAAAAACCAATAAAACAATAAATAATAAAGAAAAGAAAAGGAAGAGGCAATGCTGACAACACATAATACAATGCATCTGATTCTTATATGTGCATCTGTACAGAATAAAGGAAATATAAGTAAAAGTACTGACACATGATCTGTACAGAGCAGAAAAAGCACTAGGGCACTGCCTATCTAAGCAAAAGTGGTTTCAATTTGGCTCTACATTGCACAGTCAAGTCAAGATATTCCCACCATTTTACTATTTCAAAAATTAAAACCACAAACTTGCTGATAATTTGCCTGCTACAACCAACAACAAACGGACAAAATATAAAGTAACCGCTCCGACTCACCGCAGATGCTGTAAATTTCAAAAGCCGGCAAGAGTGCTTGTCAGGTCCAGGTGCAGGAACTTCGGCGTCCCACGCCGTATGCAAGTAGGGATAAGAAAAGGTTGATTCCGCACACCGGTTTGTCAGTTAAAAAGCATCATCTTTATTCGACCATGTTTAAAACACACGTTGCTTGACGCGTTTCGGGCTCAGCTGCCCTTAATCATAAGCATAGAAAAGGATAGCAAGAGTAACAGTTTAAATAGCTAATCCCTATAGTGACCTCCAATGGTCAAAAATAGGTATTTAATTACAAAGTTATTTAAATTGCCAATGTTTAAAAAATTGCCTGTCATAGTGTATCAAAATACAAATCAATCATTGTTAAAACCAAAAGGATACAATATACAAAATTTTCACAAATTAAACAAATAGTTGAAACATTATGATTAACCATTTAGTTACTTCAAGTAAAATGTGAAATATCAAATCTGGTATTTAACCCATCCGGATTACGTGTGTGTAAAGTTAGAATCCAAAAAGCTTCACGATTATTCAGAGACATAAGTGGATCACCTCCCCTTATGGGGGTAAATACTTTTTCAATTATTTTAACCCCTAAGTCCTGAATGCCAAGTTTACTACAGGATTTAAAATGTTTGCCAATAGGGGATTTGATATCACCTTTTTCTATTGCAAGTAGATGTTCTCTAATTCTATCTTTCAGGGGGCGAATTGTGCGTCCAACATATTGTTTTAGACAGCATTTACATTCTAGTAAGTATACAACTCTACTGCTGCAACAATTATTATATGTACGATTATTATATATTTTTCCTGTAATATTTGATTTAAAATCAGTACTGATTGAAATAACAGAACATGTTTTACAAGGAAATTTTCCACATTTATAGGTGCCCTTTGTTGCCAGCCAGGTGTCAGGTGCTGATAAACCTCGACTGGAAACCATACTCGGCGAAAGTTTAGTTCCTAAAGTAGGGGATCGTCTTGAGATTGTTTTTAGTTCACTTTCTTGTAATATTTTTTTCATAGTAGGATCATTATACAGAACTGGAATATGTTTACGTACAATTTTGCAAATATCATTAAATTCCCTGCTGTATTGTGTGCTGAAATAAATCACAGTTTTATCATTGTGATTGGCTAGTGAATTATTTTTATCATTAGACATTCTTTCTTTGTTTTTATATAGGAGATTATGTCTCTCCCTTATCCTAGCCCGTTGATAGGCTAATTCTACCAAGTCTGGGGAATATCCTCTATCTATAAGTTTATTTTCAGAGTAACAGATTGTTCATCATAAAATTCCAAAGATGAACAATTTCGTCTGAAACGCAGAAATTGGCTAAATGGAATACTTTTCTTAGTATGGTGAGGGTGACAACTATCTGCCCTCAGGATAGTATTCCCTGCTGTAGGTTTAATATAAACTTTCGATTCAATTTTTCCTGTATCAGAAGAACCAATTAGCATGGTGTCCAAAAATTCAATATTTGTGGGATTTTTGTTCAAAGTGAATGTCAAATTAAAAGAGTTGGTGTTCAAATAATCCAAAAACATTTTAAGCTCAATAGAAGATCCACGCCAAATAAATATTAGATCATCTATATAGCGGCCGTACCAAACAATGCAGTCGCTAAAAGAGTTATTCTCCCCAAAGACGTGGATTTTTTCCCACCAACCCATGTAGAGATTCGCATAGGAAGGTGAGAAAGCAGCACCCATTGCTGCACCACGTCTCTGGAGGTAATAAGATCCGTCAAAATAGAAATAATTATGTGAAATAAGAAATTCCAAAGCCAAATTCAAAAAAAAATATACAGTCTTGAGAATATAATTCCGAATTATTAAGCATGTGGCTGATACATTCTAAGCCTTTAGAATGTGGAATTGACGAATATAGTGATTGGACATCCATGGTAACCCATGTGTAATCATTACGCCAGGTTATGCCTCCAAGGATTGATAACAAATGACCAGTATCTTTCAGGTAAGATTTTAGATTTCTCACAATAGGCTGAAAGCATTTGTCAATCCAAATTGAAAGACCTTCATTTAAAGAACCAATGCTAGAGACTATTGGTCTGCCTTGGGGTTTACTCATGGATTTGTGGATCTTTGGTAAATGGTGAAATATTGGAGTGATGGGAAATTTACGGATCAAAAAAGGTACATCTTTAGAATTAACCACTCCCAGTGACACTCCAAATTTAATCAGATCTGCAAGTTCAGTTTGGAAGCGTTTAATGGGGTTATTTGCCAATTTTAGATAAGTTTCTGAATCTGAGAGCTGACGTACAGCCTCAGAGATATAATCAGTTGTATTCAATATTACCACGGCCCCACCTTTGTCCGCTTGGCGTATAGTAATATTTGAATTATCCAAAAGTTGTTTCAAAACCTTATTGTCCTGAAGACTAAAATTAGTCAACTCATTTTTATTCTTATGTTTAGACAATTTCCACAGATCTTGTTCTATTAGATCCTGAAAAACGTCCATTGAAGGACATCTGGAATTAATAGGGTAGAATGTACTATTAGGTTTGAGACCTAAAGATATATGTTTTATCGGATCCTTATCTACAACATTTCCTTCAAATAGTAGGTCCTCTAGATTTTGGAGACCTGTTAAATCAGAAAAGTGAGAAAAATTTATATTGTGCTGACTCAATTCCATCATATTATTTTCCACTTCTATATAGTCAGAATCTGAAGTGGTATTTTCATTCTGAACAGGAGCCAAAACCATTGTTTCTGAGTTATCAGAAGAATTATCAAAAAAATATATATATATAATATATATAAAATATATTCTGTATATATGTGGCGTAGACCAAGGTCCATCTTAAGAAACCGCAATAATTCCAGAAGTGTTTCTTTTTCAAGTGGTTCGGACGAGGACAATTCCTTTGGAGTAGCGGACACAGAACTGTTCTCTCTACAGGAGAACAGACGGAGTCCATCAACAGATTTTGCCAGGGATATGAATACACCAGATTTTAGGAATCCAAAAAACTACGGATCCCAGGACCCGGAACGAACCACTATGGATATGGGAAAGAAGAAATCCAAATGGAAACAACAAAAATACGACCCAAGAAGACAAGAAGAGGGGGCAAGAAGCACAGTCGAAATGAGATACCAATTGAGGGATATTCGTCCCCCGAAAGGAAAAAACATTGAATGTTATTAATTTATCTTCTTTTCCTCTATCAGCTCGACAACAGAACATACTGAGTAAGGGTTTGTCGTTTGCCCCAGATTGTCACTTCAATGTTTTCAATACATTAATTGATGTTAACAGACTGGTAAGGAAATTGACTTTACGCAGACATTTTTTTGATAATTCTTCTGATAACTCAGAAACAATGGTTTTGGCTCCTGTTCAGAATGAAAATACCACTTCAGATTCTGACTATATAGAAGTGGAAAATAATATGATGGAATTGAGTCAGCACAATATAAATTTTTCTCACTTTTCTGATTTAACAGGTCTCCAAAATCTAGAGGACCTACTATTTGAAGGAAATGTTGTAGATAAGGATCCGATAAAACATATATCTTTAGGTCTCAAACCTAATAGTACATTCTACCCTATTAATTCCAGATGTCCTTCAATGGACGTTTTTCAGGATCTAATAGAACAAGATCTGTGGAAATTGTCTAAACATAAGAATAAAAATGAGTTGACTAATTTTAGTCTTCAGGACAATAAGGTTTTGAAACAACTTTTGGATAATTCAAATATTACTATACGCCAAGCGGACAAAGGTGGGGCCGTGGTAATATTGAATACAACTGATTATATCTCTGAGGCTGTACGTCAGCTCTCAGATTCAGAAACTTATCTAAAATTGGCAAATAACCCCATTAAACGCTTCCAAACTGAACTTGCAGATCTGATTAAATTTGGAGTGTCACTGGGAGTGGTTAATTCTAAAGATGTACCTTTTTTGATCCGTAAATTTCCCATCACTCCAATATTTCACCATTTACCAAAGATCCACAAATCCATGAGTAAACCCCAAGGCAGACCAATAGTCTCTAGCATTGGTTCTTTAAATGAAGGTCTTTCAATTTGGATTGACAAATGCTTTCAGCCTATTGTGAGAAATCTAAAATCTTACCTGAAAGATACTGGTCATTTGTTATCAATCCTTGGAGGCATAACCTGGCGTAATGATTACACATGGGTTACCATGGATGTCCAATCACTATATTCGTCAATTCCACATTCTAAAGGCTTAGAATGTATCAGCCACATGCTTAATAATTCGGAATTATATTCTCAAGACTGTATATTTTTTTTGAATTTGGCTTTGGAATTTCTTATTTCACATAATTATTTCTATTTTGACGGATCTTATTACCTCCAGAGACGTGGTGCAGCAATGGGTGCTGCTTTCTCACCTTCCTATGCGAATCTCTACATGGGTTGGTGGGAAAAAATCCACGTCTTTGGGGAGAATAACTCTTTTAGCGACTGCATTGTTTGGTACGGCCGCTATATAGATGATCTAATATTTATTTGGCGTGGATCTTCTATTGAGCTTAAAATGTTTTTGGATTATTTGAACACCAACTCTTTTAATTTGACATTCACTTTGAACAAAAATCCCACAAATATTGAATTTTTGGACACCATGCTAATTGGTTCTTCTGATACAGGAAAAATTGAATCGAAAGTTTATATTAAACCTACAGCAGGGAATACTATCCTGAGGGCAGATAGTTGTCACCCTCACCATACTAAGAAAAGTATTCCATTTAGCCAATTTCTGCGTTTCAGACGAAATTGTTCATCTTTGGAATTTTATGATGAACAATCTGTTACTCTGAAAAATAAACTTATAGATAGAGGATATTCCCCAGACTTGGTAGAATTAGCCTATCAACGGGCTAGGATAAGGGAGAGACATAATCTCCTATATAAAAACAAAGAAAGAATGTCTAATGATAAAAATAATTCACTAGCCAATCACAATGATAAAACTGTGATTTATTTCAGCACACAATACAGCAGGGAATTTAATGATATTTGCAAAATTGTACGTAAACATATTCCAGTTCTGTATAATGATCCTACTATGAAAAAAATATTACAAGAAAGTGAACTAAAAACAATCTCAAGACGATCCCCTACTTTAGGAACTAAACTTTCGCCGAGTATGGTTTCCAGTCGAGGTTTATCAGCACCTGACACCTGGCTGGCAACAAAGGGCACCTATAAATGTGGAAAATTTCCTTGTAAAACATGTTCTGTTATTTCAATCAGTACTGATTTTAAATCAAATATTACAGGAAAAATATATAATAATCGTACATATAATAATTGTTGCAGCAGTAGAGTTGTATACTTACTAGAATGTAAATGCTGTCTAAAACAATATGTTGGACGC
This sequence comes from Xenopus laevis, assembly GCF_017654675.1. Classification (NCBI taxonomy): domain Eukaryota; kingdom Metazoa; phylum Chordata; class Amphibia; order Anura; family Pipidae; genus Xenopus; species Xenopus laevis. The sequence goes on from NC_054381.1 coordinate 38,549,626, forward strand.
ACAATTCGCCCCCTGAAAGATAGAATTAGAGAACATCTACTTGCAATAGAAAAAGGTGATATCAAATCCCCTATTGGCAAACATTTTAAATCCTGTAGTAAACTTGGCATTCAGGACTTAGGGGTTAAAATAATTGAAAAAGTATTTACCCCCATAAGGGGAGGTGATCCACTTATGTCTCTGAATAATCGTGAAGCTTTTTGGATTCTAACTTTACACACACGTAATCCGGATGGGTTAAATACCAGATTTGATATTTCACATTTTACTTGAAGTAACTAAATGGTTAATCATAATGTTTCAACTATTTGTTTAATTTGTGAAAATTTTGTATATTGTATCCTTTTGGTTTTAACAATGATTGATTTGTATTTTGATACACTATGACAGGCAATTTTTTAAACATTGGCAATTTAAATAACTTTGTAATTAAATACCTATTTTTGACCATTGGAGGTCACTATAGGGATTAGCTATTTAAACTGTTACTCTTGCTATCCTTTTCTATGCTTATGATTAAGGGCAGCTGAGCCCGAAACGCGTCAAGCAACGTGTGTTTTAAACATGGTCGAATAAAGATGATGCTTTTTAACTGACAAACCGGTGTGCGGAATCAACCTTTTCTTATCCCTACAACCAACAACAGCCTTCAGCAGTGAAAAAGCCTGTATGACATTTCAGACATTTGGTAAATAGCAATCTTAATATAGAAAGAAATGATCCCACTCACTTTTGGTTACCAGAGAAGCATAAGAAAGAAGTAAAAAAGAAAATAAAGGACAACATTCATACTACAGAAATACCGGTTTAGACAATTTAAAGCAAATATTGGTGACTAGGTATCCATGGTTTCTGCACTATATATATTCTGCTTAGGGGCCCATAAATGTGTGATTTTATGATATTCATTGTACGGTAATCCCTAAAATCACTAAAAAAAAAGAACAAATTGTGGGATTTATTTATTTACTTTATTAATTTTTTTCAACGTAGCTCAGACATAACCAAACAAGCTGTAAGGAAAAATTCAGATAAGAAAAATAGAAAAGAAATGGAAATCGAAAATAAAAGTGCAAGAATGTCTTATTTTAATACACATTTTTCAAGGTGCCACTGATTTTTATACAGGTATAGGATCCCTTATCCGGAAACCCGATATCCAGAAAGCTCTGAATTACAGAATGGCTGTCTCCCATAGACTCCATTTTATCCAAATAATCCAAATTTTTAAAAATGATTTCCTTTTTCTCTGTAATAATAAAACAGTAGCTTGTACTTGATCCCAAATAAGATACAATTAATTCATATTGGAAGCAAAACCAGCCTATTGGGTTTATTTAATGTTTAAATTAATTTCTAGTAGACTTAAGGCATGAAGACCCAAATTACGGAAAGATCAGTTATCCGGAAAACCCCAGGTTCTGAGCATTCTGGATAACAGGTCCCATACCTGTATTGGAATTTTACAACAATTTATATTCTTGCCCAATATCAATAAAAAGCTTGATAAATAAGATGAATTTTATGATGGCTAGTGTTCAGATGGTGATGTGTGGTTTATATGAGTTCAGTATTTTTTTTAATAAAAAAAACTTGATATATAGGCCTCTTAATATAATACAGGGATCACCAACAAAAGGCCAGAACCAAGAGATTTTTATGGACTTTAGGCTAGACTTTGTCCTCACGGTTCTTTACAAGACATCATCATGTTCTCTGTGTGTGAGTATTCCCTGCAAAAGAGATTAATGCAAATTAAGGAATAGAGTAAGGAACAGTTTTACTCAGAAAATGTTTCTCTACTTCCCAAAATAGTCCATAACTATAAGGGGAGCAGACCCACAACTGTGGCAGGCACTGGGAAATTTGGGAGCCATGAAGGACAGACTAGGGAAGGGGGGCAGCAGGTTCAGCCACAAGTACTCCAAAAGGGTGAAAAGCCCATAAAAATATTTTGTTGGGGGTCTCCGAGCTCTTAATTTTATGTGACTGAAGATGTCTACTAACCCTATATCATTAGTGTGAGCATTATCAAATACAGGTATGAGACCTGCTATCCAGAATGCTCAGGACCTGGGGTATATCCCCATGTATGGATCACCATAGTCTTAAATCTACTAAAAAATAATTTTAACATTATGGGGCAGATTTATTACGGGTCGAATAGTAAACAAGAATTTTCCACAAAAAAAATTTAGTCTAAAAACTCTCAAATTTGAATTGTGAATTATCCAAACTCGATTCAAATTTCGAGATTTATCAAACCTATACACTAGGAATAATTTGAATTCGACTATTCACCACCTAAAACCTGCCGAGTTTATGTATAAGTCAATGGCAGAGGTCCAGAGTCCCATTTGAAGATGTTAATAGCCTTCCTGACATTCGAGGATTTTTTTCGGAGAAAAAACTCGATTCAAGTTTAGATGAATGCCAGTTAAAATTTGATTCAAGTTTTCGGGTCAATAATATTTGTTCGAGTTTAAGATATTCAATTTTTTTCTCAAATAACATCGAATATCGAGTATAATCAAATTTATTAGAGTTAAAAAAAAACTGAACTGAATTTGAAATTTGAAATTCAAACCTTGATAAATCGGCCTCCCTATAAACCCAATACAATTGTTTTGTCTCCAATAAGGATTCATTATATCTTAGTTGGGATTAAGTATAAGGTACTGTTTTATTATAAAAAAGAAAAAGGAATTGAATTAAAATCAAATCTAAGGTAGCTGGCCTTACAGTAATTCAGAGATTTCCGGATAAGGGATCCCATAGAATATTTTTATACCTTAAAGATATATTTCCGCTTCACATTAAATGATAACACAAAATAAGTTCTTATATTGGATCATGGGGCTTGTTGATGTCTCTGGGAGGACATCAACAAACCTATACATTGTATATGTAACAAACAGTGCAATAAATAAACACATTTACAGTGATTAAGTGCAGCGTGTTAAGATGCTCAAGGAAAGAGCGGTCTGTAGAATCTAACAGTGTTTTACACATGGACATTAGGAGCCAAATGAGCAACTACAACAAGCAAGAAATCCCCCAGGGGAAGTTGAACATAGAAACATTGTAGCATTCCTCCCCTAGCTACAAACTGAACTTCCATTCATCCCATTAATTAGGAACTGCCTAGTGAGCTTGGGAACTGTCACGCACAACAAAATGATCACATTTTTACATACTTAGTCATAGCTATTTTTTTTTTTTTTTAAGGTTTGTACTGTACACATATGATCGTATTCAAAGTTGTTAAATTTTTTTCAAACCGACTCACCCCAAAGCTAAATTGACATAACTCATATTATGAAGGTGTTTTTCCTGCACCTAATAAGGATGTAAGATCATGTCGACATCAACATACTTTGTATTTAAAAAGTGGTAGTTTACCAAAGAATAAAGTCTATAAAAGTTTGGTAAACTCTTAGGGCTTTAGCACACGGGGAGATTTAGTCGCCTGGTGACTAATAGCCTCTTCTTCAGGCCGGCAATCTCCCGAAATGCCTTCCCCCTGCTAAAATGAAAAATCGCCAGCGGCAATGCACTCGCTGCGCTCCGATTTCCGAAGACGCCCGAAGTTTCTTCTTGAGGCTTCACTTCGGAAATCGAAGCGCCGCGAGTGCATTGCCACAGGCGATTTTTCATTTTAGCAGGGGGAAGGCAGTTCGGGGAGATTGTCGCCGAAGAGGCTATTAGTCACCAGTCGACTAAATCTCCCCGAATCTGCCCATGTGCTAAATCCCCTATAGGAACAAACAAGCAGGTAGCATTCATTGGTGGTTGCTATGGGTACCTGCACCTGGGCAGTTGTTTAGGATCATATAGACTGTGATATTGTGAGACAATATTGTGAGACAACGGTCTTATTTTTAAAGGAATGCCCACCCAAAGATACAACAATATCAAAAATCAACTCTCTTATTCACTGGTCTGTAAACCTCTGAACGTGCAAGGCATTGTAGAAATTGGAGTCACGGCTGGAGGAGAGCTGACTATCAATATAATGTTGCTATGGTATCTGTAGTCAGTAAAAGGACAGAATGGAATTATAAGAGACAGACAGAAACAGACAGATTTAATATGTTCCAAAAAACATTTATGGATAACTTAAAAATCATTGAAAAGTTTTCATCGTTGTATAACAGAAAGTCTCTTAAAGGAGAACTAAAGCATAACAATAAATATGGCCAAATGCGATATTTTATATAATGCACTTCTTGTACCAGACTAAAGTTTCAGCTTCTCAATAGCAGCAATGATCCAGGACTTTAACCTTGTCACCGGGGGTCACCATCTTGGAAAGTGTCTATGACACTCACAGCTGTTGAGAAGCGAAGCTTAGGGGTCGTCGCTAATTATCAAGCAGAAAATGAGGTTGGCCTGTAATATAAGCTGATGGTACATTGCTGATTATTAAATGACCATACTAGTTACACTGGTTTCTGTGCTACAATGTAGCAATTGCCTGTATTAATTACTAATCAGCCTTATATTGTGACATTTATATTCTATGTGTACTGTATATTGTAAGTCAGTCCCTAACTCAGTGACAGCAGCACAGAGCATGTGCAGTGAATCAGCAGAAAAGTAGATGGGGAGCTACTGGGGCATCTTTGGAGACATAGATCTTTACTGCTAAAGGGCTATGGTTGCCTTGGGCTGGTACAGAAGCCCAAAACAAAATGTACAAAATTTATAGCCTACTTCTTTAGTTAATCTTTATTTAAAGCATTATTTAAAATGGCATCTTTGCGAATGTTTAGCGTTGCTCGCAATGTAAAATAATTCGCTGGTGATTATAACATTGCTAAGTAAAGGTTAGCATTAATACCTGCTCTTCATTAAATATTTAGTCGGAAAATACGCTTTGCGTTTGCGAGATTTTATTACATGTTTGCAAATGCCATTTGGTCGCAAACTTTGCAAGGAAGTCGGTGAGGTCTGTAATCGGTCAAAAAGGAGGCAAAAATGGTCGATAAAAATCGCAAACGTTTTTTACTCTAACTAAACATATTATATTCCCCCATTAGAATTACATTTTCTTTCACTTTGCACCATGAACATCAAGTTTAAAGCAGAAGTAAAGTCCGCTATAGACGACAGGACCCTGCACAATCCCCACTCTCACAAACAGGGGTGTAACTAAAGAGAAAGCAGACCCTGAGGCTGCAGGGCGTCGTAGGACATACAGGGGCCCCATAAGGCTCTATATATATTGTATTCATATACAAGTTCAATAAATATTGATAAAACAAGTTTACCTCTAGACATTTTGAGGCCTGAAAAATAATTTGTTGTGGGCCCCAGTAATATCTAGTTATGCCACTGCTCACATACACAAAAACTCTCGAGAATGCCCTGGACCAACATAATTGACCTTCTAAGGGAGAACTGCCATGCTTGGCTAATTTACTTCTCGCATATGCAGCCAGCATCAAATCAAATTCCAATACCCACATTTCTAACTATGAAGCTCTGCCTCAGGGGGCCAGGTACAGGGGAGCAGGGTCATTATCCAGAGCTTGGTTGCTATGGTTGTGGGAAGAGTCCTGTGCATTTGCCACAAGGTCTATAATTGCCTAGTTACCCTAGCAACTAGATAGTATTCAATGTTACTGCGCAAATACTCAGGGCTCTCAAAAGCAGAGAAGCCACAATGCTCCCTGTCCAACATTCCAATTAATGGGATTGTTCGCCTCTAAAATTAACTTTTAGTATGCTGCAGAGAGTGCTATTCTGAAAAAAGTTTGCAATTGGTCTTCATTTTTTATTATTTGCATTATTTTTGAATTATTTAGCTTTTTGTTCAGCATCTCTTCAGTTTGGAATTTCTTCAACTATCTGCTAGGGACCAATCTAACCTAGCAACCAGGCAGTGGTGTAAAAGAGAGATAGTAGTATGAATAAAGGTGGGCCTAAATAGGCTCCCCCCCCCAGTTATATTTCCTCCCGTCCCAGCCTTTGGCAATAGGAATCTTTCATGTTAAAAAAGATATAATCATACATATGACCATGTTTCCATATAACATTTAGAAAGTAGCTGGAAACCCGTGATCCAGAAAGCTCCTAATTATAGAAAGGTTGTCTCTCATAGACTCCAATGTATCTAAATAATCCAAATTTTGAAAAATGATTTCCTTTTTCTCTGTAATAATAAAACAGTAACTAAGAAGTTACTAATCCTTACTGGAAGCAAAACCAGCCTTTTGGATTTATTTAATGTTTAAATGATTTTCTAGTATATTTAAGGCGTGGAGATCCAAATTATGGAAAGATGCGTTATCCGGAAAGCCCAAGTCCAGACCATTCTGTATAACAGGTCCCATACCTGTATTAATATATGATTAATCTCTCGGCAATCCTGATGAAATTCTGTAGAAATTCACTTAAAGGGATACTGTCATGGGAAAACATGTTTTTTTCAAAAAGCATCAGTTAATAGTGCTGCTCCAGCAGAATTCTGCACTGAAATCCATTTTTCAAAAGAGCAAACAGATTTTGTTATATTTAATTTTGAAATCTGACATGGGGCTAGACATATTGTCAGTTTCCCAGCTGCCCCCAGTCATGTGACTTGTGCTCTGATAAACTTCAGTCACTCTTTACTACTGTACTGCAAGTTTGAGTGATATCATCCCCCCCCCCAGCAGCCTAACAACAGAACAATGGGTAGTTAACCAGAAAAAAAAATAGTTTTTTCTTTTGAGAATTGGATTTCAGTGCAGAATTCTGCTGGAGCAGCACTATTGACTGACGCGTTTTGAAAAAAACATGTTTTCCCATGACAGTATCCCTTTAAATGCATTGTACTACGTTCCTTTTGGTACACTGCCCAGTATCCAATAAATCCGTAACAACATTTCCTTTGTGGATCATACTTGTCACAGTCATGTTAGACTGATCTATTGTGTGTATACAAACAGGAAGCTTCATAAAAGGAATCTGAAAAAGGAACACTGTCATTATTTGCTGAAAAACCTGCTGTTCAGTTTCTTGTTTTTAAGCCTCCAGCTGGACGTGTGCTGTCCTGAGACAGGGGCCTTTGGCACAGAAACTTGCAGACTTTTTCTTCTTTTATCTTGAGGGGACATATGAACTGACATGGATTCTCTTGCAGTAATGCAGTCTATGAATTACGGACACGTGTTATTCAAACTACCCTACCACACAAGTGTGATCTGGTTCATATATGAATATGCAAATAACACAGATCCAATAAGCGGATTACACCCCTGCTGCTGCTACTTTGGATGACACAACAATGGGAGGCATCGAAATCAAACTTGATTTTTGGTCCTTACAGGCCAATTAAAGATAACTTTTAGTATGATTGGTTTTCATTTTTTATTATTTAATGTGTTTGAGTTATTTCGCTTTTTATTCAGCAGCTCTTCAATCTGCATTTTAAGCAATCTGGTAGCTATTGTCCCAATTACCCTAGTAACCATGCACTGTTTTTAATAAGAGACTGGAATATGAATAGGAGAGGCCTGAATAGACAGATGAGTAATAAAAAGTAGCAATAACAATGTGTAGCCTTCCAGAGTATTTGCTTTTTAGAAGGGGTCAGCTACGCCCATTTGAAAGCTGCAAAGAGTCAGAGGACAAAGGCAAATAACGTTAAAACTATAAAAAAAATTAATACCAATTGAACAGTTGCTTAGAATTGGTCATTCTATAACATACTAAATGTTACCTTAATGGGGAACCACCCCTTTAAGAACGGTTTACCAACACACCCACACTTAGGGGGGAACCCTGTTACCCCAAAAAAAATTTACTCTCTTTTGCAGCCTATCACCTTGAAAAAAGGAAAAGACGCCAGCGTTTTTTGGGACTTTTTGGAAATTTTCAACTAAATTTTTAGGAGGTCCTATCTACTCTATTGCACTTCGCCTGGTCTGAGGTTGCGAAGGCAAGTCTGGCGCAAGAGGTAACGTTCAATAAAATCCGCATCTTAGTGAATTTGCGTAGTTACGTCCATTCGCCAGAGCGCAACTTTGCCAGGCGTAAGGGAGCGATTTACCGCTAGAGTCTATCTCCTTCACTAGCGAAGTTACGCCAGCGACGGTTAGTAAAACTCCAAAGAAACGAAATGACGTCACGCTGGCGAATTTTCTCTAATGTTAGTCACTTCACCCCCTTTTTTTTACCAAATCCAAATTTTTAGTGGAAAAATAAAAACTCTAATTTTTCGGGATTTTTTATATCCCGAGGATGGAAAAAGTCAGATTCCGAAACTGTCGAGGTTGCAAGTAAGTGAATGGGAGAAGTCCCTAAGATATCTTGATCTGTGCTGGGTTTTGTGCAATAATCTGAAGATTTTGTGGTTTTTAGACAAAAATCCGAAAAAGTTTTTCATGCAGAAAATCCAAATTTTTCCGTTTTTTCCCCGCACAGGGAATTTTCTGGAAAATGTATTGATAAATAAGGGGAAAAAATCAGTGTGGATTTGGTCAGAGTAGCTTTCAGAAGATAAATTCGGACTTTGATTAAGGCCTCTAAGTGTTATTTGGCTGAAAATATCCAATGTAGTGCAGTGAGTGATCAGTCCTGTCCTGTATTTAACACCTGACATAAGAAGGTTATGCAGCACAGTAAATGCACAAAATTAATATGCCTGTAACAAAGTAATGCACAAAAATAATATGCCTGTACCAAATATATTTGAACAATTTTTGTAACGAAGTGCATTAGACCAACGTGTAGTATATTTGCTCCACCACCATATTAAGTAGAGCCCCTTGTTTGCATGTAGCCTTGTGATAACTGCAACTTGCCTACCAGTGCTCTCAGCCAACACCCCAAGCAGTTTATCACCAACATGACAAAAGAACAAGTGTTTATAGTTGCTCCTCTATTTGACAGAACCACACCTTTTGTTATGATCATCTGAATGACCTATATATAGTCAGGGAACGTCTCTTGACTTCAACAATAATAATTAACAGCAGAGAGTACAGTAACCCACAGATCATGTTGTGCAGGTAACGTCTTTTGTTTATAGGAAACAAGATATTACGAAACACCAATCCTGTTCAGCTTATCCTAAGGCTGCTAGCTAAGAGATAAAACAGAGCCATAATTTTTGGCAGAAAATTACTGGAAAGAAATGTTTGTACAGGTATGGGATCCGTTATCCGGAAACCTCCGAATTACGGAAAGGCCTTCTCCTATAGACTCCATTTTATTCAAATAATCCACATTTTTTAAAATTATTTTCCTTTTCTGTGTAATAATAAAACAGGCCCTTGTACTTAATCTAAACTAAGATATAATTCATCGCTATTGGAAGAAAAACCAGCCTATTGGGTTTATTTATGGTTTTCTAGTAGACTTCAGGTATGACAATCCAAATTACGGAAAGACCCAGGTCTTGAGCATTCTGGATCCCATACCTGTGTAATGCAAACTATCTGAACTGTGTAATCCTTATATTGCTACTACATTAATTTAAAGGGATCCTGTCATCGGAAAACATGTTTTTTTCAAAACGCATCAGTTAATAGTGCTACTCCAGTAGAATTCTGCACTGAAATCCATTTCTCAAAAGAGCAAACAGATTTTTTTATATTCAATTTTGAAATCTGACATGGGGCTAGACACATTGTCAATTTCCCAGTGTCGGAGGGTCGGGTCCGTGCAGGTTCGAGGGGATGGGAGTGGCTTTGAGGGGGGCTTTCAAGGGAACTATTCCAGGTGCAGGATCTACTTGAAACGGACACGTTCCTATGATTTTTATAAGACCGTGTCAGTATCACTTTAACAGACTTGCAAAGGAGAATAACAAATAACTTGGTTGTAGGAGAGCGGACTACCAATACAATGTTGCAATGATGTGAGCAGTCAGGGAAATGTGAGAAAAGGTGGAAGAGACATTATTATTAGAAATTATTAGGGATGCACCGAATCTACTATTTTGAATCGGACGAACCCCTGAATCCTTTGTGAAAGATATGGCCGATTACTGAACCGAATCTGAATCCTAATTTGCATATGCAAATGGAAGGGGAAAACATTTTTTACTTCCTTGTTTTGTGACAAAAAAATCATGTGATTTCCCTCCCCGTCCCTAATTTGCATATGCAAATTAGGATTTGGTTTCGGTTCAGCCAGGCAGAAGGATTCGGCTGGCGGCCGTATCCTGGCCAAATCCTGAACCGAATCCTGGATTCGTGCATCCCTAGAAATTACATTAAAAAATATCTTTAAAACAATTATACAAAATCCTTAAATAAGATGTATTAAATATGGGATCTATTATCCAGAAAACTTGGGGCCAGAGGTTTTCCGCTAAGGGATCTTTCCCTTATTTGCATCACCATAGTCTGCTAAAAATTATTTAAACATAAAACAGACCCAATAGGGTTGCTTTGGACACGGCATTAGATGTTCACTTTGGGAAAGTGCATCTGACACTTTTTTTTTGGGAGATTGAAGAAAAGTTTTTCATAATTTGTAATATTTAATAACAGTTCTAATAATATTTAACACTGAAGGTGCTTTTTTTTATTTAAATAGTGTCTATATGATAACTTTTCGGTATCATGCATGTTAAAGAGAATACATCTATTCTCTGAACTCAATGTATAGTATTTTGTATTGTGTGTAAGATTAATGCATTTTATTCTGTAAACCTTACTGGTGAATTAAAATGTTAAATAAATATTAAAAGGGTACATTTTAAACAAGTGTGCAAGTGATTAGTGGATAAGTGTTAAACTAATATAAGCCAAGAGGATTGTTTTGCCACCGATATGAGTGAATGCAGCTTAGTTACCATTAAGTACAAGGATCTGCTTTGTTATTACAGAGAAAGGAAATAATATTACAAACGTTGAATTGTTTTATTAAAAAAGACCCTATAGGAGATGTTTCGAGCTTTCTGGAGAATGTCCTTCTAGATAAGGGAACCCATACATTTACTGTAAAGCTGCTTAGAATTACATATTCTTTCATTATACAAAATACATTTTCAGGGTGGCTATCACCTTTAATTTTTGATGTTTTCTTAAAAATGTACGAGATGTAGATGGGAAATTGTTAATTCATACTCACTAACCACTCAGAGGAGCATATACATATCATAGTCAATACGTCTATGAGAACATATTTATAGAAGGGTGATCTCTCACTTATATACATTAAATTAAAATTCATACACAGACTGGTGGAATTTCACTCTGGCAGACTGAGGCTATCGCTATTTTCACTCTTTGATAAATACTTAATGTCACAAATGTTGCAAGTCTTTAGTTCGGGTCTAAACATATGATTGTGCAGTGAAAGTGAGAAAAGTATACAAGTTCCCATCAGATGAGACCTTATGACTATGCATACTTCTGTCAGATAGTTCTAAAGAAAGTGATAGTGACACCAAGTAACAACTTCCATTCTTCTCTTAACAAGTGACAAAAGTATCTAATAAATAATTCATGCTTGGCACTGAAGCAGCTGCTTCTCTATTTCCAGGTTTCCTATACTGAAACACTCAGTGATATGTATATAGGTCAGTTGGGAACAGGCATAAGAGTAGGCATTACAAAATATAACCTGTTTCATATTCACCTTGATGAAATTTGTCTCCATTCTAATGGTCAGTGAACAATTGATTTCTATTTGCTAGTTTGCTAGTTAGACAGTACGGAGTAGACACTTATCCCCAGATCTCATCTGACACATGCCAGGTTTTTGTTATCATTAGAGCGGGACGTTTTTTCTTATATTTAATTTAATGTGATAATGACACATTTCAACGATACATATCCCTGCAATCCCCAGTACCCAGAACAAAATGTAAGTGTGCCATCGTTCTAGGCATATTTGATTTATGACACTCTTTAATCTCTGTGCACCGGCACCGAGCACTTAGCAAATATGTGACCCCTTCCCCTCTGTTCCATTGACAAATGTTGATGCATGTCTCTGGTAGCAAGCAGAGGAGAGTATTTGGAGGAATGCTTTATATATATCCCTGCCCCTTGGAGCTGCTACTCTAGTCACCAGTCTATATTGCAAAAACACAGCATTTTCAGTGATGTGGCCCTCTTAAAGGAGTTGTTCACCTTCCAAACACTTTTTCAGTTGAGTTGTTTTCTGATTGTTCACCAGAAATTAAAACATTTTTCAATTGCTTTACATTTTATATTTTTTTTTAAAAAAATTCCAAAATCAAATTTAAATTTTCCTGTCTCTGGTTCCAGTCTTGTAGCCCAGTAAAGATTTTGAACGGTTTCAGTTTTGCAACATTTAGTTGATCCATTTCTCAGCAGCATCTCTGGAGTATTAGCAACTATTGTATCAATTCTAACAGCTGCCCTTAATGAAACTCAGAGATTCCGCTAAGCACGGGCTTCCCTTCTCTACTGTAATCTGAGCCCAGAGGAGGGAGAGAATCAGGCAGGAAGTGATGTCACACCACGTTAATACTGCAGCTGCTATCCTAAACAGAGAGTTTCTAGAGCTTTTTACTCAGGTATGGTAAAACATTCTACAGAATAAATATAGCATTCTAGCTTGCACTATTGCAGCTAATCTATTGGCAATAAAATGCCTCCATAGCTTTCCTCCTCCTTTAAAGAAGTGCTTGAAGGTGTCGTCATTTTTTGGAGCAAACATAACTTTTTCAGTAAGAAGTTTTATTACATTCATTGGCGCAAACGATAAAATACGAAAAACCTTCTTCGACTGTCGGAAGTGGTCGCTAAACAGTTTCCGGGTTCGCAAAACTTATATTAAATTCGCACAAAGGCAAATTTGCAAATATTTATTACATTCCCTCACAAATATCCTAATTACTGTTGTTTTATTGGCCAGGGGATAAATAATCGGAATGGCTCTCTATTCATTTGAATGTCAATCCCCTATAAACATGGGTGCAGCCTGAAATGAATTACCTACCATACAGTACAGGGAGCAATTCTGAACATTTTGTCTCCTACAGCAATCAATACCTGGACAACAAAGGTATGTCATTGCCCTTTAAGAACACACAACGTTGAATGCAATTCTTACTGAAAGCCAGCATAAAGAGAGATGTTAAATTCCTGGGGGCAAATTTACTAAAGGGCGAAGTGGCTAACGATGGCGAAGGGACGTAACTACGCAAATTTACTATGTTTTTTTTTTCTGATCGTTACCTCTTTCGCCAGAGTTTACTTCGCCAGGTCACACCAGCCGAACTGCAATAGGGTAGATAGGAGTTTGTCAAAGAAATTTGAAAAGTTTTCTAAGTGCCAAAAACGTTGGCGTTTTTTTACTTTTTACTGGGTGATAGGCTGCTATGCTAATTAGGCATTGCTAGCGTAACTTCAGACTGCTTATTGTATTATCGCAAGCGCAACTTCACAACGGTTTCGGTAACCTGTGTGTAACTTCGGATCTTTGTGAATTTGCGCAGCCCTGGCGAAACTACACCTGGCGAAGTGTGTCAACGTGCTCCGAAGCCGTCGCTAGTGCATTTTCGGCACTTAGTGAATTTGCCCCCTGGCCACACCTAACTCATTACAAGCTATGCCCACTTTTCAAAGCCACAACCATCTTAATGGGCAAATTTTTGCACATATAATAGAAATCTTGTGTACAATTTGCAGACATGCCATTCCTAAGTGTATAACTGCACTCCTATCGAAAGAGAATTGGAAGTCTCTTCCACAAGTCTCTTGCACAGGAGGTAACAGCACACTATTCAGTTAGAGCTTGGGTACAGGCAACCTAAGCAGGTTATAAAGTTTGAGCAATGGGTAATACAGCCTTGGCACTTTATACAGTACTGGCACTCTCTACAAATTATGCAAAGGGACCAGTGGGTACTAGAAACCCCCAAGAACATTAAACAAGATATTTAGAATTCCCATTAGTGTACAGACAAGTGCCTAATTTAAATTGGAGATGAAAACTATGGGGGAAAAAAGGAATCACACTGACCAACTCACATAAATGAATTAAACACACAGATGATGAGCGAATCTGTCCTGTTTCGCTGCAAAATTTGCGACACTGCGAAAAAAAATTTGAAACGGCAAAATTTTGCACAAAGCATTGAAGTCAATGGGCCTTTTCTTTACGACCGCGATGGGGACTTTTTTTCTCCAAATGCATTAAAGTCAATGGGTGTTTTTCTTATGGGTCTTTTTTCACAGCGATGCAGTTAAGCTAAAAAATTCACACACGGCAAATTCGGAATTTTGCCGCGAATCCATGGCTGACAAATAAATTCACTCATCACTGATACAGATATGTACAACACTCTTTTATATGTTTTAAAGCCTATACAAAGAAAAATAAAGGGAAGGTAGATCTTTTTTTTTTTTTAGGCTTATGTGACATAGGTTAACTGGATAATTATACAGCTTGTGTGACTATCCCAAGAGAGCACGTGCTTTTAGTATTTGCTGATTTGCAAGTGTCGTATGTTCAAAACAGGATGCCGAGTTGCTCAACCATTTCAGCAGGTTTTACACAGTAGTGGAAAACTTTACAGGAAATTATCATTAGTCTGATATGTTTTCAAAAACTCTCTGTCCTCTAAACCAGATTGCAAAACACAGTGGTCCTGCTGCTTATTTGTGCCTGTAAATAATTCGTGTTATAAACACTTCGAGGCACATTTATCAAGGGTCGAATTTCAAATTCATGTGTGTTTTTAAAACTCCGATTAACTCAAAATTCGAATTTATTATGAAAATCAAATTTTTTCAACTCGGGTGAATAGGACTGAGCTGAAATCGATTTGAATTTTAAAAACTCAAATCGAGTTTTTTTTTCCGAAAATAACTTGAATATCAGGAAGGCTGCAAACAACTCCAAATTGATCCCTGGACGTCTCCCACTGACTTAAACAGCAATTCGGCAGGTTTTAGGTTTTTCTGTTCTTAAACGGCCAGTGTCTGATAAATCTAAAAAAATCTAATTCTAATTTTTTGAAAAAACTCAAATTGAATTTGAATAACTCCCTAGTCAAATTTGACAGTTTTGACCATAAAAAAAACTTGAAATTCTAATTTTGAATTTTCAGTTTTGCCAGTTCATCTCTGACCCATGGTAGTTGAACCATACAATGGTTCCTTGATTATAGAATATTATTTTTAAACAACGGCCATATCTGGTAACAACACAAACAGCCAAACACAACATTGTGGCAATTGCTGATTCAGAAATTGTAGAGCACTTCCAAGTCCTGCAACCTAGATAATATAAGTTATGTTGGAGTTGATACGTCTTATCAGTAAAGTTTCCTGTCTTTGGCTGAAGGCACTCGGGAAGCTGTTGGATAAGCACCAACCTGTACTCGAGGTCATTGGCTTGAAAACCTGCGCTAGCATTTCCATGTGTCAACCAGACAATTAATAGCTTCTCAGATGGGTTAAGAAGTTATTGGGATTGCTCCCCGCTAGTAAACCCTCTAAAATATGTATTAGACCTGCCAATCAAAATATGACAGACTCCTCCATGAAGAGAGACAGATTGCTTAGGTTAACAGCACAGAAGTTTTAATTGATAATGTTTACAAAGTTTCTTATTCCCATAAAATGAAGCTTATATTACATTTTCATTTTTTTTGTGATATTTAGCTTTTTAAGAATTTGAATTCCATGTAACATTTTGCAAGGGTTTTCCAAAGGGGCATGATTTTCAAACCTGCCTGATCAACATCTGGCCAATTTTTAAACCAAATATCGGTTGGGGTGGCAACATGAAAACATGAAAACCACAAATAAAAAAAATGAAAACCAATAGCAAATTGTTTCAGAATACCACTCTCTATATCATACTAAAAGCTAACACAAAGGTGAACAACCCTTTTAAGCTAAGGTAGGAGTGAATTTGGGCAATAACACACAGATGAATAAAGCAAGATTCAAGACGTGTATAGAAATGAGGAATGCACCGAATCCAGGATTCGGTTCGGGATTCGGCCTTTTTCAGCAGGATTCGGGCGAATCAGAATTTGCATATGCAAATTAGGGGTGGGGAGGGAAATCGCGTGACTTTTTTTCACAAAACAAGGAAGTAAAAAATGTTTTCACCTTCCCACCCTTAATTTGTATATGCAAATTAGGATTCGGATTCGGTTCGGTAATCGGCCGAATCTTTCGTGAATGATTCGGGGATTCGGCCGAATCCAAAATAGTGGATTCGGTGCATCCCTAATAGAAATGACTGCAAGGCTGTGAGTCTGTGTGGTTGGATGAAAGGCGACACTGTACATGGTGAGAAAAATGTGAAGGACTAGGAAAGATGAAGTGGAAATAAAATAAAATCAGTTTTGGTGAGGTAGAGCAACCAGGCAGGGATGCAGCATCCACGAGGAGATAACAGAAATGCACTCGACCTAAGGCTGAGCCTGGAGACGGTGAGTGAAGGGATGGTAGAGTCAGAAAAAGCAACTTTATAAGAGTGATCGGATATACTAGTTAAAAAATTACAAATCTTAATAAATCATAGATAATACTCTCTTAATTATACACATATATTACAATTCAAATTAAGCGTTACTATTACTGTGCATCACATATGAACCATGTAGTATTCACTTCCACTTTAATAGGAAGCATTTTCAGGCAATAACAAAGAAGTTCAACGAAAATATAATAAAATTACTTTTGCACTGCATATTCAAGAAATAGTCATTATTTTACTGCAACTTTATCGGACATCATATACTTGCAACAATGATACTGTATACAGTACTCAGTTAATGTTATACGCACTACAGGTATGGGATCCGTTATCCGGAAACCTATTGTGCAAAAATCTCCGAATTATGGAAAGGCTATCTCCCACAAACTCCATTTTATCCATATAATCAAAATTTTTAAAAATGATTTCCTTTTGTAATAATCTGTTATAATAAAAAAGTACAGTTATGGGACCTGTTATCCAGAATTCTCGGGACCTGGGGTTTTCCAGATAACGGATCTTTCTGTAATTTGGGTCTTCATGCCTTAAGTCTACCAGAAATTCATTCAAACATTAAATAAACCCAATAGGCTGGTTTTGCTTCCAAAAAGGATTAATTATATCTTAGTTGGGATCAACTAAGAG
Organism: Xenopus laevis; assembly: GCF_017654675.1. Classification (NCBI taxonomy): domain Eukaryota; kingdom Metazoa; phylum Chordata; class Amphibia; order Anura; family Pipidae; genus Xenopus; species Xenopus laevis. The sequence continues at coordinate 38,566,684 of NC_054381.1, forward strand.
ATACTGTTTTATTATTACAGAGAAAAAGGAAATCATTTTTAAAAATTTGGATTATTTGGTTAAAATGGATTCTATGGGAGACAGCCATTCCGTAATTCGGAGCTTTCTGGATATCGGGTTTCCGGATAAGGGATCCTATACCTGTATCTTGTATTTGACTTAAACTAAGATATAATTAATCCTTATTGGAAGCAAAGCCAGCCTATTGGGTTTATTTCATGTTTACATGATTTTCTAGTAGACTTAAGGTATAAAGATCTATATTACAAAAGATCTGATATCCATAAAACCCCAAGTCCCAAGCATTCTGGATAACAGGTTCCATACCTATAAAGGTATGGGATCCATTATCCGGAAACCCGTTATCCAGAATGCTACGAATTACTGAATAGCTGTCTCCCATAAACTCCATTATAATAAAACAATCCAATTTTTTAAAAATGATTACCTTTTTCTCTGTAATGATAATAAAAAAAAAAGTAGCTTGTACTTGACTAAGATATAATTAATCCTTATTGGAAGCAAAACCAGCCTATTGGGTTTCTTTAATATTTACATGATTTTCTAGTAGACTTAAAATATGAAGATCCAAATTACGGAAGGATGTTATGTGGAAAACCCCAGGTCCTGAGCATTCTGGATAACAGGTCCTATACCTGTACTAACTCAAGCAGCAACAAAATGCACATACTATACGTATAACAAGGTGTTGGATGAGGTTCCATACCTGTATTTGCTTTTATCTCACACTAACTAGGTGTGTCCATCCTTCTTACATTAGATCACCGATTCTACAGCTGACACCTCCCAGCCACTTGTAGCACTTCAGCTCTATTATATTTATATCTTTCCTAGAGTTTAATACAGCCATAACTGAATCTAGATCACATAATATATGCGTAGTGCGGAAATTGTGCACAAAATTCTTATATCCAGAATGCCAGCATAATAAGAGCCTGCTAAATGACATACACTACATCTTGCTTGCAGTGTACCAATACAGGTATTAATTTGGCATATAGATTTCTAACTGTACATTAAACCAGATGCACTTACACAAACAGATGAACTACAGCTCCCAGCATGCATCATCATCATGGAATTTGTAAATGTCACAATCAAGAACTTACAAAAATTCATCTTTACATTACTATCTGTCAAAATGACCTCTGAGTATAATTTATACAGTGATATTTCGAGACAATATTAAATTAGTCCTTTTTTTATATTTTTTTTATCCACTTTTAAGTAGAAGATGAAGAAGAAACGTAACAATCACAATACATTTGTAGCCTCACAGAGCAATCGGTTTTTAGCTGTCAGTTTCACTGCCGCCCCCCAACAACCAGATAACAACAAGCAAGTGAAAGAGGCATAGAAGGAAAGACAACTAATTCATTTATAAGGGTGCTTAAAATAGCACATTCTATAAAATACTAAAAACTATCCTAAAAATGAACTACGCCCAGTATCAGTATGCTTTAAATGGACCTGATTTAAGCAGCTTTATTAAGTGGCAAAAAAAAACCAAAAAAAAAAAAAAAAACAAGGGCCAACTGCAAACTGTCTTTGAATTCTGCCATCTATATCATTCTACATGTTAAGCTTACTTCAAATAGTGAATCACTGCTTTCAAAAATAATCACCCTTCTAGTTGTTTTGTCTTTATTTATAGCAAAAAAAGTTATAGAAACAAAAAGGCACTAATACTATAATTTAAACTATGTCCTAGGCATTTAAATAAACAGTTGGAATGAGGTACCTGTGTCAAAAAGTTTGATATACTGTATACAAGGCAGGAGACTCTGTCCTGTCTTATATATCTTCCATAATATATATATAATACACAAAAGCCATGAATATCCTGTAAATTATATCCTTATAAACGGTGAGTAGTGATGTCATCAGTTATAAACGGTGAGTAGTGATGTCATTTCTGTCACATGACTCACTAAATTTTGTGTATTATAATAAATAAAGTACCCCCAGTTGTAAAATATGAGGATATTAGAAGTTACCTCGGAGTTCCATGACCTGTATAAAAACACTCGGCCTCGTGTTTTTATATGGTCATGAAACTCCTCGGTAACTTATAATATCCTTATATTTTACAAGAGGGGGTACTTTATTCACTATATATATATATATATAGATATATATATAGATATATATATAGATATATATATATATAGATATATATATATATATATATATATATATATATATATATATAGATATATAGAGATATATATATATATATATATATATATATATATATATATATATATATATATATATATATAAAGACAACAGAGCAGACATTATACACCATTCAATTCACATCAGTCCCTGTACAAGAGGTAAAGTTGCTGTACCGTGTTAGCCAGTAAAAATGTTACAGGGCAACCCTTTTGAAATAAAAAAAACAAAACAAAAGTGGTATAAAGGTGATACCTTTATTGGCTAACTAATATAATCATAGCAAGCTTTCAGAACATTTTAGTTTTTTTCCCCCCAAGCGGATTACCTTGAAAAAGGAACTAAAATGTTCTGAAAGCTTGCTATGATTATATTAGTTAGCCAATAAAGGTATCACCTTTATACCACTTTTATTTTTTTTTTATTTCAAAGGGGTTGCCCTGTCCCTGTACTAGAGAAACTTGCAATCTAATTCCTTAGAACATTCCAACACATAATGGTATATGTTGTCAGGATCCAGTTGAATTGCCTGTATGTTTTTGGAGTGTGGAGGGAAACTGGAGACCCCTGAGGAAATCCATGGATACACAGGGAGAACATACAAACTCTTTGTCAAGCGCTGGCTCATCTTCAGCCTAGGACTAGGGATGGGCGAATTTGACCTGTTTAGTTTCGCCAAAAATTCGCCGCCGGCAAAATGTTGCAGACGCCCATTAAAGTCTATGGGCGACAAAAAAAATTTTGACACGCGTCTTTTTTTTTTTTACGCACACCGCCATTCAAGTCTATGGGCGTAATTTTTTCGGTGAAACGAGGCAAAAAAAATTGCTAGATGGGGACTCTAGCTGGTTCTCTTTAGCCTGGCTCACTTCTAGTTGACTTTCTTAAGACTGGGACCATGTTAACTGATCCTTTGTAGCCACGTATCTGACTAGTTACCTCTCTTCCTATCGTTTCACCTTGCTTGCGGTCTCTCTCTCTCTCTTTTACCAAATAGCCTGCTAGAAGCATCTGTCACCTGTATATATTATAGCATTCTCCCTGACTGCTTCCTCACATACATGCATCATACTGGTTGGCTTCTCACGGTCACCCTGTTATAGGGTTGCCACATTTTGTGGAACAAAAATATTGACGTCCATATATTTTTTGTTACCAAGCTAGGTGTCTCTCATGCCTGTTACCCCACTAGGTGTCTCTCATACCTGTTACCAAGCTAGGTGTCTCTCATGCCTGTTACCAAGCTAGGTGTCTCTCATGCCTGTTACCAAGCTAGGTGTCTCTCATGCCTGCTACCCAGCTAGGCTTCTCTCATGCCTGTTACCCAGCTAGGTGTCTCTCATGCCAGTTACCCCACTAGGTGTCTCTCATACCTGTTACCAAGCTAAGTGTCTCTCGTGCCTGTAACCCTATGTGTCTCACATGCTTGTCACCCAGCTAGGTGTCTCTCGTGCCTGTTACCCCACTAGGTGTCTCAGCTAGGTGTCTCTTATGCCTGTAACCAGGGCTGGACTGGGAGTAAAAAGCAGCCCACATGTAAACACACAATGGTCTTGTACACATCCACTAATATATTGGGGTAAAACTGCAAAAAAATATTTACATAAAGAGCTGCCTTTCTCACTCAAGTGTAACTCTTCTGGTCACAGAACCCCTCGGACTTCTAATATCCCTATATTACAGCAAAGCAACATTAACACTATAGTGTAATTTAAATTAATAGAATTAAATGCAATGTCTCAAATTACTCTGCCTCACAACACACAAAAATAAACTGAACAAAGCCCACCTGTGTCCACTTACAGGTGCAGACCCGCCGTTTATCAGAGCACAAGTCACACGACTGGGGGCAACTGGGAAAATAACAATATGTCTATCCCCATGTAAGATTTCAAAAATGTAACATACAAAGTTTGCTCTTTTGAAAATTGGATTTAAGTGCAGAAGTCTATAGTAATAGGTGAGTGTGTAAGAGCATGCAGACGTGTAAGGATTCTAGGTATTATTCTCATGTCAGTCAGAATTGTATGCGGCTGGTTCCTCAGGAATAAACCACAGAAGTACAAACACTCGGCCAGACACAGATGTTGGTTTTGACACCCCCCTCCCCAGCAGTGACAGTGGACAAACAGAGGCACATGCAGAGATACACTGTCACAGTTGGGTTTTTTTGTGAGTGGGGTGCAAAGAGGGATGATTGCCTTGTGGCCCAATATCTGTGGGGCCCCCTCAGTCACAGAGGGGAAACAATAAGCTCCATTTCTCCCTCAAAGATTTCTCTCTGTATTTGTAAACAAGACCCAGCTATGAGTGAATATAGTAAGGCAATAGAGTGCTAGTAACACTTTGCAAATGTCCAGCCTGCAGTTATTATTATACTACAATTCCCAGCATCCCCTAACAGATCCAGCCCCTTTCCCATCTTGTACCTGAGCTGAGTCTACCTCTGGTGGGGGCTTCTCCAGTTCCCTCCGGCTGATGTGAGTCTCAGCCTGTCCCCAGCTGTCACAGAGCAGATCATAACAGAGCCGGGACGGGGCCTTTTGGCTGATCAGACCGGAGCCAGGCTCCATGCCGATCCCCTCCCGCCCTGCTCCCTAGGTTGATAAAAAAACAAAATCCAAGATGGCCGTGTGTTCCACAGCAGAACGCACGACCCTTCACCAGAAGCGGGCGGCAAAGTGGGCATCGGGGCCCTTCAGGACTCGAGGCCCCGCATTAGTTAAGCCACTGCATACTCCATGCTGACCGTGCTGGGACACACACACACACAGCACGGCAGCAGCAGCAGCACGAGAGGAGTGGGAGGGGTGGGGCTACAGTGAGAGATAGGCTGGAGGAGCGGTCCTAGAGCCCGCTGGATGCATTAAAGGGAAGTTTCTAACTAGGATTATCGGAGCTGCCCAATTAAACAACATATGGGGCAAATTCACTAAGATGCGAAGTTGCGCCAGGCGTAGTTTCGCCAGCGCTCCGCAAATTCACTAAAATCCGAAGTTGCGCTCAGGGGTAGCGCAAGGTTGCGAAGTTGCGCTAGCGTTGATTCGCTATGTAAAGCGAAGTTACGCTAGCGAAGGCTAATTTGCATACGGCGCCAAATTCAAATTTCAATGGAGGAATACGTATCAGCACTACAAATGCCAAGAAAACCTTCAAATCATCATTTAAAAATTTTATTTTGCCCTACACATGTGCCCACTGTCTAGGTAAGTTGCCACGAGTCAGGAAATGTAGGGGGGAAGGAGGGGAGCCCCAAAAATTTTTTCGATCTTTTTCAGCCTATCACCCATAATGTAGAAAACACGCCAGCGTTTTTTGGGACTTAGAAAAATTTTTGACTTTTTTTGAAACAATCCCTATCTACTCTATTGCGCTTCGCCAGGTCTGAGGTGGCGAAGGAAGTCTAGCGTAAAAGGTAGCATTCAGTACACTGCGCAAGTTAGTGAATTTGCGTAGTTACGTCGCTAGCGAAAATTCGCCTGGCGTAAGGGTGCGAAGTAACACTAGCGAAACTACGCCAGCGTTCGTTAGTGAATTTGCGCAGTAACGAAAATGCCAAACGCTAGCGAATTAACGCTAGCGTTCGGCGCTTCGGCGCTTAGTGAATTTGCCCCATAGAGCGGCCCCTCGGGCATTTGCTTAAACAGACAGATTGCCAGTCCGGGCCTGCCTGTCACCCCACTAGGTGTCTCTCATGCCTGTCACACTGCTAGGTGTCTCTCATGCCTGTTACCCAGCTAGGTGTCTCTCATGCCTGTCACCCCACTAGGTGTCTCTCATGCCTGTCACCCAGCCAGGTGTTTCTCGCGCCTATTGCCGTTCTAGTTGTCTCACATACCTGTCAACTTTCTATCTGTCTCTCACGCCTGCCACACTTCTAGCTGTCACACAAGCCTGTCATTCTCCTAATTGTCTATAACGCCTGACACCCTCAGGTTTGCCACTCATGCCTGTCACCCAGCTACTTGTTCCTATTTTGCACACTGTACTGTAAATATCAGGGTTTTGTTTCAATGAGTATGTTTTATTGCAAGCATTGCGCATGGCTTGCTGCATGAACAAGTGCCGCCATAGCTTGTTCTATATCCCTTACCTTTGGGATCATCCTTAAATCCTACCGGCCTCCCTTTTCCTCTAACCACACCGCATCATAAGTCAACAGAGACGCGCCAGCTCCTTCACAGCTTCCATCCCCTTCACACGAATTAATTCGCTCCAGGCCTGGCCCTTGCCCCGTACCTTCTCTGCTCCCGGTAGCTTTCACAGTTTGACCCGCCCCAGTCGTCTGGCTGTCTCTGGAAGAGCAGCCATACTGGAATAGGGCAATAACAATAATACTCACAAGTGATGTCAATCCGAACAGCAATTGGCTGTCTCTGGCCACGTATAGGTCTGGGGCGGGGCCCAGTTGCGCTGTGACTGTCTCCATAGTGCCGGTCACTGTATGTGGGGCGGCTGGGAATGTATGGCTGTCACTAGGCTTATTTATTAATAGGGCAAGGCCAGACGTGGCATTTTTGCAGAGTTTTTACGTTGCATTTTTAAAAAAGAACAGCCAGGTGTAAATACGCCACTGAAACCACATGCAACCGTCAACATGCCTTTTTCATGTGTTTTTCAGCACGTAGGATTCTTTTCACAACATGCATTTCTCATTGTCCTCATTGAGAATTTGGATGCCATATTTAAAATACACGTGGTTTCAAACATGCAGATCCCATAGAGTCTATTGATTTGGTAGTTTCTTGATGTATTGGCGTTTCTGCTAAAAAACGCCAGTACTGGCATCCAGTGGCGGATTTCAGCTTGCAAGCGCCCTGTGTGAATTGCCATAGTGCGTTTTCCATTAGTTTCAGTGGTAGTGCAATTTATGTGTATTTACAGGACGCAAGGATTGTGGGGCACCCTGGCACATACCTTCAACTGCTGCCTACCCCAGTCCGGTCTGGAGTCCTGTTCTTTTTGCACATGGGTGTGCCTAAGTTAGGGGAGGGTGGCGTGTGCTGTAATACGACTGCGCCAGTAGAGGGGGCGACGAGGCCAGCCAGGTTGCCTGGGGTGACCGGCTGGTCTGGCATGGCCCTGGGCATTGACCCTTAAGGTGAAACTGACACTGAAATATGAATGTACATTAAAATTGCCTATTGATCATGTTGATTGTTTTTCATGGATAGAGCTGCTTTTGTAAGTAATTGTTACTTGAAGTTTCTATACTTGATGGTTTTGCCAACCTGACTGTCCTTTCCCACCCTGTTATATCTTCTAATGCTAATGGACTGCTGCTGCACAAATATAGTAGCACCCTCATCGAGGAACATGGGGGATCAGATGGGTAATGTTTGGGCAAACACTTTTATAGCAAAATTATAAATACTGTAGCTTGCATAGACAATGTTATGATAGAGGTAAAAAAAGGTTTAATTTCTGGTGTCAGTATTACTTTAAATGCAATGACTGGATTAGACAGGATCATATATATTTATTCATACACCTGTACTTGAAATAGGGTCAAGGTTTGAAAATCTTTTTTTATTTGTAATAGTGACCAGTAAACTAGCTGAGATGTAAACAAGACACTGGACACATCTCCATGGAGACCACATAAGTTCCATTATGACATCATAATAGTGACCAGTAAACCAGCTGAGATACAGTTGGGACATTTCAGTTAGTTCAACCTGACCCTGAGAGAAGGAGAACTAACACTTTCTAGAACAAGATTATTTATTCCTACATTCAACTGAACATTTATTATGGAAGGTAGGACCAATTTGTACCTGTGTTCATGAATGTTAAGAGCGTAAAAGCTTTCATTACATTTTATACTAAGGCTAATGTGGAGAAAAGCAGATCAGCTCTCATCAGCTCCATCTTTTCTACATAGAGACACTGTGTCAGCCTGTGTACAGATACATTTATTTCAGTGTAAAAATATATACTTTTGCTTTTATGCGCCAACATCTGCTCCATATGTCTCTGCCTGTGTTTTTTTATGCAGGTGGAGAACAGCAGTTTCTCAACCTGTGTGACATTAAACTAACAGTACAGGTATGGGAACCATTATCTGGAAATCCATTAACCAGAAATCTCTTAATCATGGAAAGGCCATCTCCCATCGACTCTTTTTTATCCAAATAATCCAAATTTTTAAAAAACAATTTCCTTTTTCTCTGTAATAAAAGACAGAACCTTGTACTTGGTCCAATCAAATATATAATGAATCCTTATTGAAAGCAAAACCAGCCTATTGAGTTTATTTAATGTTTACATGATTTTCTAGTAGACTTAAGGTAAGAAGATCCAAATTACTGAAAGATCCATTATCCAGATATATTCTATTGTATTTATTTATATAGTAATTGCACCCAAAATTATACAGCTATTATAAAACATACAGTGATGATTAATATGTAAGTGCCAGGAATTTTAATACATAGTTGAAATGAGGCTTCAGTCCCCAAAGAGATGTTATGTACTGTAATGTAGTAGTAATGCTACAAAATGGGTAACATTATTCAACACTGCTGAGATGGTGCTACTCAGACATTTCAGTTAGCCCAGTCAGTCTGAGCGCAGGAGAGCTGACATTTTTTTTTAGAGATATTCTATTTCTAGTTTGGATAACACTGTGTATCACTGAAGGCAGGACCAATATTACCTCCTAATAAAGAGGACAATTTTAAAAGCAGATTTATTATGATGATTATTATTATTATTATGTTGAAGTCAAGGTTGCCCTTTTGCTTTTCTACATGTTCCTTATCATTTCAATAGAGTGAATGCTGTGACAATGGTTTCAAATTTGTGTAAAAATGTTATTATCCAAGTTGGGATTTTGCCACATGATGAACCTCAGTGGGGAATTGGAAACCACTGATTTAGATACATAAATTCCAGCAGTGACATTGTACCATGAATATACCCTACAGATTAAGTCAATTTTAATTAAATTTTATCATTTATCCCTCCAGATTATAACTATAACAATTATAACTACTCTACTGACTTCAATGAAACTTGCAATTGTTGTTGTTGTAACGATGCAAGAGAACAAGTTGGCTATGGCATGCAACAATTTCTGCCAGCAGGAGAACCACTAAACCATCATAACAATTGTAACAATTATAACTACTCTACTGACTTTGATGCAAGTTGCAATTGTTGTTGTTGTTACGCTGCAAGAGAACAAGTTGGCTATGGCATGCAACAATTTCTGCCAGCAGGAGAACCACTAAACCAACAGCAAATGCCACAGGCTCTTCCCATGGTCTCCTATGTGTATGACATATATGGAACGGCTTATCCTGTGGTTAACCAGGCATACCCTGCACCAGCCATGTCTCTTCAAGATGAACATTTTATGCAAACACCTGGTATACCTGAGCAAAATTATAATGCAGAGAATTCTGAGTTACAGAACCCATCTGTAAGTTCCATTACAGCGAGTGGCCAACCAGAATCTTACCAAGAATTTGTGGAAAAGAAAACTCCACCAAAGCCTGATGTATCTGGTACTTCAGTTACCTCTATGCCCTTATCTACAGAGGAACCTATTATACAGAGCCCTAAACTGTCTGATGATACAAAGGCCAATGCAGCGAGTGAGAAGAAAACTAAAAAGGGCACAAAAAGAAAACCTAAGCCGGCCAGCAGTGTTTCTGAGGAAACAAAAAAGAAAAAGAGAAAAACTGATGATCCCACTGATGATACAAATGCTAATGCAGTGAGTGAGAAGAAGACTAAAAAGGGCACAAAAAGAAAGCCTAGGCCGGTCAGCAGTGTTTCTGAGGAAACAAAAGAGAGAGAGAGAAAAACTGATGATCCCACTGACCAAACATTTACCAAAAAGCATTGCAGCAAACTTCAGCAAAATATGCTTGAATCAATTAATGCATTTCATACTCTTGGCAACAAACCTATTGTCACAAGTCAACGGCAACAGATGAGAGAACCTGAAGAACAAGCACAACATCAGCGTTCAAAGCCGTCTTCACCAAAGCGTGGTCAAGTTAAAGCCCACAGCAACCTACCAAAGGGAAAATGTGTAGGTGTGACGAAAAGATCAGCTCCAAGCTTGAGCAAAATAGCCCCATATGAGACACCAATACAGAAATCACCTCCTCGGATTAAAGACAATTGGGATGAACTCCTTGAGCAGTTGGAGTTTTCTATTCCACTTCCACCAGAGGAGAGAGAAGCTCTTAAAAGAAAAGCTCAACAGGAGAGAGAAGAGGCCTGCCAGTATACAGCAAAGGGAAGAGTGCAGTACTTTAAACAGTGGCAGCGCGACAAGGACATCTCCCTGCAGTATGGCTACCTGCCAGAGCTAGTGCATAAATGAAGAGCCATTCAACCTTATTTTTTTATACAATTATTTTATGTAGAATTGTATTGCTGTGCAATGCAGCTCTATACTTATCTTTTCTATATAGCTATACTTTTTCAAAAATGTGTTTATAAATACATGAATAAATATATATTTTTTAAAAAATTATTATTTTGTAATGCTTTCTGACTTAAATGAACATTTAATAAAATTGTTACATCTATTCTGCTTGTATTATATGAAATACATATTGTTTAAATGTAAAGTACTCCAAATAACAACTTAAACTAATTTTATTACATATTTGTCGACTCTGCTGGATGTGCCAGGAGTTACCTGGTTTTGTACTAGTCCCCCGCACTCCGACCATTATTTGCCTTTCCATTTTCTCCTTTTCAGTAAGATGTGTGCATGTACAGTGATGGCTGAGTAAGATGTTTGTGCTCCTCTCAATCTACCTCTAATTACATTTTCAAAGTTGACATAACTGTTATCACAGACATAATAACAAATAAAAAAATTCAAAAGTATTGTAGAAGTGATTCCTATATTGGCTAACAACACAAACACATTATAAGCTTTCGGAGCACCAAGGCCTCTTCATCAAAATACCTGACACAGTTGCCTGAACCAAATTAAAAATGCTCAATCTATCATCCGTATATATTCATTTGGAGGGGTTCAACTTGATGGACTTTGTCTTTTTTCAACCCGATTTAACTATGTATTATTTGTCCTTGGCTTGTGCATCAAAAAATCCAAATGCATGTAAGAGATCTGGTGGTAATAAATGCAGTAGCAAAAATAAATGTGAAGTTAAAATGATTTAATAGGACATAATAGCCTGACACATTTTGTGCCAAATGAAAACTCCAACAAAAATTATCCCCACATGCAGACTGTTAAGCGACTGTGATCCCAATGTAAAAAATAGAGAAGGTGCAGGCTTACTATGCTCCTGATTTCTCCCAGTGATTTGCCCTTCCCTCTGTGATACTGTGGCCAATTTTCTTTTCTTTCTATCCCCCTTTCTTCCTGAACGTGTATATTCAGATCCACTAGTTGCACCATCTTACAGGCCTGACTTTATCTGACACATTTCCCTTATGGGCCCCTCTGTGGCTCTTTCCCTGTATTTTCCTGTTACTACAGTGCTTGTATTTTTATCCTCAACAGAGGGAAAATGCTGAATTATCAAGTCTATAGGTATCAGTTTCTGGGCTATATATTGCTCAAAGCAAAGCAGATTCCAATTCAGGTGCAGTCTCCTTCTCGTGACGTTTTTGTATTTGGTCATTAACATAGGCAGAGGGTGTTTTTTTTTATTTGGGTAGGCCAGTATCGGACTGGCCCACCAGGATACCAGGAAAACTCCCGGTGGGCCCAGGTGACAGTGGGCCCTCTTGCTCCAAACTATTAGGCCTATTTTATAGTCCTGCTCTATTTCTTTATGGGGAAAAAATGCTTAATAATGGAAAATATATTAAGTAGATATAAAAGACTAAAGGAAAATAAAAAAGGTTGAGTGAGGAGAGGAGGAATAGTAGTTGGAAAGTGGGCCCACGGTCTTAGGTTTTCTGGTGGGCCACTGGCATCCCAGTCCGACACTGGATATTGCCACATCAAAATAGAAACAAGGTAGAAACACTTTGTTTCAAATAGGATAGACAAGACTGGATCTGTGGGATGGCATATCTTGCAAAGAATAGCTATATATTCAGCAAAAATTTTAATATTTGGTCAACCACAACCCTCCCACTTTAATAAATATTCACTTTTCTATTTGACTGGCACACACCATTATTAACTGCCAGGAAACATTCATAGTTTTAACGACCCATCGATAAGGGGATAAATCCCTTCAAATAGAAACATACAAAAAGTTTCCCATAAAGCATGAATATTGCCATGTAATCCATCAAAATCCCCATAGGCAAAACAGTTACCAGTAAAAAACAGTTTTTTTTAAAAAAAAACATTTTTTGTGCAGATTAGTGCAAGCAGTGCAAAAACGTGCAAATAGTATAACACAAACTCTAAACCACCAACAAAAATCAAAATTACAACCTACGAAAAGTCTGTCATGGTTGTGGTTAAAATATTTTCAAAAAGCAAAGGGACATAATCATTCTTATATGAAACAGGCCAATGAATATATTTCATTGACGCCCCTAGGGGCCACAGTGTCCAATGTCCGAATTCATTTAGTCTCCTTTTGTAACAAAGTTCTACCCCTGTCCCCCCTCAAGTTGCAGGGTGCGTACATGATCAATCAACATACACCGAATGGAGGGAAGTAAGTGTTCAAAATTTGCATGTCTCGCAAGAGGAGTGGCAGCTTTCCCAGAAGCTAGGGTTGTATGTATGGCAGACCTGTGGTTATTCATCTTGGCCCACTCCATTTTGATACAATCTTTGCTACGCTTGACATGTTCAGCCTGTGTACACTATTATTTCTTTGGATCAGGGAGTTTTGGCTTGTAGGATGGCATTAACCAGAGGTCACAATGCGGATCCAGCAGGTGAGTTTTTATGTTTTCTTTTAGAGATGGTGTTGACACCATCTCTAGAAAAAACTTTTTATCCAAGATTTGGTTCGGGATCCAGCCTGGATTCTCATTTTTCAGACGGATTTGGGCCTGGTCGAACTGAATCCAAATCCTAATTTGCATATTTGCATATGCAAATTAGGGACAGGATGGGTAAAAGTGGAAAAAGCATTTTTTACTACCCTGTTTTGTGACAAAAATTACTGTTCAACCAGGCACAAGGACTCGGCCAAATCCTGCTGAAAAAGGCGAATCCAGGCTGAATCACTAATCGAATCCTGAATTCGGTGCATCCCTAGTAATAATAAAGCAGTACCTTTTACTTGATCCAAACTATTATACTATTAATCCTTATTGGAAGCAAAACCAACCTATTGGGGTTATTTAATGTTTCCATGATTTTCCAATAGACTAGAGGTATGAAGATCCAAATTACAGAAAGAGCCATAGGGGCAAATTCACAAAGATTCGAAGTTGCGCCAGGCGCAACTTCGCCGCACTTCTCCGCACTTCGCCAGGCGTAGTTTCGCCAGCGCTCCGCAAATTCACTAAAATCCGAAGTTGCGCACAAGGGTAGCGTAAGGTTGCGAAGTTGCGCTAGCGTTGATTCGCTATGTAAAGCGAAGTTACGCTAGCGAAGGCTAATTTGCATACGGCGCGAAATTCAAATTTCAATGGAGGAATACGTATCAGCACTACAAATGCCTAGAAAACCTTCAAATCATCAAATATAAATTTTATTTTGCCCTACACATGTGCCCACTGTCTAGGTAAGTTGCCATGAGTCAGGAAATGTAGGGGGGAAGGAGGGGAGCCCTAAAAAATTTTTCGATCTTTTTCAGCCTATCACCCATAATGTAGAAAACACGCCAGCGTTTTTTGGGACTTAGAAAAAATTTTGACTTTTTTTGAAACAATCCCTATCTACTCTATTGCGCTTCGCCAGGTCTGAGGTGGCGAAGGAAGTCTAGCGTAAAAGGTAGCGTTCAGTACACTGCGCAAGTTAGTGAATTTGCGTAGTTACGTCGCTAGCGAAATTTCGCTTGGCGTAAGGGTGCGAAGTAACACTAGCGAAACTACGCCAGCGATCGTTAGTGAATTTGCGCAGTAACGAAAATGCCAAACGCTAGCGAATTAACGCTAGCGTTCGGCGCTTCGGCGCTTAGTGAATTTGCCCCATAATCTGGAAAACCCCAGGTCCCAAGCATTCTGGATAACAGGTATATAACCTGAAAATACTTGGTAATAAAAAATATATCTAAACTGATATTTATATAGTGGAGATAATTGCCACCTGGTGTCTGCTAACAGAAAATACATGTATTTGTCATTACTTATTAAAGTATCTAGAAGCAAAGGTAGATGAGGTAGACGACTCTTGCTTTAGCATTTTTGGATTTAGGACATATTTTACCTGTTAATAATTTTTATATGATTGTCCAACCTGCTCCTCTCTAGTTGTTGGGATAAAACTTCCAACAGCCCAAAGCTAGAGGTATTTTTTGAGTTGTTGGGAGTTGTAGCCAAACCACAGTTAAAGGGTGGCATTTTGGACATCTCCAGTTTATGCTTCACCACTAGGGGTACCAACGTTACCCAGACTACAAACATATGCCCATCTAGTCAGTATTACTGCAGTAGTCTGTTTTTTGTCATTTACTCTGTTTCCCTGCATGTGTCAGTAAAACACAAACTTTACTTACCTTGTCTGGTACAAGATACCCAGTTTTGTGATATCTTCTGCTTAGTGGCATCTCAGATGGCTTACTGTTCCATATAATAGGATGCTCTGTTATTAGGTTTGCCAGCTTTTTCGGTTTGGTTTCCTAAAACCACTATAAGCAACTTATTGTGGTGTGGACTGTTATTTAAAATGGGCTCTTGCAATTCAAGTATCCTCCTGTTCACACCCAGGTATGAACCTGATCCTCCCAAAACTGCAGTCTGGTAAGAACGGGGATCTGCGATTCGGGACTCTGACTTCACAAGAACTGCAGTGCCCATAGGGTGGCAGCACTTAAATGGAAAAAGGCTGCAGTACCGGAAAACTGTAGAATATTTTTAAAGAAAAGTAACATCAAAAAATGAAACTGGTTTAAAGTAATTAGAATATAATGTACTGTTGCCATGCACTGGTAAAATTGATGTGTATGCTTCAGAGACTAATATAATTTATATTAATAAGCTGCTGTTAAGCTGTTGGGGCCACTATTCATAGGAGAAAATGCTTAGCTTACTTAGCAGATAAACTCTGTAGAAAATAGTGTAGCTAATCTGTTATGCATTATTTAACCTGTGCCACTTATTTCAGTTACTAACATTGCTACACAGCAGTGTTTTTAAAAACAGATCAATTTTACCAGTGCAGGGCAATGGCACATTGTATTTTAATTACTTTAAAAAAACTTAAATTTTTTGGTGTTACTGTTCCAAATGTTACTTTCCTGGCTAGGACACGTGGGGGTATTTAATGACCTATTGTGTGAAGGTCTGCACCCGGTGGGTTATTAAACATGGAGCAAATGTACAATTTATTGCATTACTCCTTAGATCTAAATTGATTAAAGGGGAAAATCACATTTAAATAAACTTTAGCATGTTTTAGATGGCTCTGTTGTGTTCTGAATTATTAACTTACCTATTCTGTTATTTTTCCTGGCTTGGAGCTTTAGATGCTGTCTGGTTGTCTGGGTCACTAATTCTAGCAACCAAAACCACAGTGAGGCTTCAAATTTTATAATTTTCCTTTTAATGTTTATATTTGTGTTCATGCCCTCTTCTATACTTCTCCCTCTTCTATACTTTGAAACTGTCTAATTGCTAGGGTAATTAGGCCCAGGCAACCAGATAGCACTTTAAACTCTAAAAAAAAAAAAACCTGACTTGTTGCAAGTTGATATACAACTGTCTAGATTACAGTAAAAATTAATTTTAAGTTGAATTGCCCCTTTAAACTGCAGACAAGATATAAAAGTCTGGAACCAAATTATGTTCAAACAAAGCCCCCTAATTTTAGTAAGCTTAAAGTACAGGTATGGGATCAATTATCTTTAGGGTTGCAACCTCACCCCTTTAAAGAAGAAGGAAAGACGTTAACCACTTGGGGGTTCCAAATGTTAGGCACCCCAAGTGAATGTATTTACTTACCTGAAACCCTGGGCCGGTTCTCCTATAAGCAGAAAACTGCACTCGTGGTTATTCCAGTGAGCACCATGGAGCGCTTCTCTTCCGGCTTCTTCTTTCTTCTCGCGGCTGTGCATGTGCATTAGAGTGAAAAGCCGAATGTTAACTAAAAATTCGGCTTTTTCATTCTACTGCGCATGTGTCTGCCCCGGGAAATTCTCCCGTAATTCCAAAAAGCTCAGAATTATGGGAAGCCTCCCATAGACTCCATTTTATCCAACAAAAATTATTTTTCTCTGTAATAATAAAACATTACCTTGTACTTGGTCCAAACTAAGATAAAAAGTATACTTATTGATGGTAAAACCTGCCTATTAAGTTTATTTAATGCTTAAATAATTTTTTAGTAGACTTAAAGGAATTGTTCAGTGTAAAAATAAAAACTGGGCAAATAGATAGGCTGTGCAAAATAAAAAATGTTTCTAATATATAAAGGATGGAGTGACTGAATGTGTAACATAATAGCCAGATCAATTGCAAACTAACTAAACAGATATGTACCATGTGGCCCCCCTTCAAGTCGCTGACTAGCTCAGCGTTAGAGAGCTGAAAAGCAGGAAGTAATGTTCTGGTAATAATGTTACACATTCAGTCACTCCAGCCTTTATACATTACATTTTTGGCTAACTAACTATATTAGAAACATTTTTCATTTTGCACAGCCTATCTATTTACACATTTTTTATTTTCACACTGAACTGTTCCTAAGGTATGAAGATCCAAATTACAGAAAGATCCCTTATCCAGAAAAGCCCAGGTCCCAAGCATTCTGGATAACAGGTCCCATACCTGTACTCTTTAACATATGTTCCATAAAAATAGGTAACATCCCATTTAAGAAAGAGATTCACAAAGCTGTGGAAGGGAAGTCGAAATGTTATAAAGGATATTAACACTGTGGATATTATGAGAGGGCCTAGTTCGGACCGTTGAGCGGCAGCTTTCGATTGCGATTGTGCGCATACGTTAACGACATGCCGCAATTGTTTAGTATTGTTCTTGTTCATTTGAAGATCTCCCACATTGTATAAATACAATACTTCAGTAAGTGCTGATATGTGTGCACGATAAAATGTGCAACATGATGCCCATCACATCTTCATTTTATCACACCAATTTTTGATCTATAATTATATTTTATGTTCATTCTCGAATGCACTTTGTGTTGGTTAAACGGATCCCTATTTAGTGCTGCAATGTAATCAGGAAATTGCTATACGCCTATTATATCCCATGCAATATTAATATGTTTATTGCAATCACAATATTACTGCAATAATTCACTTTCCAGCAGATAAGTGTTACTAAAAGGTTTTCAGACTGTTAAATGCTTTTTGTGAAGCACTTTACATCTATATTTAAAGTTCCCATTAGAATGTTAATCATTAAGTTCATTTATACATTGTATAGTCCTGTGTAGGAAAATACATTGATACATACAAGTACATATACACTGCATGCTACATATAAGCCTTTATGTAGATCCTTTAATGTGCACTGCTAACGCTCCAGTTACAGAGTCATATATTTCACGTTTCAGGGTTCCTGCTACAGTACTGGCAGTAGCTTGGCAACTCCGGAAAATCCACACCATCATACGGAGAGTAAATAAAATAAAGAATTCACCAAGGCTATTTAACGTGATACTAACACTAAAAAAGTACTCTTCAAATTATTAATGTACATTACAAGTTACCTTAGTCTTTCGCTGATAGAGCTGCTTTTGTAAGTAATTGTTGCCTGAAACCGTGCTGTTTTGCCAACCTGACTGTCCCTCCCTAACCTGTCAGCTAGAGATTCTAATGCTAAAGGACTACTGCTGCACAAATATGGCAGTCCCCTTATAGAAGCATGGGGAATCATTTAGGTAATGTAAAAAGATTGGGCAAACACTTTTATGGCAAAATTACAAGACAATGCTATGATAGATGTAAAAAAAGATTTAATTTCAGGTGTCAGTATCTCTTTAAGACCCAGGTTAAATAAATGCTTTGTTATGTTAATGTTAAATAACAATGGAAGTACATGCTAGTTATCAACTGCCACAGAATATGGCAAAATAAATATTGGCAGGGGAAAAACAGGGGTTACAGTACACAAAATATTTTTTACATGTTTGTCTTTGGCTTCAGAATGTCTTTCAATATCTGCTAGTAGGAGTCTTTAAAATACCAGGCTTATCACAAATTTAGGATTATTAACTTGCATTGGCTATCCGTATGTATGTTTTTTTAAAACTATACATTTTCTTTTTTAAAATTATACATTTTCTAAATTCTGCTTATTTCTTCAGACGCATACAAACATGTGCATGTGTTTCCCAACCATAGACATAAACTAGGCACTAATTTAGCCCAGAAGCAGTAACCCACAGCAACCAATAAGATATTTGCTTTTAAACAGGTCATCTGTAAATTCTACTTGCTGATTGGTTGCCATGGGTTACGGCTCCTGGGCAAACTAAATGCCTTTTATTACATAACCCCCAAAATTTTCATTTGAGCTTTAAAGGGGAGCCGTTACCAAAAGGTAATAAAGCTTTACCAAAAGCTGTATAATTAAAGTACTTGCAAATTAAATATGAACCCAAATTACTTTTTTAATTAAAACATCCATAGCTTCTATAAATGCATTTAAAAATCAGAGCTGACAATCATTTTTATTGGTATAGGTCGTGTAGCACCAAATATATAGGTCCTATGCCGCAGATATAGACGAGTATGTGAATTAATTTTACTTTGCATTACACTTTCTAGATTTCCCCTCCCTCCTCATGGTCTATAATTGTGTAGCCTATGTATGGGCATGCGCATGCCCACCAATTCTGGTGCATAAACAAGCTATTGGGATGATTCAAAGATTTCCTTAGTAACAGTATCCTCAAACTGACACCTATCTGCATGCTGTGATTGTGAATTCCAAGCCTGAAGGGAAAACAATTTAAATAAATTATATAGTGTAAGTAAAGTTTACTTTGCTCAAAAGGATTTGAAATTATTTATTAGGGTGACAGGTCCCTTTTAAAGGATGCATTTTGGACTACAAAGCCCTATGCAGCTATATGTACTGTTTAATGGAATTTATTTTTTATTACGATTTTGGGCAGTTTATATTTGGTGCTACAGGACCTATACAGTAGCTTTCTATGCACATGCACTTAACTTATACGAGTAAGTGCTCTGTATAGGAAATATACAAATAGGCCATGTCTCTTTTGTACTACCTTCCAACATTTTAAAAATGTAAAGAGTGACAACATTTTTTGACCATGCCCATTTTGTGGCCGCACCCCCTAAATACCACATCCATTTTACAAATTTGGCAGGTAATGGAAAGTTTGAACACATTTCTGGGAGTTTTAGGGCCAGGCCTTGTTTTATTTGTTATTACAGTTTTGCTAATAAAGGTGAAATGACCATTTAAGCTGCTAGACTTTCCTATATTAAATTGTTACAATTGTATCTAAATGCAGGCAGTGAGTATTCTGGGCTCTCTGCCAAAAAAAACTCTTATTTAAGTTTTAAAAACTTTGCATCTTTTTCTGGTGTCAGTGCAGGAGACCACAGTGAAACTGGGGACATTTCATTAAGAAACCGAGACTGAGGGCTGAGCTGTCAAATTGGGACTGTCAAGCGAAAAATGGGACAGTTGGGAGGTATGGTATTGGATGTGTTATCTGAAACCCGTTATCCAGAAAGCTCTGAATTATGAAAAGGCCATCTCCCATAGATTCCATTTTATCCAAATAATCCAAATTTCTAATATCGATTTAATTTTTCTCTGTAATAATAAAACAGTACCTTGTACTTGATCCAAACTAAGGTTTAATTAATACTTATTAGCAGAAACCATGGCAGCAAAAATAATTTTCTAGTACAGTTAGGGTATGAAGAACCAAATTACAGAAAGACCTGTTATCTGGAATACCCCAGGTCCTGGGCATTCTGGATAACAGGTGCCATACCTGTACTTCAGTAGGAGATTATAGGATGTGCCTTAATATGTCTTGCAGCATGCAACCTTAAACTTTAAGTTCAAGGTTCCCTTTCACCTATTGACTCTGTGTGCCCTCCAGTTGTCCTAAGTGCCATTGGTTTCATATGAAAATAATGAGTTTATTCTGTCATGTGGCACAGTATATGGATTCCATTTGCTCTATAGCAACTTATACTTTCCCATATACGATATGGCGCTTCTGGGTACCCACATTTGTAAACATTGTCAATAGTGACAACATAATGAATGCTGGAAACCCCTGGCAGCTGGAGACGCAATCTAATCGGTTCTTTACTTCACAGCTGGAAAACAATCAGCCACGGATAGCTTCCAGGCTGTTACAGTGCTGGCAGGAATAGTAAATGGATTGGGAAATTTTGTTTTCATGCAGTTTTCCAATTACTAATATGATTCAGTTTTATTTTTAAGACTGTGTTTAAAGAAAATCTAATTAAATGGCTATAAATAAGGTATAACAGTATGTCACCTGCAGTATAAGCACTTCCTACTTTTTTAACCAAGAAGCGCTCTTTTTGCAAGCCTCATGGCGCGGGGAATCGTAAAATGGACAGTCACTGTTAAATGTACAGTTCAAAACCATTCCCAAAGCAGATCTTTTGAACAGCCGAGTTGATGCTTGTGCGGTTGTAACAAACAGCAGTCGGAAGAATCCCTACACTTTGGGCCTTATTTACTAAAACTCAAATTAATCTCCATTTTTTTATGAAAACAAAGTTGACAAAACTCCCTTCCACACATTGAACTCATTAATCAATAATTTTTCTCGAAAAAAACCAGAGCGACAAAATGAAGCGGCAAATTGAATTATATGATTGAGTGCTGAAAACTTGACTTTATTGAATTTTCAGTGTAAAAACTCGACTTTTTCAGGCTCATCAGAGGAAAACCATGACCTTTTTGGATTATCCAGCGCAGACCACAATATCAAGAAATAACTTCAGGGACATCTACCATTGACTTCTACATGACCTAGACAGGTTTGAGATGGCGTGTTTTTGGATTAGGATTTTTAGCAGCTTTGGGGTATGCTAAATCTCTAAAAATTAGAGCTTTTGTTTTCCATGAAATTTTCGAGTTTTACCCTAAATTCCTTTACCAGAAAAAATGGAGGTATAATCAATGGGCCCTATGTGTCTCTACACAGCATTTTCAGCTACCTGAGCATGAACTCCACGAGAGAGTACTGTAGCTTGATTGGTTCCAAACTTCAGCCACGCCCTGTATTAGTATTATTATTATATTATATTAATATTATTCTTAGGTGTCTAGCCTCAGATATTCCCATCAGTAGCATATGGATTTCTGTTCTGTTATTTAAAGTCTTTAGGGTGTCTTCAACCAGTACATTTGTTTGCTTTGTGGAATGCCTATAGTAGTATACCACATATTTAATATCCTGGGTGCCCCCTGTTTTGTCCGTGCACTTCATTCACAGTTCCCAAAACTTTTTCAGTTAATTGTGCTTTAAAGAGAATGAGCGTTCATTGCTTATAGAAATAGGACTGCCAAAGCATTGCCGTGCACCTTTATTGACTGTTGAACAACAACTACACAAGTTGGTCACTACAGAAACAGAGTGTATATCATGCTCAGTTGTCTAGCTGTCCTATATCTGTTATTCTCCATTTTTCCTGGCACTTTGTGTCGTTCCATTATGTGCTGGTCCTTAAGCAGCCATCCCTATATGCAAGATTCCTATACAGTGGCGTAACTAGATGTTACTGGGCCCCACAGCAAATTAATTTTAGGGCCCCCAACATATTGAGAGGTTGCCCTGTTTTACCAATATATATTGTAATGGTTTATTAATTAGGGCCTCATGGGGCCCCTTATACCTCCTGGGCCCCCCTGCAGGCGCAGGGTCTGCTTCCTCTGTAGTTACGCCCCTGTTCCTATACCCACCCCTCTTTTCCAAAGTAATTTATATGTCACCTTAGAACATTAATTATAACCCCCTTATGGGGAATTTCAAAGAATTAGTAAGGAACACAGCCTAAAGATAGACAATAATATGACATAGTTCCTTAGGTCTAGCCCCAAATATATATATTTATAAGATTACCCACAAAGAGTTCATACAGTTACTCCCAAACTAGAGTAGTGAAGGTCACGTCGATCCTTTATCCAAGCATGTATTTTATGTAAAATGTGCTGATTTGTTTTTATTTACTAGATATTTCCACACAAAAATAGCTGTCTTTAGATGTACTTTTGCATCTTTTCCTGTAGCACAGCAGTTTAGTGAAGAGCTGTGACATAAATGCATGCTCATATTGTTTTGGGTGTCATGCATTGTTAATCAGTGTTAACATCTGAAAAGGACACTTAAATGTGACTTTGCTTTTAAACGCGTGTTCTGTAATACTTTTACAAACATGTGTGTTCAACAAGTGAAAATTAACAGAGGGGACAAATATATACTGTACCTATATTTTTAGGGAGGTGCGGTGGTGGAACAGTTGGAATTGCTGTATGTTCTTCCTGTATCACTCTGACACATAAAGGTAGGTAAATAGCTTCTGGTACAATTAGCCATCATACGCATATGTATTGAAGTGATGTGCAGGTCTAGAAAAACTCAACACGCACCTGACTTCCCCATCCATTTATAGACTCACGGTGACCCGCCCAGCGATGATGTCACCAAAAGGGGCGGGCAGGCGCGAGCCTATAAAACAGGAAGCGGGAAGTTGGAAGCCGGCAGTCTAGGGTCGTAGGAGAGCACACAGAAGAGCTCAACTCAAACCCGTCCACAACCTGCAATAGGGGCAGCGAGGTCGGCCCAAACCCACGCGACTCCAGGGTAGACCCCATGGGTATTGGGCCACATCACTAATGTACTGTATGTGTGATAGGAACCTTAGATTGTAAGCGGGCGTTTTCTCGGGAGCACTGGGGACGCGGTCAAATCCAGCCCTGCCCCCAATGGCTCAATGTTGAAGAGGAAATTATTCTAAGCATCTTTTTTAGTTGCGCCCTATTATTTGCTATGTATGGCTTTCAAAATTTTGGCTTTACAATTCTGCCAATTTCACTCCTGCAACTGCAGGTTGGGTTGTTAGGGTCATTCTAAACCAGGTGAAACAAAAGGGTTGTGGTGGTGGCAATAATGGTGTTGCACATTGGTAAGCACTGCAGCTCCCAATCCACTGCACTATGGGTCAAATAAACAATTTAAAGCAAGAAAAAAAATCAAATGTGAAAAGCCCTTAGTAGAGTGCAGCAGGGGCAGTTGAAGCAGCAGGGGAATTTGAAGCAGCAGGGGAAGTTGAATAGCAGGGGCAGTGGAATGCATCAGGGGCAGTTGAAGCAGCAGAGGCAGTGGAGTGCAGCAGGGGCAGTGGAGTGCAGCAGGGGCAGTTGAAGCAGCAGGGGCAGTGGAGTGCAGCAGGGGCAGTTGAAGCAGCAGAGGCAGTGGAGTGCAGCAGGGGCAGTGGAGGGCAGCAGGGGCAGTTGAAGCAGCAGGGGCAGTGGATGCAGTAGGGGCAGTTGAAGCAGCAGGGGCAGTCTTGGAAAGGTCTTGCTGATATTCTCTAAATACCTTTTTCAGCATTGACATTTTTCTACTGACATGGCTAGAGATATAAAAGTGCACTAAATCAATTTGCTACAGTGATCATATTGGGATATCTGGGGTTAATGCAATGCTCCAAATCCACTTCTACATTTTGGATTAATGCAATGATCAGGTAATTTACAATATTCCACCCACTAGTGTGGGTGGGAGATCTATCAAATATGTTTCAAATTGGGCCCAGTGATTTGCTATGGTGGGCCTAGGAATCTATAGGGCATCTGGCAGTGGAGTGCAGCAGGCGCAGTAGAGTACAGCAGGGACAGTGGAGTGCAGCAGGGGCAGTTGAAGCAGCAGGGGCAGTGGAGTGCAGCAGGGGCAGTTGAAGCATCAGGGACAGTGGAATGCATCAGGGACAGTTGAAGCAGCAGGGGCAGTGGAGTGTGGCAGGGGCAGTAGAGTGCAGCAGGGGCAGTGGAATGCATCAGGGGCAGTTAAAGCAGCAGGGGCAATGGAGTGTGGCAGGGGCAGTTGAAGCAGCAGGGGCAGTGGAGTGCAGCAGGGGCAGTTGAAGCAGCAGGGGCAGTGGAGTGTGACAGGGGCAGTAGAGTGCAGCAGGGGCAGTGGAATGCATCAGGGGCAGTTAAAGCAGTAGGGGCAGTGGAGTTTGTGGCAGGAGCAGTTGAAGCAGCAGGGGCAGTTGAAGCAGCAGGGGCAGTGGAGTGCAGCAGGGGCAGTTGAAGCAGCAGGGGCAGTGGAGTGTGGCAGGGGCTGTTGAAGCAGCAAGGGCAGTAGAGTGCAGCAGGGGCAGTGGAATGTGTCAGGGGCAGTTAATGCAGCAGGGGCAGTGGATTGTGGCAGGGGCAGTTGAAGCAGCAGGGGCAGTGGAGTGCAGCAGGGGGTCACTGGGGCTGGTACCTTGCTCTTGTTGTGAAAGCGATGCACGATTGCTCTGGCTCCAGCAGCCTCTCCCTCTCTCTATTGAATTGCTATTTTTAGCAAATCCTACTCGTGTCGCCACGGGCTGTGATCGCATCTCTCTCTGCCTCCCCTTCCCTCTCCCCATCTCTCTCTCTCTCTCTCTCTCTCTGCACATTCTGAACCATCCCTGACTCCTCGCCAATCAGCAGATGCTTCTTATCGGATAAACGGCGAAGCGCACGGCTAACTTTATGCCCCCCGTCCGACCCCCTGTGGGAGACGGGCTTGTGCCCGGGAATCTCCTGAACAGCTGCTAAACAACACAGAGGTAGGTGACGATTTCGGGCAGGTATTTCCCTATGAGTCAGGGAAGCCATCACTTCCACATCATTGTGGTCCATGGTACCCATATAGCGCAATCCCTGCCATCTCCTTGCATCCAGTGACCTGTGCCACTTACTGCGATCTTTCTCAATGCAAGTTTTAGCGCTCAATTTGGTTTTTAGCTCTAGAACAGAATGGTGTTATGTTCTTGCCTGTCGTGTAAATAAGCTCATTATACAGCAATACAGAATATAAATTATTATTGGAGCTTTTTCTGGGTTGACCAGTTAGCACAGAAAGGTGGAGAAAAGCAGCACGAAAACAGTTACATTTCTAAAGCTTTTGCGCCCACCCACAGTAACCTGATTATCTGACATTTAAATGTACAGGATTCATGTTTACTTTTCAACAGTTTTTTTCTAGGACTGTTTTTAAAGCCTAAATCTTAGAATGGAAATATTTTACAATCCTAAACTATGATAGAATGAAAATACATCATTTATACTATTTGTATGCTGAGATGATCAATTGTACAGGTTAAATCTGCTGCACCAGTTTTATTCATGACTATCATGTTGGATTTGGAGACACAGGGAAGGAACAGGTTGCAGTCCAGTGCCAATTCTGGAGTGGGGTGGAAGGAATAATAGTAGCCATGCACTTCATTTGCATTTTGTATTTGGGATTATATTTCTCCTAATTTCTAGATGAAATCTCTGGCATTACCTGGTTATTTTTGTTCCTTTAAATGTTATTAAAAGTGACCAACTGAACATGGCACAGTGGAGTGCTTTGTAGCACTCTTGTCTAAGACCAGGGCACTATCTACAAGGAGTTTGTATGTTCGTCCCTTGTCTGCTTGGGTTTATTTACTGAGTTGTCTAATTTTCTCAGACACTCCAGATACATATATGCTTCTTAATTGTGTGATAACGCTAACACAAAACTATTATACTGTGTGAATGTGACAGAACAACTTAGATTGTTAACGCTGTCAGGGCCAGGACTGAGGAACAATCTCTATAAAGCACAGGGGAAAACTTGTTGGCACTATATAAATAAGGATAATAAATAGGGAGAAATTCAAGATCTCCCAAATCAGTGTAAGCACCTGCTCTTACTCTGTAGGCTATAATTATTGAAAGGGGTGATTAACATCCAACTGATATTTCTAAAGACCATTCAATGTGTCATACAGTCTATTGTAGTTATGATCCCCCTTGTTAAGGCAACTCAACATAATGCTAAGGCTTATTGCAAATGTGCCCTGGAAGGTATTTTAACATTTTGGACTTTTAGTGTAGCACACTAGTGATATGCGGGCTTGCCCAATACCCGCGGGAATACTTGCAAGTTAGGCGGGTTCGGGCTGACCTCGCACCCCCATTGTCATCTTACGCTGCCAGCTTCCAACTTCCGCTTTTATAGCTGCATGCCTGCTTGCTCCGCCCCTTTTGTGGTGTAATCGGCGGGGCGGGTCAACAAGGGTATATGAAAGGAACTCGGAAGTTGGGTGCTGGCAGGTGGAGGGAGGGAGGATGGTTTCTGGTCGGGTTTTACCCAACCCACGCATCACTATATCACACCCGTAGGTGGGCCTGAGAATAATGTGTATAGAGTTATTATAGTGTGACTTGCTGCCAGTGTATCCTGGATAACCTTTGGCCCTGTGGGCAACTCCCAGCAGTGTGTATTAGCCCCTTTAAGCACCTTACCCTCAGGAGGAACCTGCTGGGCTCCTGGTACACAGATTAACCAGGCTGGAAAGAACAGCAGTCCAGTGGGTTGCTTCAACCAATAAATTATTTATTGACCAATACTTGTGGAAATCTCTCACAGCAGTTAGGCAATATAGATCCTCAAGTACAGTCACAGCAATCTGATATTAAAAGTAAGCCCCGCTTAGGGGGGTGGCACAGTGATTTTTGGGATTTTCCCCAGCAATAGGGATCATATGGAGTATCTTGCTACTTTGCACTTTCCCTGCTCCTGAGATTTTCCACTCGTGTCCCTGTCTGGCAGCTTGATCCCAGCACGGGTGCTTACTCAAACTACTCTACATTCGTTTTGTACATACGAGTTTAGCTGCATTTTCATATTCCTTAGTGGCAGGTGAACATTTCTAAATTAAGCCAAAATAATGTACATATTATTTGCCTCAATGTATTAGTACAAAGCAATAAATTAGATGCAATATTTTGCTTCAAAATAAGGATTAATTACATCTTATCTATAATTTGGAGCTTTCTGGATAATGAGTTTCCGGATAACGCATCCCATACCTGTGCTATGGAAGCACGGAGCTACTGCCAGCCTGGACCTGGCAGTAACTTTAGGTTGAACACTTGGATGCAACTGGCAAATATATTAAACCCTAAGGCTGATGACATATACATTGTTGTGCGGCAAGTGACGCCATCATTATGCACCCCTAAGGTGTAACTTTTTGAGCTCCCAGGAAAAAAAGTTGCATATAAGTCTGTATGTGGTACATTCAGCAGTGCTGTATATATAAGGGGTGGGTGGTGAGTGGCATATTGGGGTCCCCTGGCATGGCTCTAACTTGGTCATTATTCAGAACCCACAAGGATGCAAGGCACAAGGAAGTGCTGTACCTACCACCTGCTTAGGACAGGAGATAATTTATGCCCATCAGTGCAGATGCAGCACTGAATATTCAAGTGTTCAGTCATGCATGGGGCTCTACACTGTCTGTAATGTTGTGGCCCTTAGTGCATCTGCACTTGTGCATAGCCCTTCCTAAATTAGTTCTATAATTTTTATATTATATCATTTTTATGATAGTTTTTTAGGTCAGTGCATTGAATCTTTATCTTGCCCACTAGGTCTGTACATTGGGCAAAGCATCACTTGCATGCATAAGGTAGAAAAGAGATGTTTCTGTTCTAAGAAATGATATAACCATGTTTTTTCTGTCTTCTGTAGAATGCTGCTGACTATACTAAGCTTTAGGGTTTTCTCTGGTGTATTTAATACAGCCAGAGATATTTCAAAGGTGACATGAATCTGTACAACAGTAGCTAACATTTAGCTGCTTAATCTGACTTTGTTGTTCATTAAACCTTACAAAATGATCTGTTCATTGAATTGAATAATTACAGTGGAAGATTGTTACAAAGTTATGTTTATATAAAGCATAATGCTCCAAATAGTGTTTTATAATATTTCTGGGGCAATAATATTGGAAGAAAAGACCAACAAAGGTTCGAGTGAAATAGAAGTATGCAGACCAAATAACTGAATGTGATTATTGGCTAAAAGTAGTAGATAAAAAATGGAAACTTTATTTATATAGTCATCTCTTGCCTGACACGTTTCGTGTCACTGGGACACTTAAAGGGCACCAATCATGACCAAAATCATTTACAAATGATGTAAATGTAAACACACTATGTGAAAGTTCAAGAAATCAGATTTTTAAAACAGTTAGAATTGTTTGTATAATGTAAATGATCAGCTCACTATTCCTTCTGCAAGATCTCCCCTATCTCCCCTGCAGTTCTAGCTGCAGGCATCTTGAATTTCACTGGCTCCTCCTACCTATATCTTCCCAGCCAACTGTAGCTCTGAAATCTCGCACATGCTCAGTTGAAATTCCTTGGTTGCTTATCAACCCTTCTAAGCTATTTTCAAATCAGCCAAACCTCTGTGTGTTAGCTGCTGTTCAGTAGTGCTGCCACCTGCTGGAAGTTACTGTGTGCCTTTCATTTGCATAATGACTTTACCAGCAGGGGACAAGATAGGGAAATCTTCTGATACTTCTAGTAGAGGAGTTTACTAAAACAAGGCATTCTGGGTAGAATACTCAAAGCAGTGTTACAATCTGAGCATGCTCCTGAAATTTGCATATTATAGTCTCTGTTATAGTCACAGTATGGCCTCCCTCAGTGAAAGAACCCATTTGACAAAGTAAATGATTTTTTTAAAACCTGCAGTTTTTTCAAAAAACTATATATGTAGTTTGATTAAACGTGTTTAGATTGTACTGGTCAGATTGTTAATATGTGTTTGTTTTTGGCTGTGATAGGTGCCCTTTAATCATAGGCTATGATTAAATGTCCCAGTGACACGAAACGCGTAAGGTGAGAGATGACTATATAAATAAAGTTTCCATTTTATATCTACTACTTTTGGTCTGATCAATACGTGAGTTTACCAGTGTGCCCTGCACCAACATTTACGCTTTGTATACGGATTGTCTGCTCCCCTGAGTTGAGGGCCTGGGGCTGGAGCACCTGGGCCACGTCTCTATTTTGGTGAGTGATTCCACAAGTTTGAATTTGCTTTATATTTAAATTGTTCTTGGCTCAGAAAAAAGGAAAGCAGTCAATAATAAAAAGTAAGAGAGATTTTGCAGTGAAGTCAAGGTAGACATCACAGAATTGTTGTTCATAAAACAATATGTGTGCTCAGACAATCACATAACTATGTAAGATTAATATACAAAGTTGTCAAAAAGACCAGTTTTAATTATACCATTAAATTTGTGACACCAATTGAAAACATATATCTGTGTATCCTCAGCATATAAGAATTTGTGAAATGTGATGGCATTCAGTGCAGAGCTGCGTTCAAGGAACAGCAATCTGTTTTATAGAGGGAAGGTGGCAGTGACAATGTTTTACAGTAGTAAAAGAGATTTCACTATATTTAACAGGCATGGGGGGACACTTTTTCTACAAGAGGTTGAGACAATGGAGATAATATTTGGCACTGTCTGTACAGAGTTAATAGTGTAATGATGTAGTTGGTGAGATGACAATATAGCAGAGAGAAGATGCAGCAGTAGGAAGAGAATTTAAAGGGATTCTGTCATTGGTATTTGTACAAGATGCATCAGTTAATATCGCTCCTTCAGCAGAATCCTGCACTGAATCCATTTTTCAAAAGAGCAAACAGATTTTTTATTTATTTTTAATTTTGAAATGTGACAAGGAGCTAGACATGTTCTTAGTTTCCCAGGTGCTTTCAGCCATGTGTGCTCTGAAAAACTTCAATCACCCTTTACTGCTGCATTGCAAGTTGGAGTAATATCACCCCCTCCAGTTTCCCACCTAGTGGTAGATATGAAAATAGCACTCAATAGTAAAACATCCAAGTAATTTAATAATAAAAATTACACAATAAAACACTCCCCCCTGCTGCTACTCTGCTCCTGCTCCTCCTGCAACTGGAAGCATTATTTCTGATTGGGTGCAGGCAGACATGGTGGAAATGCAACATTTGGCATTTCGCAAAAGAGCTAGGGACAATCCACAGTGCTCAAGTCACAACAACAATATTATTGCTCAGGCAAGGAAATTAAGTGAGGAAAGTGATTACCTCTAAATAGTTGGCCTCAAATAAAACTGGATATCAGCAACTGAAAAGGCAGGTACAAGGATCAGATTTACCAGAAACCTACAGGCTATTCTCCTGGACCAGTGGTGTGAGGCCGAGCAGTCAATAAACAGGAAATCCCATTTCATACCCCAGAAGAGCCTAACAGGGACATTGTGTTTAACAAAGTTGATATTGGTGGAAAAACTGTTATTAAGTTTGGTGGGAAATGACAGTGGTGATAATAATCTCTTTTATACAGGTGGCATGTGGAAAGGGATCTCTCATGAAATGTATCAAATATTTCTAGATATGACCTGTTAAGGTTATAAGAAATTATCTCTGTTTTCATAATATTCAGACCCTTGAGCAACTATCTTATTTTTGCTACCTAAGATTTGCTGCACTGAAACATTGTTCTCTATGATATTTACATTTTAAAGCACCAAAACGAAATTATTTTTCTATGTGACATTCTTTTATATTAGAAAAAAAATAAAAACATATGGTGAAGTACAGTGACATCATGCCATGGGGCATATTTTCATCGGCAACTGGGCATCCTTAAAATATGAAAAGGAATGGATGGTGCAAGATTCCCGGTTCAGTCTGCAGAAAAACTGAAATCTTCATTAATCCCCAAAACAAAGCCATGGATTGGCTCAAGACCAAACAACCGCACATCCTACAATGACCACTAGGGATGGGCGAATTTGACCCGTTTCGTTTCGCCAAAAATTTGCCGCCGGCGAAATGTCGCCGACACCCATTAAAAAATGGGTTTTTTTGACGCACGTCTTTTTTACAAGTCCACGGGCGTCATTTCCATAGCGAAACAAGGTGAAAATATTCACCCATCCCTAATGACCACATTAAAGACCTGATTTTAAGCCAACACTTTTTGTAGACAGAGATACCCAGGAATCATCCAACTAAACTGAACAACCTGACCAAATCTTTTAAAGTGTGGGCCAAAAATCACTCCTTTTTGCAAAGCTGGTGTTTGATTTTTATTTTTCCTTCTAACATAAAACAAATGACATGTTAAAAAAATATATTTAGTGCTTTGAAAAAAAAATATCATACAGTGTAGAATAGGATTTGTTATTCAGTGGAATGAGATGATTGGTAAATGTAAGAAAGTAAACAGTGTATGTTTGCTCTATAATTGAAGTATAAATATATTTAGCATGATCAAAGACCCATGAAGCAGCCCAAACTGGCTTAATTTTAAACGATTCTCACAAATTGACCCTAGTCTATGGGTAATAGGTCACCAGAAAAAGTGTGAGAGTCTTTGAAGTAAATATAGTATTGAGCAAAAGTAAAGATAAAATAAATAATTTTTAGGACTAGGAGATGGACATGCGATAATGAAGTGCTCAACCCCTGTGTTCTGTCTCGTCAGACCAGGTGCTTAGTGGTCAATTACCCTCTCTGCCATGGGTTGAAATCATATACTCAGTCCATACGACCATAGCACACTAACAAATAGGTTTCTGTTGCATTTCAAATGCTTTATTGGCTCATTACAGTAGACAAAGGCAACGTTTCGGGCCGCACAGGGCCCTTTATCAAGCCTCAACAGAAACCTATTTGTCAGTGTGCTATGGTCGTATGGACTGAGTAGGAGATGGACATGGACTGCCCAATGCGTTTTGTGCAAAGCTGTATGAGTAAATGCCCTGACTGGCACAAAGCACGTTATAATAGTTTCTGTTTCTCTGGCTGCACTGCTGTGGCCTTTCTAATGTCGCCCCACTCTCCTTTCGGAGCTCTTTCGGATCTTCGGAGTGGGTCAAGGGGGGTAGGTGCATCACTAATGCAGAGAACTCAATTTAAAAAAAACTGAATATTTACTGCCCGCTAACCTTCAGGGCACTGCCCCAAAACTTTAACTGAAGTAAGTGATAATGCAGTGCTGTTAGCATTCCATTTCCCAACTTGCATTCTGATAAAGCTTGGTCCCTCAGCTTACAGTATATTGTTTGAGGGCTCTAGTGTGGGCACATAAACATGGTGTATTACAACGTCCCCTACAAAAGATATTCTGTATTTATTTTCACATGATAAATAGTCATCTCAAATCATGGCATTAACAGTTGAGAATTGTACATTAATGGGTCACAGCAGTACAAATCAATAGTACTAATGGCAGATTTATAAGTATTGATGTTCCTCTTGTTCTTACTTAGGTTGACTCAGCTTTAATTTAAATAGTGCCATATGTGGAAATCAAATAGTGTTATATGTTACCAAGTACTTTGACAGTTTTTCATTCATTCATTCATTGTTTGTCCTTCCCCTAGTTTTTACTACTCCGTGCTGAAACAGTTTGACACCATTAGCACCTTTGTTAGTCTTTGCATTTACAGCTCATGGAAATGGACATACATAGTAACATACAAAGTAACATAGTAAATTAGGTTGAAAAAAGATACAAGTCCATTAAGTTCAACCTTTCAATTATTCCAACTGCTAGTTGATCCAGAGGAAGACAAAAAAAACCCAAACATTTGAAGCCTCTCCAATTTGTCTCAGAGGGGGGAAAAAATCCTTCCTGACTCCAAAATGACAATCGGACTAGTCCCTGGATCAACTTGTACTATGAGCTATTTCCCATAATCCTGTATTCCCTCACTTGCTAAACACCATCCAACCCCTTCTTCACTCTAATGTATCAGCCTGTACCACTGATTCAAGGAGAGAATTCCATATCTTCACAGCCCTCAATGTAAAAAACCCCTTCCGAATATTTAGGTGGAACCTGCTTTTT
The DNA here is from genome assembly GCF_017654675.1 of Xenopus laevis. NCBI lineage: Eukaryota > Metazoa > Chordata > Amphibia > Anura > Pipidae > Xenopus > Xenopus laevis. Next base: position 38,599,833 of record NC_054381.1, read on the forward strand.
TCTAATCAGAATGGGTGACCTACATGTGATATCAGCAGTATAATGATGTGGCAACAGGCACCCCCTGCAAAAAATATCATTGCAGCACTGGGGACCTAAGTTCGATTATGACCTGGACACTATTTGCATGGAATTCATTTGTCATCCAAATTGGTTTCATTAGAGTATTCTGGCTTCCTCCTCACTCCCGGCAAATTAACCCTGTAAATGGGAAAGGGCTGATGTGACTAATGAGCAATCTTTGTAAAGACTCTTACACACAAGAGTTTTTGGCTTCATGTAAGCTACAAACGCAGGTGGAATGCAACATGCTGCATTCCACCTGTGTTCGGCGCTTACATGCGTCATCGAGAGGATTGGACCATACAGAAGAATTAACTGTGTCTGGGCCTGCGCTCCCCTGCAGTTGAACGGATTTAAACTGAACGCAGGGGAGCTCAGCCCAAAACGCTCATGTGTAAGAGCCCTAAAGCTCTGCATAAATGTGTCAGCACTATACTAATTAACAAAATACTAATATAATACGTTTGATTATCAGTACTTCATGGGGTCAATTTATCAAAGAGTGAAGTTCCGCCACTAGAGTGAAATTTCGCAGCTCTCCATTCATTTCTATGGGACTTTGAAAGGCTTATTTATCAATGGGTGAAAGTGAAAGTTCACCCTTTGATAAATACGCCTATAAAAATCCCATAGAAATGAATGGAGAGTGGCAGAATTTCACTCTAGTGGCGGAACTCCACTATTAACTTCACTCTTTGATAAATATACCCCCATGTCTTTTAGTTATCACTCCACGCATGGTGAGGGGAATGAATTAGGGTTAGAGTCATCCTACTCCTTACCTTTGATTAGGAAAGGGGTCACTAGCCTGCCTGAAAAAAACACACATATGCCCCTATCATTACCTGCTCCTTCTTCCTTATATGACCCCAGGGTTGAGGTTCTCAAAAACAGAAATGTGACCCCATCCACATGTCCCTGCTATGGTGTCTAAATAGGTGCTTGCCTGAATCCCTAACTCCGGTTACCCCACTTTCCTCACTGTATACTGTTAACTATATGTCCGAAATTGTTGTCATTGGTTGTCAGTATGTACCCATCTGCCTTTGTTCTTAAAGAGATTGAGAATGAAACATTGGAAACAATATCAGAATAATTGCTGTTTTTAAACTAAAAATTAAAGCTCATGGGCAAATAAACATATTTAATAAACATTACTCAAAACAATGCTTCCTAATATTTGTAACAAGTTTAAATACTTCTTAGGCAAAAGGCCATTTTTAAGCTTACTGCTATTAGGAACTTTGAATATGTTTTACTTTAAAAAGCAGCTTATCCCATGACAGAACAGCTGTATTCAGCTTATGACTCATCATAAAAAACTAGGTTGCTAGTTGTGCATTATGGAGCTTAATACAGCTGGTATATGTAATATAGTTGGCAAAGCCCCTACTAATTCTCAGGGCAGGGCATAAGCATAAATGAATATGTGTTTAGCCATTTCAATAATTCGATTTCCAGTAGCTCTTCTCCATATTTACAAATGCTCCTTTACAAGCAAATCAAATTGTGCACACGTTATTCTCATACGTAAGTTTAGGGGGCAGATTCACTAAGGGTCGAATTTCGAAGTAAAAAATACTTCGAAATTCGACCCTCGAATTGAAATCCTTCGACTTCGAATATCGAAGTCGAAGGATTTAGCGCTAAACGTTCGTTCGATCGATCGAAGGATTTTTCGTTCGATCGAACGATTAAATCCTTCGAATCGAACGATTCGAAGGATTTTAATCCAACGATCGAAGGAAAATCCTTCGATCAAAAAATGTTTAGCAAGCCTATGGGGACCTTCCCCATAGGCTAACATTGACTTCGGTAGGTTTTATCTGCCGAAGTAGGGGGTCGAAGTTTTTTTTAAAGAGACAGTACTTCGACTATCGAATGGTCGAACAGTCGAACGATTTTTAGTTCGAATCGTTCGAATCGAAGTCGAAGGTCGTAGTCGAAGGTCGAAGTAGCCCATTCGATGGTCGAAGTACCCAAAAAATACTTCGAAATTCGAAGTATTTTTCATTCGAATCCTTCACTCGAGCTTAGTGAATCGGCCCCTTGGTGTCTAATGAAGATTGTGACATTTAGAAAGATCTCTGGACATCTGCAATTCTTATTGTATTTATAATTTATTTGCTGTTTCAGGGCCCATTGCCTCTCAGTGTACATGGTTTATTTGGGGTGCCATGGCCCGTACAGTTATGGGATCCTTTATCTGGAAAACCGATATCCAGAAAGCTCCTAATTTCAGAATGGCCATCTTCCATAGACCTCATTTTAAACAAATAATTTACATTTTTAAAAATGATTTCCTTATTCTAATAAACCAGTATATTGTACTTATATAACTAATATATACTTAATCCTATCTTATTGGGTTTAGACCTAAACTATGTTAATGGTGTGACATCACTACTAGTTCACTGCAAAATAACTATTTTTGGGTCAGGTTGGGTAGCAGGTCTAGGTAGGGGAACATATTGGGTGGTGGGCGGGGGTCGGATTGCTGGTCAGTGGGTCTGGATTGGACACGGGTCTGTCCAACTGCAACCACACAGGACACTACGCACTGCAACTCTTTTTGCCAAGATGGACAATATTCCTCTGTGTCGGAGACGAGATGCAGCTCTCTTGGCCAGGTCCCTCTTTCCGCTCGATGAAAGAGAGAAATTTTGTTAAAACTTTTGTAACCCCTTTTTGGCCACCCCCCTATGCCAAAGATTATTCATCACATTTTCTTACCAATGCAGGTCCTGAGTCCCCTTTGCTAAGTGAAAGGGTACTGGGCATTACCTCTCATGGCAGTGCCTCCACCTAATGGGATCCGGGAATACACCTAATGGGCGGCCCCATTAGTAAAACATTCAAAAACACAAAGTACTGTGTAACAAATAACTATATGTAAGAGAAAGGCAAAGTAAAATACATTTACATATTAATTGACCCACTACCCTGGGAATGTATGCAGTCCAAAGCCTGGCCCTCCATGCCAGGCAAAGTCCTGCAACTCCTTTGGCAGACAAAGAGTCTTAGTCCCTTTTCCCCAAAGAATACCATTGTCCCCAGATAGTGCGAGCACAATAAACCCTCTTTACTCCTCACAACCAGCTCCCAACTCTGTCTATAGCACGAGCACGCAGAACTCCTCCTCTGCAGAATTTCAGCTCCCAGCACTCTCCATAGCGTGATCACAATAGAAATCCAGATTTGGAAATCAGGAGCTTCAGACCCTCATGGTCTAGCTCCCAGGCTTGGGGCTGCCGCACCCCAGCCTCAGAGGCCTCCTGCCTTGACGACCAGATTCTTACTCCCACTCTGTCCTCCGTGAAGTAAAATCAGCAAATCCATACATGAGCACATGGCATCTCCTATTTATAGAAAAGTGGTGCAGCAGCAACACCTTGTGACACCCTCCGGCATCTGCTAGCATGCTGCACAGGGACAAGGCTCAGCCCCTCCTAAGCTCCTAAAAGACCCTGTAGCTACACAAACAGGTGATTTCCCACCATGTGGTTCAGATTTTCAGGAACAGAGGGGGATTAACCCTCTGTATCCCTACACGTTTTTATGTTTTGCAGCTCTTGATTTTTGAATAGGCACTAGAATATGATTGCTAGGTAGGTAGTTTAATCATAGAGGGGATGAATACAAGGATAAGTAAAAAAATGTTATGATAATCTAACTGCTCTATAGTTCCTGCCATTCTTCCCTGACTGAAGCAACAAGAAAGCATGATAAATTCTAGGACTGATAGAACCAGAAGAATAAAGACAAAATCCTTAGATATGTTAAATATGGACAACTTGCATTGTTGCATTAGAGTACAACTCTCTAAAATATAGTAAAGTTTAACTGTTTGTGAAACTTTTCCTTTAATGAGTATATTTCATGTCTTGTCAACTAAAGATGCACAAAAAATTAGCTTCATATAAAACATAAAGACATTCATAGCTAAAAAGAAGTCTAAATATAACCAGAGTGTTTGAAATTAAGTTGACGAGTCCAGAGAGAACCATTCTCACTTTGTCAGGACAAACTTGTTATATTTAATTTGTGACCAAACTACAAGGCTAGCAAATGTCATATTAATTGTAGGTGACAAACCAGAGAGTTTAGTGAGCACTAAGGAGAACGCTCTTGTGCACTTGGTGCTACTGCACTTGTTAAATGACCCCTAATTTCTTTAATTAATGTATAATGTAAAGATGCTTAAAATGTAATTTTCTTTCATTATACAAAACAATGGGTAGAGATAATAAGAAATAATGAGTACATTTTTAAAAATTAAAAAGTAATTAATTAGCCAACAAAATATAAATATTCTCTATAGCTGGACACATAAGAATGCTCCATACTGAAAAATATTTATTCACAAGAATAACAATAATGGCTTTGCTTGATGGAGAAGATACATTAATTCTTTACTTCTGAGATTACATTTGTAATGAATATTTCATATACAGAAAGCCAGCAGGACTCCTGCAGAAGTGGTTATTCTATGTTTGCGGTAAATAACAGTTGGATTTGTATAAAGGGACTGCTGCGTGAAGAAAGCTAATGGAAGTTTGTTACTTTAGTGTTTATGGAAATAGGCCGGAAATGGTTTCAGTCAATAGATTTAAGGCGTAAAACACCAGGGATTCCAGTTTCCCATTAAGCCTTTCATTACTTATCAGTTTCTTTAGCTTTCTTGTGTCGGACTGAAATTCATAGTGATGTGTGTTTCCTTTATTTCAGCTGCTTGTATTTAACTGTATATTTCAACTTTATTTTGTATTTAACAGTACTGAAAAAAAAAAAGATATGCAAACACTATATTTAACTCAATGAAATCTGTTTCTTTAAAGGGATTTGACCCATATTCCACTTTTAACAAATATCCAACGTTCTTTTTTTATCTATGGCTTATTAGTGCTGTTACCTATTACAGGTATGGGATTCGCTATCCAGAAACCCGCTATCCTAAAAGTTCTGAAATATGGGAAGGCCGTCTCCCATAGACTCCATTATAAGCAAATAATTATAATTTTTAAAAATTATTTACTTTCTCTCTGTAATATTAAAACATTGCCTCGTACTTGCTCCCAATTTAAATATAATGAATTCTTATTGGAGGCAAAACCAGCCTATTTAGTTTGATTAATGTTTAAATTGATTTTAAGTAGACTTAAGGTCTGTAGATTCAAACCAAAAGACCCCTAATCCGGAAAACCTCAGGTCCCAAGCATTCTGGATAACAAGTCCAATAACTGTATACACAGATCTCATAAAATAACTCTGATTTCAGTCTAGGGCATTGAACTGCTGTGCCAAAGGAGAACCAAATCCTGTTTATAAAAATCCCCTACCCCTCTACCCTACATAGACCCTCCTCCCTGCTGCCCCCAGCCTAGGTGTTTCCCTGAATAAAAGGCCCTAACTCCTTACTTACCCCTCGTTGCAGACTCAGGGCATCATAGTTCTTGGGCACCATCTTCTTCTCTTCGGTAATCTTCGGGTCTTCTTCTTCTAGTGCTTCGGCAATTTCCATGGCTTTCGGCGCATGTGCAGTTGTTCGGGATTGTGGCAACGGAGCATGCGCAGACACAACACTCTCTTCCCTAAGATTACCGAAGAGAAGAAGATGCCGTCCGTGAACTCTGATGCCCTCTGAAGGAGGGGTAATTAAAGAGTTAAGGGCATTTACCCAGAGTGACACCTAGCCTGGGGGTGGGGGGGAGGGAACAGGGAGGGGGTCTATGTAGGGTAGGGGGGTAGGGGATTTTAATAAAAAAGGGTTGGTTCTCCTTTAAAGGGTGTTGTACATTTTTTAAATTAACTTTTATTATGATGTATAAAGTCATATTCGAGATAATTTGCAACTATTTTTCAATTTTTATTATTTTCGTTTTTCTTTTAAAATTATTTAGATTTTTATTCAGCAGCTCTCCAGTTTGCAATTTCAGAAATCTAGTTGCTAGTGTCCAAATTACCCTAGCAACCATGCATTGAATAGGAATAGAATATGAATAGGAGAGGCCTGAATAGAAAGATATTCAGAGACAATTTCTAACTGGTTTTCATTTTTTATTATTTGCGTTTGTTTTGTATTTGAGCATTTGTTTTTAAAATGGGGTCAGTGACCCCTATTTGAAAGCAGAAGAAGAAGCAAATCATTTAAAAATGATAAGAAAGAAAAAAGTAAGACTGGTGTAGGGGTGGGGTGGAGTGCTTAACATTTTGGCACTCCCTGGTGATTATGGTTTTATTTTCCTTTAGTTAGAGAGGACATTTCCCTCTGATATCTTGGTAATGCTGTTGGACCTGGAGTTGGTCTTGGAAAAACGTTTTCATTAATATGTGTACTGGATATTTGAATGGCTCAATGAATTTTACATGAATAGTTGGCACTAATTCTATTTCTATATGCTGTTTTATAAACACATGCAGACTCATGTCATGGCTTTAACATGGCCAAAAAAGAGATGGTAGAGTGAAAGAAATAAGTTGTGGATACTGTAGAAAGATATGAGCTATGGACACTGTGTGTACTGTAGAAATAGATGCAGTAGAGAAACTATTTCTACAAATGCAGGGCAGTTGATATACATGCATTCCCATCAAGATTTAAACAAACGAATGTGTCCATCTCCTATGCCAGTAAGTCAATAGCATGGTTCAAACATGAGGAAATTCAAAAGAGACTAGAACATGTTAAGATAAACAAAGGTCCGGGGCCAGATGGTATTCATCCCAGGGAACTTAGCGAGCTTAGCTCTGTGATTGCCAAACCTCTTTACTTAATTTTTCAGGATTCATTTAGGTCTGGCATAGTACCGAGAGACTGGCGAATTGCTAATGTGGTGCCTCTATTCAAAAAAGGATCCCGTTCTCAGCCTCAAAATTATAGGTCAGTTAGTCTGACGTCAGTAGCAGGAAAGCTTTTTGAAGGGTTATTACAGGATAAGATACTGGTCTTTATAGCAAATCATAATACTATGAGTTTGTGAAAAGCATGGTTTTATGCGTAATAGATCTTGCCAGACTAACTTAATTTCTTTTTATGAGAAGGTAAGCAAGGACCTCGATTCTGGGATGGCAGTGGATGTGATTTACTTAGACTTTGCTAAAGCATTTGATACAGTGCCACGCAAAAGGTTACTGGTTAAATTAAGGAATGTTGGCCTGGAACATAGTATTTGTACCTGGATAGAGAACTGGCTAAAAGATAGACTACAAAGAGTGGTGGTAAATGGAACATTTTCTAATTGGACCAGTGTTGTTAGTGGAGTACCACTAGGCTCTGTACTAGGTCCCTTGCTTTTCAACTTGTTAATTAATGACCTGGAGATGGGCATTGAAAGTACTGTTTCTATTTTTGCAGATGATACTAAATTGTGCAGAACTATAGGTTCCATGCAGGATGCTGCCACTTTGTAGAGTGATTTGTCTATTTTGGAAAACTGGGCAGCAAACTGGAAAATGAGGTTCAATGTTGATAAATGCAAGATTATGCACTTTGGCAAAAATAATATAAATGCAAGTTATACACTAAATGGCAGTGTGTTGGGAGTTTCCTTAAATGAGAAGGATCTAGGTGTTTTTGTAGATAATAAGTTGTCTAATTCTGGGCAGTGTCATTATGCGGCTATTAAAGCAAATAAAGTTCTGTCTTGCATAAAAAAGGGCATTAACTCAAGGGATGAAAACATAATTATGCCTCTTTATAGGTCCCTGGTGAGGCCTCATCTGGAGTATGCAGTGCAGTTTTGGACTTCAGTCCTTAAGAGGGATATAAATGAGCTGGAGAGAGTGCAGAGACTAAGTGCAACTAAACTGGTTAGAGGGATGGAAGACTTAAATTATGAGGGTAGAATGTCAAGGTTGGGGTTGTTTTCTCTGGAAAAAAGGCGCTTGCGAGGGGACATGATTACACTTTACAAGTACATTAGAGGACATTATAGACAAATAGCAGGGGGCCTTTTTACCCGTAGAGTGGATCAGCGTACCAGAGGCCACCCCTTTAGACTAGAAGAAAAGAACTTTCATTTGAAGCAACGTAGGTGATTCTTCACAGTCAGGACAGTGAGGTTGTGGAATGCACTGCCGGGTGATGTTGTGATGGCTGATTCATGGCTTGGATGATTTTTTGGACAGTTAGCTCAACAAAGAAGGACCGCTCAAGGTTCACTCTTCCTTTTTGCTGCTCCAATCGTGTGCTCAGTCTGCAGCATCCCCACTGCTGAAATCCAATTAGTACCAAGAAAAAGGACGGCACTCCGGTAAAAAGGAATATAGTTTTATTCCATACTCCTGTAAGGATCCAACGCCCTACGCGTTTCGGGAATCACTCCCTTAATCATAGGCATGATTTTTTGGACAGACAGAATATCAAAGGCTATTGTGATACTAAACTCTATAGTTAGTATAGGTATGGGTATATAAAATTTGTGTGAAAGTAGAGAGGGGTGTGTGTATGGATGCTGGGTTTTCATTTGGAGGGGTTGGACATGATGGACTTTGTCTTTTTTCAACTCGATTTAACTATGTAACTACCGTATGTAACTATGTAAATAGCAACATAGGCTCCAGTGTTTTTAGTGACCAAATGTAGCTGACAACTTGGATGTGGGGGTCAGGGGGGGGTCAGGTTACCTTTGGTTGCATCGATTGCATGTATAACATATTAACAGAATACATGTAAAAGCTTTGTCTCTTTGTAGTATGATTTAATGAACACTTTTGGCTTCAATTCAAAATAGTTTTCAGGTATCTGTGTGTTTTTTCCCCCACAAAACTACAGGAGTGTTCACACATCATAGTCATATATTAGCAAACACTGAGATTAGAAAAAGAGAGAAGAATTTAATTTATACAGTGGTAATGAATCAGACATGGGTTCTGCATAATGCTGAGCAAATTTGCTCCTATTGCAAACATTATTTTCAGGTCTTTAAAAAGGAGATGAAAATGTAGATTCCTATGTGATCAATTTTTGCCCAGATTTGGAAAAAAAATAAAAGCCGTGCATAATTCATAAACATCAGATTATGTTTTGCAGATGATGCTAAAAATAAAAGGTAGGGCTGTGATATTCCCTGGGAGATAAATTAAGCATGCTGTACACAAAGCAGGAAGCAATTCTGACCTTGATCACAAGATCAGAAAGAAAATATGCATGTAATATTCATACATCTAGCAGCTTAGAATTGCCAAGTCATGACCCAGTAGAACCTGGGCTATTTACACTTTCAGATTGAGCCTCCCAGGGCCAAGCAGAAAAGCTGGCATCCAGGACCCACTCATACAAATACTATGGGGGAATGTAATAAAAGTCGGTAACGGAAAAACTATTCGCAATGCGAAACGTTATGCCTTTGCGTGAACAAATTCTGCTTTGCACGAATTTAATATAGCTTTTGCGAACCCGAAAACTGTTTAGCGACAGTGGAAGACCGTGTGCGAATTTTATAGTTTGTGACAATGCAAATAATGTAATAAAACTTCTTAATGAAAAATTCGTTATGTTTGCTCCAAAAACATTACGACACCTTCAAGTACTTCTTAAGAGTGCGCAATTAAAATCCGCAATGCCCAATTAAAATTCGCAATGTAATAACAGTTTAAGGAGCAATATTACATAGCAAAATGTGGATTTTTATTCTTATTGGTGCAAATTGTTTTGCTCTTTGCGACTTTTATTACATTCCCCTGCTAGAGCATTAGATGGATCCGTGATATAAATAAGTAAGATATAATAGAGTTTGTATTGTAGAGGGGTCCAGCATGATATTCCTCGGTACTCTTACAGACATGGGTATTTATAAGGCCATATTTTCAGGCTTTACACCCATAAGGATGTAATTACTTTATAGGAAGCTGCATGTTTTGATTTAATAACTGACGGGCTATGTAAAAAAAATATGGGAACTCGGAACATAAAAGACTTAGTAAATAATTTAGAGAAAAATATATTTAGCATTTCTGTTTTGGGCCTGTTAATTTCTAGTAACACTAGAAATTAACTAGATTAGTAAAAACAAATTTGAATTTCTTGCATCTAGGTGTATGAATTTATCATAAGGCCAAATAGCAGCTGCAGGCCTGGCAACTTAAGATGAGAAGTCCAGTAATTAATTTGAAGATATGTATTGTAGAGGCCAAGGTCAAGGCATCAATCACTGTAATTTCATAAAAGATTTTTTTTCACAGTGGGTTCATTTACTAATTCTAAACATTTATTTTAGTTCACCAGTCATTTGCAAATCGTGATCAAAAGTGGCATCTGATCTCCACCAAAACCCTGAAGGAATGTCTTCAGTGGAAAAGAACTCTCCTGTGCCATCAGGTCAGATCTTTCATAAATTAAGATGTTTTGACATTTTAAACATAAGAGAGGTGATTAAAATGTACTGTACTGTCTTGGTTACAAATAGAGTATGTTTGTACTTTACTATAATCTTTTGGTAATTTTAGAGGTTTTTTTTGATCATTCTAACCTGTTCATTTTCATGATGATGTAAATGATGTAAATAATGGTACAAAAATCTGAAAGTATTGGTGAAAATGAAGTGCAGCACCATCCCATCGGGAAGGTGGGTGGACAAGTGTAGCGTTATAACTCCAATTTCATTCCTCCCTGAATTCTGGTTTGAAAAAAAAAGAAAGAAGGGAGGAGAGAGTCCAGAAACTGCTTGTAAATCCAGCACTATTGCAGATTTGAGATGCTGGATTATTGGTCCTATACCTATACTGTACATAGTATTGCTATATTAGTATAAAATTGTTAATAAGTGTTCTGTGCATTACTCTTATTTGCACCTACTGTTTGTATAAAGAAAAGTCTGCTTTGAGACAGTATTTAGAGTGGTTTTCATTTGCACAATAGCTTTACAGAACTTTTAAGGTATTCAGCGTAACTGATTTATACTGTGGTTGTATTTCATTTCTGAAAGAAAAAGTGTGAAAATCAAATGAGATTAATCCTTATCAGCTATTTTGTGTTTGTTGTACTGGATGCTTAAATAGTTTTTTATTCAACAATACAAAAATAATATGTAAAAATTTCAGTGACATACTAGAATAGTGCAGATAATGTTGATGTTCATGCATCTTGTTAAGAAAAGGGCCCCAATTCCTTAAGGTTTCCTTTTGAATAATGAAAATAGAAGGAGATGAATGTCTTTCTTACTTTTCTTTTCTTTTGCTTCTATAAAGGTTTTACAAAATCATCTCCCATATATATATCTATATCTATCTATCTATCTATCTATCTATCTATCTATCTATCTATCTATCTATCTATCTATCTATCTATCTATCTATCTATCTATCTATCTATCTATCTATCTATCTATATATATATCTACATAGGCATTGCCTAGTTGGTATATAAAACAATTGCAGTGTTCTTCCCAGGCATTTTTTGCAGACCTGGCTTACAGTAGCTTCTGCACGAACCTTGACTGCCTTAAAGGAGAACTAAATCCTAAAAATGAATGTGGCTAAAATGCCATATTTTATATACTGAACTTATTGCACCAGCCTAAAGTTTCAGCTTGTCAATAGCAGCAATGATCCAGGACTTCAAACTTGTCACAGGGGGTCACCATCTTGGAAAGTGTCTGTGACACTCACATGCTCAGTGGGCTCTGAGCAGCTGTTGAGAAGCTAAGCTTAGTGGTGGTCACAAATTATCCAGCAGAAAATGAGGTTTGTCTGTAATATAAGATGATACAGGGCTGATTATTAAATTGTGATGCTAATTGCACCGGTTTCTGTACTGCCATGTAGTAATTATCTGTATTGTGACATTTCTATTCTATGTGTTCTATATATTGTGAGACACAGAAATTTACTACTAAAGGGCTGTGGTTGCCTTGGGCTGGGACAGAAGCACGAAACATAATGTGCAACATTTCTAGCAACCTCTTTAGTTAGGCTTTAGTTCTCCCTTAATTGAAGACTCTTTACAGAAGCTGGTTGTACAGAATGCAACTGCAAAAGTGCATGGCTCAGGGTTTGAGGTACAATATATATTATTTATTTCTCCACATGACTACATTTTCTTCCCACCTGGTAGAATGTTTTTTCTGTGGAGACAACTGATTTAGCTTATGACCAGTCACACGGGTGCAGTAATAGATTACTGTTAGTCATAACAGCAGCAGGGACAATTTCCTAAGTGTGCTTATATCCTGAAAATAGAGGCACGATTATAACCATTGCACCTGTAGGGGATCAGACAAATCCTTCCCCTGTTTTTCTGTCTTTGACATCATCCAGCCCAGTTACAGGCTGGAGAGCCATCCAATTGGCTGGACACCCCAGTGCATCCTTGGGAGTACCTGACTTTGGAGCCAGATATACAGGGTTTCCCACAGAGCTTAGAAAGGGAAATCCCTTCTGCAGCAGCTAGAGAGGATCAGATCTGTGGAGAGTGACACAGCTGCTTAAAAGGAGTTCCAGGAAAAAAAGGCTGTGTTTTGCTCTAGGGCATTAGGAAGAGCCAGTTTCTATCTCCTGCCTGTGGATACTTTGGCTACTGTGTGTTTCCCCAGGGTGAGGACAGATCTTGCTCGTGTACCTTTCAAACGGGACAGGTACCTTGGGGCAGGTAGAGCTACCTGGGGACATAAGAGTTCTTTGGGAAGGGACATTGAACTGACCGGAGTGATTCTGCATTTATCCAACTGGTGTGGGACTGTGGCATTGAAAGACTGTGCCAGGGGTTGATAGTCCACACAGGTTACCCAAAGTAAATCCTATATTGTGTGATTTGCATTTACAGTTACTAAATACAGTTTACATAAAGTTTATATTTGTTTTATTGCAAACTGTGTGTGTTTTATTTTTCCTAGTGAAAATCCCCTGAGGTGTGCTCCTCAGTGTTCCCTAGGTGGAGGCACTGCGCTGTAATTCCCAGTACTTTTCATATGCAAAAGGGACTCAGGGCCCCTGAATTGCCAAGGGTTAATTGCTAATTTAAATTAGCAATTTAATTTAAAGAGACAGTGGCCAAATTAGGGTTATACCCTGGACAGTTAGTTGTAAAATATAATGGCAATTTGTATGTACAATTTCTTTTTATTCAGTTATGGGCTACATAAACTCAGGAAGCAATATGTACTCCCAATTAACACAACATTCAAAACATTTCTTCAGAAATTGATAGTTTCTAATATTTGAATGTGGATCCAGTGTCGGTCTGGCCCACCAGGATACCAGGAAAACTCCCGGTGGGCCCAGGTGTCAGGGGGCCTCATGCTGCTAAACATTTGACTTATTTCATGGCCATTCCCTATTTATATGAGACTATAGAGGCTAAATAGATGGAATAATAGATTATAGTATGTAAAGAAAAGAGACTAGGAGAATAGAGGTTGAGTGAGGAGAGGAAGAATAATAGTACTGAGAGTGAGCCCCTGGTCTAAGGTTTTTGGGTGGGCCTCTGATCTAAGTTTTTTTGGTGGGCCCCTGGTGTCCCAGTCCGACACTGTGTGGATCACTCTGTTACCCCAAAATTGGGTTTCCCTTTTTTACTCGATCCATCTACATTTCATCCTGCTCTACCCCTTACCCTTTTCCCAAAGTAGACCATACTTGTCTCCAGTCAAAGTAACATAAATGGTACCACAAATATGGGACTCTAAGTGACTATGTCCTCTTCTGATTGTGGACATCAAATCATTCTTTGTACCTTTCCCTATAGTGTAAAATGCAGTTTGTAAATAGAAGAAAAAGCAACAGCTCACATCAAGCTGCATGTTGACAAGAAAGAGCAAAATAGTTTTATAGTTAATTATGCCTGTTTTATCTCTAGTAATAATATTTAATTACGCTTATGAGAATATGATGTGAAAATGTTGTCGCCCTAGGCATTGCTGTTTTCACATGTTATTAAATCAGTAAATATGTGTTTATTTCTTATTGTTAGAGATATTTGCTGCACTTTGAATGCATTAAAACAGCAATTTTGTCTGCATAGAAAAGCAAGCCTTTAATTAGCATTTTTAGTTTGATGCCAACGCGGATCGGGATTATGGTCAGCTGTGTCATTTCTTTTGTTTTGGCTTCATGACACAGCTTCAAATACTGGTAAAAAATATGCAGAATGTGATTTATGCCAGTGTTGCTTTTAAAGGGTAGCCATGCCCATAGGAGAGTTGTATTATTTTTAACCAGCAGCCTCCACTGCACCTTATGGAGACAAATCTTAAATTGGTTTACCTATCCCTGCCCTATCCTGGACTTCATATATGTGGTGTCTACAACCTCAGTAACAGGGTACTTTATGTACATACTGTATGCTCATTAGTACCCTGCACTCCATGTTGGTGACCCGTGCATGCTCTGGGACCAAGAAAAACTGAAAATTGAGGGTTTTATTGACTCTGTCTATTGTAGGACTACTGTTTGTGGAAAGAGGCACAGCAGCTCTATGCATAAGGTTGCCATGTGGCCGGTAAATAACCAGCCTAAGCACTAAATCACCATCTAGGGCCAGTGCCTATGATTAAGGGTGGTAACGCCCAAAAAATGTGGTGGTCTGTTTTTTTAATGGACTAAATAAACTTTATATATTTTTTATGGAACACAGTGTTGCTGCTTCAATCCTTCTTTTTATACTGGTGTCGGTATTACAAATAAACCAACAATGTAAATCCCCCCCATTCTTAAAGATTTCTCCCTGTGCTACTCATCTCATTATTTAACGCACAAATCAGCTCTTCCTACCAGCAATTCTCCTCCTGCCCTCGCTCTGCCTGCACCCCACTCCACCCACACTCCCCTATGATGTAAAGTGGGCCCTGTGGGCAAGAATCGCGGCAAACCTATATGCAATAAGCCACAATTATGTTACAGACTTTGAGCCAGATTCTCTTTCTATAAGAAAACAATATTTTATGATTTATCACTTGTAAACTAATGGGCAAGATTCCATTAATCCTGACATATACATTCCCAAACCCATTAGGCTGGTTTTGCTTCCAAAAAGGATTAATTATATTTTTGTTGGGTTCAAGTACAAGGTACTTTTTTATTATTACAGAGAAAAAGGAAATTTGGATAAAATGGAGTCTATAGTAGATGGTCTGTAATTTGGAGCTTTCTGGATAACGGAATTCTTGATAATGGAACCCATACCAGTACTTACTTTGGTAGGTAGCATAGTTCTGCAGTGGACACTGAAAACCCTTTTCCTGTTTCTGCTAAACAATGTGTAGACATTGTGTTGAAAGATGTATTCATCCCATGTAAATGGAGAAGGTTTGGGGGAAGGCAAGCAGAAGTTATGGGCTATTAGAACAAGAATGGAAAAAAAAAAAGTTTGGCCTTTAAGCCTAAAAGATATATAAATTTATAAAACATGGGGTGGATTTCACATAAAACAAATTGTACTGTATATGTTCAGTATTATTCTGCTATTCTTTGTCACCACATGCCATAATTTAAGATGCTGTATATATATAACTTTATACTGCTGTATCCGGATCATCCTCTCAGATATTCTGTCCCTGCGTCATATAACCGAACTGAACTGGAAACTGTACCTGCACATATGGCAAAAGCAAAATGATGGCTGTGGTATGAAAAGCTTTTGGTGTTTTGAAGCTGTATTCTAGTTATGTTACAGCTGCCTGACTGGGAACATACTGCAGACTGCACAGACTATAATAGCTTTTTCCACAAGGAGAACTCCCATCTGTACATTAACTGCTGACATAGCCACACAAAGGATTAACTGCAATACACATCTTATTTCTTCAAAGAAGCCATTCCTTGCTCAGAAATTCTCCTGTCGTGTGTGTTGCAGGGATGGCGTTTACAAGGGTGAGATCCTCCTTTGTTGCTTATGCAACTCCCATAAGCTTGTCTTTTTATAACGTAACACCTGCTTAATCACAGCTGGACCCTACGGAGCAAGCAGCACTTTATATTTTTATTCTCTCAATTCTCATGCTGTTGATACCCTAGAGTCCAATACAGTAGTTAAATGTAATGCCAAAAGGGGTCATTGGAACTGCAGTGTCTGCATATTTTTTTTTTTTTTTTTTTAAAAAAGTGATTGTTTTGATTTGATACTATTTTAAAATGCACAGCCAACTATAAATAGAAAAATAAATATTGAAAAAGCAGAAACACAGCGTTGACTGTATCACTTTAATATGTGAATTCTAAATACAGGAACATATTTTTCTCTTTTTTTTTTGGATTTGGAATTCATTATGTATTTAGTCTGGTCGAACATTTTATATATTTTTGTACAGGGTAAAAAATGTGAGCAAAGCATGGCTTAGATTTCAACTATTACATAATAAATCCAAGTAAATACTTGGGGATCAGCGGGCGTGACTGCACCTGGGCCTGCCCCCGTAGTAAGGCCTGCAGTCACTGCATTGCTGCCAGAATCACCATGGGGAGGCCCAAAGGTAAGCTCCTGCACCTGGCGAGTGTTCCTGCAGGAGGGGGCAGGCCTGTGGTCCCCTAGTTGCGCCACTGAATAAATCATATGGTAAGCAGTCAAATAAGCCCATTAAAATCTGCCACCATAGAATTTATTATGGTCAGGGAAGAGAATAGCTGAAGAAAAAGATAAGCTTCTCACTATCTTTAAAGATAGCCAGCAGTATACCACTGAAATGTTTGAAAAAGATCACAGGGGCAGGTGACTTATTGGAGCTCAGAAATCAGTGGAATTTAACATGCTTACACATTACTGTGTTAAACTGTAAAGCAAATACATACGACCCAACTGTCCCTTTTTCGGAGAGGGACAGTCCCTCTTTTGACTGGCAGGCTCAACCTGCAGTCCCTCATTTGTACTGGAAAGTCCCTATTTTCTCTGCACTGAACAGCCAGAAAAAGTTTTTAACTTAATTGGCTTTTAGCAGAGAGCACAGAACAGCTAACAGGTGCAAATAAGATACTTTGTAACAATTTTGAAACACATAAAAACAGTTTAGATAAGGAGAAATATTTTCAAACTTTCATAACCTGCCAAATTTTGTAAAATTAACATGGTAATTAGGGGGGTGTGGCCACAGAAAGGGGCATGGCCAAACATTTTTGCTGTTCTACGTGCGAAAAACTTTTTTGTCCCTCTTTTTCCTTCCAAAATGTAGGGAGGTATGCAAATATAAATAACTGCAAGGAATAAAATGACAGGTGTTCAGACATAAAGCTGTGCACTGCCCTGTGTATATACCTCCCAACCAGGACCGACATTAGAAATCACGGGGCCCCGTTCAACAAAATTTCCGGGGGCCCCTGGAAACCTACCCACTACAACCCCTAAGCCTAACCCCAGATCCCACCCACCACAGTTAAAAGACCACACAGACATAAAAACAAGTTATAAAAAGCCATTGATGGTCAGGGCCTCCCTATAAATAAAAAAAAAAACTGTGCCGCTATGGCCCCCATAAAAGTTTTTTAAGAATCATTGGTGGTCAGGGCCCCCCATACGTTAAAAAAAAATGTTCTCTATACCCTATGGGATGCTAGATTTTCACTTTTATACTCCATAGCGCAGAATCTTGTCTTATGTATCTGCATGCATCAGTAAATTACCCTGTGATGGCAGCTCATTTTTTTTTGGCAGTTTTAAAAATACTTTTTAAGACAAGATATTTCCACTCAATATATATCACTCTTTCCACTAAATATACAGTATGACTGTATCTTTTAACTGCTGTCCATGGACAGAATGGATTGAAGCCTATATTAAAAAGACAGTTTCCATGTAGTATAATGATATATATTTTAATTAAAAGCTATTTTGCTTCACAAGTGATAGCTGAGTAATGTGAACAAACTGACAATTCCATAGAGTAAAAGAATAAATGTCAAGTTGCATGAGGGGAAAATGGGCAGAGGCTTTTTTTTTTCTCATTAAAATGGCAAAGTCATAAAGGAAATGTTCACATCCTGCTTACAACATTGGGGAATTTAAACAGCTGAGCAATAGATATGTAAAACATATTCCTTTCTAAACTCCTACCCAAATACATGATACTGGATGCACATGTGTATATAACCAAAGAAATCTACTTGTCAATTTATTGTCAGAGTTTGGTGTATATATATATATATATATATATATATATATATATATATATATATATATAATATATATATATATATATATATATATATATATATATATATATAACCTGTACATTCATACCCAAACTGCACTAATAACAGCAAAACAACCCTGTAAGCTGTATTTTCTGAAGATAACTCACACTTCACACTATGAATACAAGATGCCGGAAGCTGCAAATGAACAAACCTTTATTATCCATGGTCACGCTCTTCACAGTCACCGGCAGCCACAATTTCACAGGGCATAAATGCCCAGTACACAACTTCCATCATATTAGCACAGTCAGGAGGGACACACACAGGCACACTCAGTTCCACTTCCCTGTTCTTCCAGTGTCCTCTCACACCCTCAGCCCACAGTATCCTACTAGGAGGTTCAGTCAATACTTCCCTTCTCCAGGGCCTTGACCAAACAGCTGTCTGGCCAGGTTCCTCTCAGTGGGACTCCAACACATTTCACTGGCTTTCTCCCAGTGCCTCAACTATCCACTCCAACCGTGACTGGTGTGGTAAGCGATGGGCCGCTATACTCACTTAATCCTTGTTGTGGCTACAGCTGCCCATGCTAACTATCCTCACCTCACACTCCTATCACACAAGCTAGACCTCTCACTAGCTAAAATCAGTGCCTCCTTCTGTTGGACTGACTCTACTGCTGAAAACAGTGGTCCCCAACAAGTGGCTCGTGAGCAACATGTTGCTCTCCGACCCCTTGGATGTTGCTCAAAGTGGTCTTAAAGCAGGTGATTATATTTGAATTGCTGGCTTGGAGGCAAGTTTTAGTTGCATAAAAAACTGGTTAACTGCCAAACAGAGCCTTCTGTAGGTTGCCAGTCCACATAGTGACTACTGATTAGTCAATCCCAGCCCTTATTTGGCACCCAGGACCTATTTTCATGCTTTTGTTGCTCTCCTACTCTTTTTACAAGCGAATTTGGCTTAAAGGAACAGTAGCATGAAATAAAAAAGTGTTTTAAAGTAATGAAAATATAATGTCCTGTTGCTCGGCACTGGTAAAACTGGTGTGTTTACTTCAGAAACTCTACTACAGTTTATATAAACGAACTGCTGTGTAGCCATGGGGCAGCTATTCAAAACTGAAAAAGGAGAAAAGGCACCGGATTTCGCAGAAAATGGGGAAAAGGCACAGGATTATGAAGCAGATAACAGATAAACTCTGCAGTATAGAATGGGATTCATCAGAACATATCTATTATCTATTCTTTATCCTGTGCTTGAATGGCTGCCCCCATGGCTACATATCAGCTTCTTTTACATAAAGTATAATTGTGTTTCTGAAGCAAACCCACCAATTTTAACAGTGCAGGACAAAAATACACTATATTGCCATGTCTTTAAAACACATTTTTCTGTGTTAATGTTCCTTTATGTGACTTCCTATGTCACTTTCTTTTTACTGCAGAACCTCCACTTTTTATAATCTTCTAGTCTCCACCCTCATTGGACTTTTTTTTCACATTTTACCCTTTTTACAATCCTGTTCTCTGATCAACTTATCTGCACTCACCCTATAAGCACATTCAATAACACAGCCACACAATAATAGCACATGCCCTTACTTTACATTAAATTAAATGCTAAAGTTTGAGCAATATGTAGTGCTAGTGGTATGGCTTTTGTTACTCAGAATGCTTAGGACCTGGGGGTATCCAAATATGAGCTGTTAGTTGTTAAATTGTGCACTTTCTAAAAGCAACCAATTGTTTTATTGTCTATTACAAGTTAGGAAATTAAATACAAGATCTATTATGGTCACTGTGTATCATCTGTTTTAGTTAATCAGCCCCACTGTTTTATTATTACAGAGTAAAAGTGGATCAGTTTATTTAATAATGTGAACGTTCGATCCTAAGTCTGCTGCTGCTGAGGCACTGGGCCCATGTAAGTGGGGTTATTAAGATGGGTGCATTGCTCATATAGACAGTGGTTTATGGTAAAAATTTTGATTTCTGGTTAAGAAA
Organism: Xenopus laevis; assembly: GCF_017654675.1. Lineage (NCBI taxonomy): Eukaryota > Metazoa > Chordata > Amphibia > Anura > Pipidae > Xenopus > Xenopus laevis. The sequence goes on from NC_054381.1 coordinate 38,619,959, forward strand.
AAAAACGAGAAATTCAGCTTGTAATGTTACCAGTGGCACCACATGAGGCAAGACACTAACATTAAAAATACCCGTTTCTGAAGCTCTGTGTAATGGCTAATGGCTGTCACAAGCTTTTATGAGTGGTGTAATATATACTACAGAACTGGGGTATCCCTCAAAATAAAAAAAGTATTTTACAAGATATTACACAACTTGTACAGTTATGGGACCTGTTGTCCACAATGTTTCTGGACCTAGGGATCTTATGTAATTTGGATCTCCATACTTTACAGAACAAGGAAAGCCCCATAATTTATATTTTGGCAAAGGACTGGGTAACACAGTCCCTCCCTTATGATATGATATGATTGATCGAGTTTTCGGTGAAAAACAAACTTGAATCACTCTAATTGATCGAGTTTTAAATAACAACCCATCGAAATAAACTCGAACATTAAGAAGGCTGTTAACATCTTCAAATGGTTTAAGGGACCTCTGCCATTGACTTCTACATGACCTCAACAGGTTTTAAATTGTGTATTTTTGGATTCAAGCTATAATAAAAAATAATCCATAAAAAAAGACTTGGATTTTTCATGTTTCTTTTTAACCCGAAAATTCAAGTTTTGACTGAGAAACAATTGTTTTGTGGAAAAAAACAACTCAACCTTTGATAATTGACCCCTAAAAAAACCAATAGAATTGTTTCCCCCCCCCCAGAAGGATTAATTATATCGTACGAGTTACTATCTTATTACTACATAGAAAAACAAAATACGCTTTAAACTTTTAAATTATTGTATTAATATGGAGTCCTTTTTTTTTTTTTTCGATTTTGTTGTTTTTCTATTTTTCTTTTATGTTTAACCTATGTCTGTTATGAATATTCTCGGTCCATATCCAAGTAAACATTGAATGATGATAGTATGCATTCCTAAGTAGGGCTATGTACCGTTGTATTTGCTTCAGTGGCATACTCTTAAGTGGCCAATATTCGGAGGGGGTACTGCGTAAATGCAGGCCCTTGATCCCCCCTTCCCCCATTGCCATGCTGCTGCCCACAGTAATCAAGTGAGCAGGCAGCAAAGTTTGTAGTTTGAAGAGGCTGGGAAGGGAGAACTACCATACAGCAGAAAATGTGATCTGAACCCCCTTTGGACCTCAATCACTGGGTTTGCTTTATGGTAGTTAAACCACGGTTATATATCTTTTTATTCCTCCGTCTCTGAGGTCAGCTGTTTGTGTAAGTATACAAAAATTTGCTGTATCAGTTTGTCCACCAATATTAAATATATATGTAAATATATTAAATAGTAAGTATATTTAATAGTGGTGGATAAACTGATAAAACCAATGCCTTGGCCTTGAACCACCAACTACAGTTTGCTTAGTGTTGTTTAAATGCAGTTCTCTGCAAAGTTTTGCCATTTTTCAACAACATTAAAGATTTCAGAGTTTAATGGTTCTTACAGGAAACAGAATGTGGTTCATTATCCTGATAATAGCTTATGTTATACGTATTATTGCCTGAGCTGACTTTCTGCGAATATCAGCTGTTCAATCAAAACTGTATTTTCGCGTTTGTGATTAAGTTATCAACATAATGGCTGTTTTCTCTCAAATGGATTTTCTGAAAACATTACTGTTAAAAAAAAGAAAAGATCTCATCATATCCAGTATTGCTGAAAATAGCACATTCAAAATGTCGACAAACTATGAACATGCAGGCTGTATGCTAGAAGTAATTAAAAACAAATTCAGAATGAGCAGGCAATGGGAAAATAAAGGTGTTTCATGTTGATTTTAGTATTTGTAGAATGGTCCATATTCCCACAGCTGTGCTTTTACAGTATGCTCTAGTTCTGCTCTGCTGGCTGCCAGCAAAGAGTGCCTAGATTACGGGCTATAAACAGTGTAATCAATTGATGCTAGCAGTGTGTGTACCTGACAGTTTATACCTGTCTGGCCAGTAAAACTCAGATACCTTTCAACAAAGTGGCCTTCGTGTTGACAAATTCACGCAAAGAAAACCCCCCAGCATTTTCAGCAATCACGTGATCTAAATTTATGTGATTCTTAAGAGTTCTCATTCAACTTGGCCAGGCACTTGTTTTAAATCGTTCCAAAAAGGGCTTGGATTCAACTGAATCCTGAACGACATGACTAATATAAAGACAGGCTGGAACTGTGATAAATTGCAAAAGAAGCCTTGAAACTAGAAAGTTGGAAAACCTTTGCTTTAGGAAGGCAGGCTATAATGAATCCGTGCTGTGATGGTCTAATTAAACTGATTCGATTGTCATCAGATAGACAACCTACAAACAGAGTACAGTAGTTTACAATGTCTATGAAAAATACTTTAATGAACTAGTAATTTAGGGAATGGTTGTGTTAACCTACAATGAGGCTGGATGAATCAGGGTTTCACTATGACCATAATAAAGGTTTATTTATTATGAATTTTCTACAGAGACAGACACCAAAATGAGCAATTGATTGGTTAGATTTGACATTGGGTTGGTCGGATCAATATGTTTCTTTCTCTGTGTGGTGGAAAAGGCAACTGGCCTTTTTTATAACTACAGGAACAGGATCTATTATCTGGAATGATTGAAACCTGGGGTTTTCTGAATGAGGGATCTTTCCGTAATTTGGATCACCAAACCTTATGTAACATAATGCACTAACATTGACTAGGAGTAGTAACCAATAGCATTCACTAAAGTGTTTGCTTTTAAACAGCTGCCTGCTAATAGGTTGCTATAGGTTACTGCAACTGGGCAAACTTGCCTTTTATTACATAACCCCATTAGTCTGCTAAAAATCATTTAAACATGAAATAAACCCAATAGGATTGTTTTGCCACCAATGTAGATTCATGCAGATTAGTTGCCATCAAGTACAAGTTACTGATTTATTATCGTCATAAAAAAAGAAAATCATTTTTGAAAAGTAGAATTATTTGGGTAAAATGCTCTCAGGCATGGCCTCTCCGTAATTTGGCACTTTCTGGATAATCGGTTTCTGGATAAGGGATCCCATGCATTTATTATGTTTTCTACAGGATATACTCTTGAAATGTTGAAACTTGATTGACTATTCAGCTATATAGAATGTAGCATTTGTCCCTTAAGGGTAATAATATTGTTTAAATCATTCAGTATCATAAGCTTGATTCAGTTCCAGTTACATGACATTTAATGAAAATGTCATCTTTCTCAGCATCTAATTAATTCTGGAACATATTCAAGTTTTACCAACTTGAAAGAGAACACTACTTTTCTCTTCTCATAATATTATACCACCCCATAATTTTTCACTAATAAGGAATTTCGTCTCATCAAAAAATGTTTAGCAAATAGTACGACTTGGAAAATGCATCTTTGCAGCTTGAGCACTTATCTAATTTATTTATCGTCTGAAGGAAAAAAAAGGGCAAAAGCCATCTGCATTATGTAACTTACTTTTTCTAGACAGCTTGCAGCTGGCTTGGATTAAACATTGTCAGAAATCTATTTTTACTTCTGCTGGTTTATTTTTCAGAATCACACTTCCAAAGCACATTGTGTTTATATTAATAAATGATATATTGGTGACAGCAGAAAGAGACATATGTGATCTTCAGAAACAGAAAATGGGACTTCATCTAAATTTGACCCTTGTATTTGAACACTTAAAACTTTAAAGTTTTTGGATTTGCCTTTACGTAGCTGTGCATTTTATTGTTCTGCTAAGCATAGTTATCCTGCCTGAGAGAAGGATTTAGTTTAGTATGTATTTGCCATTACATTTAGTTGACTTCATATGTCAATTACAAATAGTACACCAATTGTTACAGTTCCATTATCTTTTGTGTAATGTCTTGTTTGATTTAACATCTACCTATTGCTGATATTGTGCCACTATCTCCATATTGTGTGATAGTGTAGGGACCCATAGGGTTAAGTTCCTAGGTACAGGGCCCAAGCCCAACCATGGAGTATTTAAAACTCAGAGGCAGCCGAGAGAATGTGACTGGAGCTGCCTGTGGATGTATTCAAGTAAAGAGGACTTTATTGTGCTTGCATTGTGGATAGTGCTGGGAGCTGTGCCTTGAATATTAAAGCAAGCTTTGTGTTAGCTTGGGAGCCCACCATGAGCTTGGATAGCTTGGGAGCCCACCATGAGGATGTGGAGACACTGTACAGCACTGTGTGAATCCCCAGTGAGTGTTCTGCCGGAAGGAGGGCATTGAAAGGCTCCAGCATATCCCCTGTGTGAGGACAGGTATTGTCCGTGTGCTTTCTACGTGGGAGCAACTACTTCTTTCCAGCAGGAGAGGTATTTGGGCAGGTAGCGCTACCTGGGGAAAGTTAAGAGCTCTTGGGGGAAAGGAACTGTGACTTTCTTTATCCACCCAGAGTGGAGTGCGAGACTGTGCCAGGAATGGAACTTACTACATTGGTTATCCAGGGTAGGGGTGTTACTGATATTGTGTATTTTTATTTTACCTCTCTGTCAAGTTATATAAAATTATATTGGTTATTGCACATGGGTGATTTCTTATTTGTTCCTAGAAGGCCATCTTTAGGTGTACCCCTGGATCCAACTAGGTGGAGGCAGTGCCATTGAGAGAAATTCCAAGTACCCTTTCATATAGCAAAGGGAATTCAGGTCCTTTGAATGGTAAGATATTGGTGATTTACATCCTATTATATAAGTAGTGGCCAAAATAGGGTTACCATAGGTTACCAAGTTAACCTTATTCCCTCCAACATGATAAAGAAATGGTTGAGTAGAACTTGTACAAAATAGCATAAGTTCTATACCATTTATGTAAAAAATGTTTTGATGTGCTTCTGCATCAGTATATGTTTTTAGGCCTGTCTGCAAAATTTTACTAGATGGTATATCTAAACCTTCTCTTCACTGAGCCGGTGGGACACAAGGAAAAAATCTGGTGGGCCCCTGTATCCCCATGTCTGTTTCTTCACATTCTAAACATCTATTTGTTCTATTCCCCTAAATCAGAAACCCGCCTTTCTGAGTTGTTCCTACAATTTGACTTCAGATATTTTATTGGTAGACCACAATAGTTCGTTTTAGTTAAGCCACTGGCTTGTCATAGTGAAACTGGATATGATAAGGCAGAAACTACAGTAAGTTAAATACTAGTTAAATTGTCTACTTCTGCTGTTTTCTACTAATGTACTGTTCTACTAATATACTGTGTAATGCATCAGTGGTTCTACAGATTCCCCATTCCTCATAAGACCACCCAAATTGTTATTAATTCTGTTAAAAAAACTACTCTGTTAATACAAATGGCTATATCTAACACTAAGATTTATCCAATTATTTATCATTAGCCAAAGAACAATACTTCTCTTATCTAATATCTACTATGTCCTCCAAACCACAGCAGCTGTTTGCCACATTTAACTCACTCCTATGCCCCCCTCCACGTCCTCCACCTATTAATGTTACCGCCCAAGACCTTGCTCATTTCTTTAATAAAAAAATCGATCTCATTAGGCTGACCATACCGTCCGACAACAATCTCAGACCAACGTGCAGTTCACTCACATCTACTTTGCACTCCTTCACCCCTGCAACTCTAGATGAAGTTAGCAAACTTCTAGCCAGCTCAAAACCCACCACCTGCTCTAAAGGTCATTATTCCATTCTAATCCTTCTAGATCTCTCTGCAGCCTTTGACACAGTTGACCACACACTCCTCCTTGACATTCTACACTCATCTGGCACTGCTCTTTCATGGTTTACATCTTATCTGTCTGACCGTTCCTTTAAAGTTTCCTTCTCTAACTCTACTTCTACTACTTTCCCACTCTCTGTTGGAGTTCCTCAAGGCTCTTTTCTTGGCCCCCTGCTGTTCTCGCTCTATACAACTTCACTAGGAAAACTCATTCAGTCATTTGGACTTCAGTATCACCTTTATGCTGATGACACCCAACTCTACTTGTCTACTCCTGATCTTTATAATTCTGTCCTCTCCCAAGTCACAGACTGTCTCTCTGCTGTCTCCTCCTGGATGTCACAGCGCCACCTGAAACTGAACCTTTCAAAAACAGAACTCATTATATTTCCTCCAAGATCTTCCCCTGTCCCTCAGATATCACTCACCGTAAACAACACCACCTTTCATTCCACCACACAGGCACGCTGCCTAGGAGTCATCTTAGACTCTCATCTGTCTTTTTCACCACACATTCAAACACTTGCAAAATCTTTCCGTATTCAACTGCGCAACTTGCTCGAATACGACCCTATCTCAGTTCAGAATCAACTAAAACACTGATTCAGTCTCTCATCATCTCCCGTCTTGATTACTGCAACTTACTCCTCACAGGTATTCCAACAAGTCACCTTTCACAACTCCAATCTATTCTAAACGCGGCCGCTAGACTCATTCATCTAGCTCGCCGCTCAACATCAGCTGCTCCCATATGTATGTCCCTTCACTGGCTCCCAATCTCTTCTAGAATCAAATTCAAATTACTTACACTCACATTCAAGGCCCTTAATAATGAAACCCCTCCCTATATTTCATCTCTAATCTCCAAATACACTCCTTCACGAAACCTTCACTCTGCTTCTGATCTTCGCCTCACTTCTCCTCTGGTCACTTCTGCCCATTCTCGTCTACAAGACTTCTCTCGGGCTTCTGCTTTTCTCTGGAACTCTCTGCCACAAGCTGTCAGACTTTCTCCTTCCTTCCAAACTTTCAAGCGCTCCTTAAAGACCCATCTGTTTAAAGAGGCCTATTCGATGTACCTTAATTAATCATTGCTGTATCAAAAATGACAAATTGTTTATACAATCCTAATGTCTCAATTGTACCCTAACCTTTTAGTTTGTAAACCCTATTGTACTCTGTAATCCTTGTCTGTTATCCACCATTTATTCCCTGTTTGCTATAACTGCAGTAAAGCACTGCGTATCTTGACAGTGCTATATAAATAAATGATGATGATGATGATCCAACAATAATAGAATACAAAAAAATAACAAAGCCTTGAAACAAGGGCAAGGTTTTTAGCATTGCAGGATATGAAGCTTGGCTTTTGGTATCCAGATAATATAAAATTTCACAACTTTAGGACCTCTGAGGGCCTAAGTGTCATATGTTGTAGTATGAGGTATACAATTAAATGAAATCTCACTGGATGGATCTTGACAGCCCAGATGTTTTCTCCTTTGCAAGGAGCAGCTTTTTAAACTGAACAGTGGGTAAAGCAGTAAAACAGATTTTCTGTTGCTTGCTGTTGTTTTGCACTCCATGTCCGATTGTGTATACTGTGACCTAACCAAAAGCAAGACTCTCCAGCTTGCAATTTCAGCAATCTGGTTGCTAGGGTCCAATAAAAAGTATCCTTACAGATCATTTACATTTTAGATGGGGTCAGTGACAGAAGAAGAAGGCAAATAATTAAAAAAAAAAACTATAAAAATGAAATAATGAAGACCATTTCAGAAGTTACTTAGAATTAGTCATACTATAACATACTAAAAGCTAACTTAAAGGTGAAACACCCCTTTAAGCTAGTTACCTGGTACCAGATTAAATTTTATGTTTGTACAGACCAATATATTAAAAAAACAATTATTTTGCTTGTAGACCACTGGGCAGCACTAACATATACCTGAAGTTGAGCAGAGATGAGGCATCACTTATTATATTTGTTTTCTCACCACAAATCTGCCAAACCAGATGTACGCAAGTCATAGATGCATCAATATGATGTCTGAGTAATATTATTGTGTTAAACTGCTTGGCTATCAGTGGGTTAAATGACAATGCTGTGTTAGTTCAGGTGAAGCAGTCAGACCAGCACAGGAACTTTATACATTTATTACAACATGGCAGGTAACACAGTCCTGCTCCACACTTGCTCTCAGCTTTGACAGGAAGAGGGAAAACAGGAACAGGAAATGAATTATAAGGCAATGGCAAAACAGCAGGAATGCCCATAACCAAAATGTCCACAAAAGCTGGTTACTACAATTATTATTACTTATTGTACGCACAATATATTTAAAAACATTTTTAACAGCTTCTATTTTATGACCTAAAATCAAGATGCCTAGACATCAAAGCAATTCTTTTAAAATACTAAGTTGATATTTGGCCACACAGTAGACTCTGAATATGTACATTTTCCCTGAATTTGAGCCCTGAAGAATGACTAAGACCTTGGGCTACATGTACAATAAATATAGCCAGTGTGAAGCTTGACTCTGGAGATAAAATAATAAAATATATATAAAATGTAAGAAAAGGCATGGCAGTACTTGAGCACAAAGTGTTAGTGATGTGCGCGTCAGGGTTTTCCGCACTCCTTTTATGGACCCGCACCGATCCGCCCCGCCAATAGGGTTGCCACCCGGCCGGTATTTTACCGGCCTAGCCGGTAAAACACTTGCCAAGGCTGGGGCCGGTATAACAAATTTACCGGCAATGCAGTTTCCGGTAATTTGTAATATCCTTTAAAAAAAGCCCTCGGCCTGCCCCCATTTGCACAGAACTTACCTTTTTTGTAGTTTTCTTCGCATCGCCGCGATGTTGCTCTGCCCCTTTTTGTGGCACGCTGTGTAGCCTCGCCCCTTTTTGCATCATGTCCCGCCTCCTTTTTGTACCCGCCCCCCACCGGCCGGTTATTTTTCATTAAAGGTGGCAACCCTACCCGCCAATGACATCACAATGCCGTCACAAAAGGGGTGGGGCGAGCAGACGCAAGACTATAAAACTGGAACCCGGAAGTCGGATGCCGGCACTTGAAGGTGGCAACCCCGCGAGGAGCAGTGCGAGGTCGACTCTAACTGCCCGACCCGCGGGTAAACCAGCGGTTATCGGGTCGGCCCGCACATCACTACAAAGTGTCGATCTTAGCTGGGATCAAGCACAAGGTACTGTTCTATTTTTATAGAGAAAAATAAAATTATTTTACAATTTTTAAATTTTTTTGGATAAAATTGGAGATGACCATCCCATAATGCTTGAGCTTTCTGGATAATGACTTTCCGTATAACGGATACCATAACTGTAGACACAGGACATACACACACGTTTCACAAACTCATATTGAATTGCAGCTTGAATGAATTAGCATAGTGACATATGGTATCAAGGGACGTTTTATACTTGCAGAGTTTTGGAAGAAAAGTTGTGAAATAGAAAGGCGTTGGTTGAACACAGGCTGCTAGATAAACTCTAGAATAAAAATAGTGTGAGATTTGTAAATTAGGTGTTTTGAGGCAGTTATATTCTCATAAATGCAGCTCAGACTTTGTTTATTTATTCAGCAAACCAAAATAAAATTGTTTACTGTCAGGAAATTTCAGTTTCATTCTGCATTGAATTGCAAACTCTGATCCTCTATGAAAAACGTAAACTCAGATTAGTTTTGCTGACAACATTTATGGATTTTTTTGCTGTGTCAGTTTGTGGGGGGGGGGGGCTATAGGACGTATCACTAATATAATGTCAGCCCATCCCATTCAGGGTCTGTAACCTCACACATTTTGTTCATGGTTGTCTAGTTCAGTCACAAATTACCAGACTGGGTTAGCTGATCATTTTATGCACATGGCTAGCTTTATCTTTTAGCGTCAATTATACAAATACTGGGCATGGATTTTTTTTTTATGGGCAAGGAATTCCCCATATATTTTTTGCTTTTGTGAAAAAAAAAATATTTTGATGCCCATTGACTTCAATGCGTTTCGCAAATTTCTCACCATTTCATATCTGATTTAAAACAAAAAAGTGAACATAGGATATAGGTTGAAGAAAAAAATGTTAAAGTGTATGAGGAAAAAAAGGTCACATTATTGTTATTATGGATTGTTTCCAGTATAATGTATATTATACAGGTATTCAACCTGTTATCCAGAATGCTTGGGACCTGGGGTTTTCAAGTACAAGGTACTATTTTATTATTACAGAGAAAAAGGAAGGCATTCAAACATTTTCAATATTTGATTAAAATGGCGTCTATGGCAGCTGACCTTCCAGTAATTCAGATATTTCTGGATAATGGGTTTCCAGATAATGGATCCCATACCTGCACAAGTAATTTTTTTATATCTGCCTCTATGGATATAAGGGGTCATGTACAAATGCAAGTGTTTCTAATCAATCACTGCTACGCTTTTTGACATAGGGGAACCCCGCAGCTACCGCCACTTCTGGACCAGGTGGTAGCTCCAGCGTTCCCTACATGCACTGTGTCAATAGAAGCAGCGTACTTGTGTCTGAAGTATTAGAGGTACACGTCACTCTTGTGACAAACGCCGGCAATCATACCAGTCACACTTGGAAAACGTTTGGTGCAATTGTGTACTTTAAGGTTGAAGTGTAAGCGCAATTGGAGTACCTTTGACACATCGCCTGCAATTGCTTCAGGTGCAGCGGCTCCTTGCAGCCACAACAACAGTGAAATTCTGAGAAAAACTTGTAAAAGTGATAACTAACCTTCTGTGTGGGGGAGGGCCTTCAATGAAACACACGATGCAGAGAGTAGTAGTTCAATCATGTTCTCTTTATTGTAACTGCCTTCAATTTAACAACAGCACTTTAACAGGGCTCAATCTTCCACACTGCCAGGGGGTACTAACGCTCACAGGCACCCCTCTTGGGCCCTGGCAAGCCTACTATCCAGACCTATCCTGTCCACTTATGCCCTGGCTGACGGGATTCCCTCTGGGAACACTATGCCCACTCACTCCTATTTGGGGCCATAGCCGACCATGCTAGTTACCTTTCTAACTTACACTCCCACCTAGTTACACCACTAGGCCTCATACTACATAGACTCAATACCTCTTCCAGGAGATGACTCTACTGCTGCAGTGCCTTCTGCTCATCTTGCTTCCAATGACGCATCTCTCACCTCACCCCACCATTCCGCTCCCTTATACTCACTTACACAAATAAAGTGGGTAATGATACAAAGAGGCGCAGAGATACTGCTGTAAAGTGCCTTTAATCAAACACACAACATGTTTCGAGCTTAACAGCTGTTGAGCATGAAACATGTTGGGTGTTTGATTAAAGGCACTTTGCAGCAGTATCTCTGTGCCTATCATTACCCATTTTATTCGTATTTGTGGATTTCATGCTCTGGATGGAAGCAAGGGTCCTGGTACCTAAAAAACAGGCTAAGGGTAAATATACCAGTGCATTTTGACGTTGTACCTTATCCACACTTCCCAGGTTCTCCCTTGCCCTCTCCATCAAAGGTTAAAATGTTGGTCAGCCTTAGTCAGAGAATATGTGATTTATGATAACATGTATATCTGTTCTGTAATCGATATTGCAATACAGTTGTAAATAAGGACGGCAAACCTGGTAATGATTTAACTGGCTGTGTGTTTCTGACTTTTGGTTTTTAAAGAAAGATTTTCTTCATATTCAGGTTTCTTTAAAAGTGTCTCTGCTTCTCATTACTTGGGAGGGGAATATGGATCAATGTCTATGTCATTGATTTTTGTTAAGATCCTACACAAGGCACTGAAAACAAGGAACATGTAATTTACTGCCTGGAAATCTGTTACTAATCTGCTCCCTTCAGGAAACAAATGTGAATTTCATGTTTAATTCATAAATTTTTCTTTCACAGATTTTTTTCAACATTAAGAATAATTAGACCTTCATTTGAAAATCTGATTAAAAACCATGAGTTCATTCCATATCTTCAGGCAAAAAATATTTTGTAATATGTATTTTGTTAATGTAAAAATAAAATGCCAATTTACATTGCATAATTAGGATCTTTTTAACGTGTTTTCTTAGGTTTAATATGTAAAAACCTTTGCACATTCTCTGTTTAATTGAATGATGTTATTTTTTATGGAAACAAATAGCATTATTTACTGTACTGGAAAAGTTTTGACACCATAGTACTAAAGGGCATGTCAGTGTTGCAGGTGAGATGTGGGGAAATTGCATAGCAATGTTGTTAAATAGATTTATTGTAGGGAAGCTATTTTTTTGTATTTATTTTCCAAAGCAGAGCTGGGACAAACAGTTTTGGTACACACAGGCAAAGGCAGCAATTTGTGCTCCCCTCATGGTACTACTACACTGTTATATGATGTTTAGTGGACAAAAAGGGGTCATTTTCTATTCACCTTGGTAGGGTTCAGAAGGACTACTATGCACCCAGCACACATGCAAAGAGAACACTTTTTATTGTCCTCCCACTGGATAAAAATCTGTCACGACATGCACAGCACACGCCAACCCTGCCCATTACTGCCTGCCATAGACTAGACATCTGCCTCCATAGCATTTGTCGCTGCTGCTTATAGTTCTTTGAATTTGGACAATACAACTCTAATAAACCCCAAAATGCATTTTGTGTCACAACTCAAAATTGTTGCACCCAAGGCAAGTGTTTCTGGTCCTGATTCAAATCGGTTTTCCAGTAAACTTGGATTTAATACATATGATGGTTTTGTAGTTTTGTAAATGCAATTGGTCCTGTCTTCTTTTTTTGCTGCACTTCTGTTGCAGAAGCCAGCTGATTTACAGACCAGTGAAAAAACATGGAAGGCATTTGAGTCTGGCCTGTATTATAGCTGACTGGACTGACTGTAGTATTCATTTTAGGTATACCTATTAGGTTAATAGACTGGCCACACCAAATGAAATGATGAACCAGCGCTAAACAGCTTGAGTACAGTATAAAAGAGAAAATAACCTAATATAGTGTCGTATTCCGGGTTATATTGCACACCTCTATGTTATTTTAAATTAGGGGGAAGTGCCCTTTTTTCCTCCACCTTTGGGTTTGATACTCTTTTCCGATCTTCTTAGAGGAAAACTATACCCCCCCAAACAATGTAGGTCTCTATAAAAAGATATTGCATAAAACAGCTCATATGTAAAACCCAGCTTCATGTAAATAAACCATTTTCATAATAATATACTTTTGCAGAAGTATTTGCTATTGGTTAATCATAAATAGAAAATTGCCATTTTAAAAAATAAGGGCCGCCCCCTGGGATCGTAAGATTCACTGTCCACACAAACATACCAACAAACTATACTTGTTAGGTCACATGAGCCAATTAACAGACAGAGTTGTGTCTTTTGCTTCCTCACTTCTTCCTGTTACAGTTAGAGTTGTAGTATTTCTGGTCAGGTGATCTCTGAGGCAGCACACAGACAGGGCCGCCATTAGAAATCACGGGGCCCCGTACAACAAAATTTTTGGGGCCCCCTGGGCCCCGCCCACACTGACGACCAAGCTCCGCCCCATATCCCGCCCACATCGCAGTTAAAAGACCACACAGACATCAGCGCTAAAAAAGTAACCCCCCTATTGATGGTCAGGGCCCCCTTATAAAAAAAATTGGGGCCCCAAAAAAAAAAAATTAAAATTTTTTTTTTTTAAAAACATTGGTGGCAGGGGCCCCCTGTTAAAAAAAACTTGGGGCCCCAACAAAAAAAAATGTAAAAAAAACTAAAAAATAAACAAACATTGGTGGCAGGGGCCCCCTTCTAAGTTAAAAACAAATTGGGGCCCCAAAAAAAAATTTGAAAAAAAATTAATTTTTTTTTGAAAAAAAAAAAAAACATTGGCGGCAGGGGCCCCCTTATAAGTTAAAAACAAATTGGGGCCCCAAAAAAAAAATTTGGAGAAAAAAAATTTTTTTTGAAAAAAAAAAAAATGGTGGCAGGGGCCCCCTTACAAGTTAAAAACAAATTGGGGCCCCAAAAAAAATTTAAAAAAAAAAAATTTTTATTTTGAAAAAAAAAAAAAAACTGGTGGCAGGGGCCCCCTTACAAGTTAAAAAAATTTGGGGCCACCAAAAAGAAAATTAATTTTTTTTTTAAAAAAAAACCCAAAAAAAAACAATGGTGGCAAGGGGCCCCTTACGACTTAAAAAAAAAATTGGGGCCCCAAAAACAAAAGTTTTAAAAAAAAGATTGGTGGCAGGGGCCTATAGAATATTAAAATAATACATTGGTGGCCAGGGGATTAAAAAAAACAAAACACAAACTGGTGTTCAGTAGAATTGAACTCATGGCTTCAGTACTTCAACTTCGCCTCCTTTCGTGACTTCGGGTCTTTTCACCGCTTCAGGACTTCGGCTTCGGCTGTTTTCGTGACTTCGGGTCTTTGCGCTGCTTCAGGACTTCGGCTTCGGCTGTTTTCGTGACTTCGGGTCTTTTCGGCGCTTCGTGACTTCGGGACTTCGGCTTTTTCCGTGACTTCGGGTCTTTTCGTCGCATCGGCTTCGGCTTTTCAGCACTTCCGCATTCGGCACTGAAGAGGCAAGACGTACGGCTCGGGCGCTCGTAAGGGGGGCCCGGATCTTCAAAAAAATGCAGCGCTGCCGGGCCCCCCTTCATGCCCGGGCCCGGTACGCTTGTCCCCCCTGTCCCCCCCCTGATGGCGGCCCTGCACACAGACCATCACAAAATGTGGGTTCAAGGCAAGAGATGTAAAATGGCTACATTTACTTAAATATATAGACCAGATTCTTTAATATGCCACTTAATATGATATAAACTATCTGTTGATTAAGTGTTCATTTTGGGGGTATAGTTTTCCTTTAAACAGTGACACCTTCTAGGATACTATTTTTTAAACATTTTCGTTTACTACAAGCCTTATTATGTTTTCTCTCCAATATTGAGCCTCCAGTGGTTCTAGAAAAGGTACTTGAGATAGAGTAAAACCCTCTTTTATTTAAGCATAATCATTTAAAAATTACACTCACATATTTTCCTGCATAAAATCACATAAAGAAAGTCACCGCAATGTCAGTGTCCTGGACTCGCCAAAGTTAGTCAAATGCTCAAGGACAAAACCCTCCTAAAACAGATGCCATGTCATTATATCAGAGCTGCAGAGGTTCAAACATTCAAACACTATACTGCTTTAGGAATCTGAATGAGCAGTGGAAAAAGGTTCAATACAAATAACTAAAATAATTGTGTTATCTTTTTTTTCTTAATGTATCTGTAAATGGTCATGTAAGACTGTAGCTTTGAAGTGCGTATAGTTGAAGCCGAAAGATCACTCTTGTCAATCAATGATTCAAACACTGTTTGTGTATTTATCCTTGTGTGCTGATACACAACAAAATAAAGTGATTATTTTTACACCTTCCAGAAATATGCTAGAGTGATACAGAGCCTCTAATGTGTGCTTAGTAAAGGGTTGTTCCATGCTGTATGTATCTGTGTGGGTAAATATGAGCATGTCGCTGTCTTATGGGTATCTCAATGTGCACTCACTATTGGAGTAATGTAATTAAAGTTGCAAACTATGAGTCTAGAACCCATAGCATTTAATTCTATTTTTTTTCTTTCATACCATAGATCAGCAAGTTCTTCTTTTGTCTTTATGGGGCAGATTTATCAAGGGTCGAAGTGAATTCAAGGGAATTTTCGAGGTAAAAAAATTCGAAATTAGAAGTAACTTTTTGGATACTTCGACCATCAAATTTACTTCAACTTCGATTCAAAGTAAAAATCGTTTGACTATTCGACCATTCGATAATTGAAGTACTGTCTCTTTAAAAACACTTCGACTTCAATACTTCGCCAACTTAAACCTGCCAAATTGCTGTTTAGCCTATGGGGGACCTCCTGTGTTTTTTGCTAAGTTTTTTTAAGTCGAAGGATTTTTTGGGAAAATTGTACGATCATACTACGATTGGAATACAATCGTACAATGTATAAAATCCCCCGACTTCGAATTCGAATGTTGGACGATTCTATTCGATGGTCGAATTTCGAAGTTTTTTCTACTTCGAAATTCGACCCTTGATAAATCTGCCCCTATGTGTTAATAGCACAAACAATGTTAGATGTTGTGATGGGGACCGGTGCAGTCTCTCAGGGTAGTGGGAGAATGAATATATTTTTCAAACTATAACATTCTTGTTATGTTGTGTTTCCTTAGAAAAAACATGTTTGTTTGCTGGAAGAAGCATGGTAGGGTGATACATCAAATTTGTACTGCTCTGTAATATCCTTAGTCATGGACTGCTGCAGTAAAGTCATTGATACACTGTTATTAATCATGTATATATTACAAGATTAAATCATAATTAGAGCGGAAATTGGTTATCATAGAGGAAATTGGCAATACAGCCAAATCATAGTTGCTTTGGCATGAGCATGGGCGTCCGCAGAAAATTTTCCAGGGGGGGCAAAGTCATCAGTCAAAAAACAACCTGTATTTCTAGACTAAGCCTGAATACAAATAACTAGGTGTCACATTTGTAGGAAATCAAATTAATTGTCAAAACCTCACAACTTACATAATTGTATAAGGGCAGTTTAAGCAGAGAGTATAAATCATGAGAATGTGCTGCACTATACAGAAAACAATAACAGGTAAAAAATCTATTGGGAAAATATTTCAGCAGAAGCAGAGTTGTCTATTCAAGACTGATCAGTTACTATTATATAACTCACACTCAGTATCTCTCACACACACAATCAGATTTTGCCTGTCCACAACACTGAAGGAAAGCTGTTTTCTAACACAATGTCACTCAGTCTCTCACACAGAAACCCCTGGGCCCCACCAAACACAAAAGTGCAACCACAATCACCACCCCGTACGGCTTTTGCTGCACCCTGCTATCTATACAGGGTCGGACTAGGGGGCCTGGGGCCCATCGGGACTAATGTCCAGGGCCCCCTCTGACCCCCCGCCCCCCTACTAGGATGCGATGATCGTGCATACGTGAAGGCGCCTGAATGAATAGGTGCGCGCATGCGCAGATGGCGCTGCGCGGCACCTAAAAAAACCTTTCTTTTTGCTCATCAGGAGAGGGGACTGGCCCGGTATTTTCCCGGTGTCCCGCTGGGCCAGTCCGACACTGTATCTATATGGATGAGAGCTAGAACAAGAAACAAAACAAGGGGTCCGTTTACTAAAGTGCGGTAAATCTGACTTTAAGTTTCCGCATGTTATCGCTGAGAATATTTTTACGCCAGAATATTCGCAGCGACTAAGTTTACTAAACAGCGATGCGCTCAGAAGTCATTGCGATCACTTGCGGTAACTACGTTAAGGAACTAGCTTACGTTAGCGGTAATTTTAGCGAGTTGCGAATTTTCTGGCGAAAAATTACGTTTTTGCGAATATTTATGCTATAAAATAGTCTTGTTTTATGGCGGTTATTATGGCAATTTTTACTGTGACATTTATGGCCAGAAATACATCTTCAAAACTCATAAACTTTATTGACTGATGATTATACCATCCAACAACATCACCAGCGTGACACCAATCAAACATGTATGCATCATATAAACCCTTCTGCCAATAGAATCATAGGAAATGATACCAGTCAATCTCTTTGCTTCATAGAAATGCACAGTTTAATGTAGCCAATCACAATGAAACCAAAAAAGTGTAGAGGCTGACGAATCCTTGGACTGTGATGCCGCTGCCAATAATACACCTCTGAGCTGAAACTGCTGCTGTTGCACCAGATAGAAGCAGAAGCCAAAACATCCTGTCAGCAATACAGATCTCTCTCCTGTCAGCAAAGAATGATGGGTAAAAAAAAAAACATTATTATGGGATATTTCCTGCCCCTTGAGAATTTTCTGGCGGAAAAAATACTTTTACGCCACTTCATAGGTGGCGGTAAAAGTTTGCGAATATTCTGGCGTTAATTTTGTCTTTAGCACATTTCGCTGTTTAGTAAACCATGCGTTAATGTGTACGTAGCATTATTTTCAGCAAATGCGATAACTGGCGAACAATTATTCTTGCGCAAGAAAATTCGCAAATTTATATTTACCGCAGGTTAGTAAACTGGCGATAACATATTTGGCGAAAATTCTGTCTATATATTGTGCGAATATTTTTAACGCACTTTAGTAAACGGACCCCCAAGTGTGCTTACTTGTACGATATTGAAGCCATTTTATTACACCTTCCTATAGGACCTCCATAAGGTTTCAAACATGTGAAGTATAGATGTTATATGCCAACACATAGGGGGTTATTTATGAAAGGCCGATTTTATCTCAACATTTTCTCCTGCAAACTCTGATCAAATCCTCTCCGGTTTTTTATGCTTATTTATTATTAAATTTTCCCGAAAATTTGCTTTGCGGGAAAAAAAAATCAGATTTTCAAATTTTTTTCCTGATTTTTCACCCGAAAACTCAGATTTCTTATGTTTTTTGTCCAAAAACTTTGGGGTGTTTCTCTAAACACAGAGCACATCAAAAAATCATTAGGACTTCTCCCATTGACTTATATGCAACCTTGACAGGTCTGAGAAGCCGGATTTTCTGATTTGGACTTTTCCATCCTTGGGGTTTAATAAATTCAGAAAAATTCACGATTTTTTAAAAGTCCGATTTTATAAAGAAAAATCACAAATTTTTCGGGATTTTTGCATTAGGAGTTTAGTAAATAACCCCCTTAAAGAGAGAAAATTGAAAAGGCTCACCACCGCATGAAATAAAAAACACTATTTATTATAATATTAAAAAACAGGTGACTGCTGTGTGATGGACTCCTAACACCCCTTATTCATAGGCCTGGAGGAGCTCTGCAAGAGTATAGGCACTCTGAATCCTCAGCAGTCCTCTTTTGATTTAAGTTAAAGGAGCATGGGTCCATGAGTCTGTATTGTTTTGTTAGACCCTTTAGAATCTCTCATTGTTCTGTAGAAGAATGTAGAATATTTACTTCCTAGAACAGGTATGGGATTCATTATCTGGAAACCTGTTATCCAGAAAGCTCTGAATTACGGGATGCCCATCTCCCATAGACTCCCTTTAAATCAAATAACTAAAATCTTTATAAAGGTAATGTATAAAATATTGTAAAAATTTAATAATATGTAATAATAAAACATTACCTTGTACATGATCCAAACTAAGATATAAGAAATCCTTATTGGAGACAAAACACCCTAGACAAAATATTTAAATAATTTTTTTAGTATTGTCTGGATAACAGGTCCCATAGCTGTATTTGAATAAAAGAATCTTTATGTAGTTTGTGTAGAAACCTAAACATAGAGATTTTGCAGTGGGGTTATACTGTATATCACTGATTGAGTATCAACTAAAATTCATTTTATTAAGTGGCTGGTATATGTATCAGTAGCCGCACTTCTAAATAGGCAGAAAAGTATACTTATTATTACCTGGGTTATTATGTAGCTTGTCATAGAAGTTGTGTGCTGGAATTCCTTGGTGGTCACTGTGCTACAGAGACACATTGCATGTAACATGCTTTTTTATAGAGAAAATATATCAAATGCTGACTTTCCTAAATTTGTCAGAATTTATGAGTTTTTTTGCCACCTCTCTTAGGGCTCTTACACATGAGCGTTTTTACCTGCGCTCCCCTGCGTTCCGTTTTTCGGCGTTCAGCCGCAGGGGAGCGCAGGAATAGACGCATTTAATTATTTCAAATGGGGCTGTACTCACACAGGCGCATGAAGGCGCCGAACGCAGGTTGAGACGCAACATGCTGCATTTTTCCTGCGTTCGGCGCCTACATGCGCCTGTGTGAGTACAGCCCCATTTGAAATAATTAAATGCGTCTATTCCTGCGCTCCCCTGCGGCTGAACGCCGAAAAACGGAACGCAGAGGAGCGCAGGTAAAAACGCTCATGTGTAAGAGCCCTAAAACGACTTTTTTATTAATTGAAAATTACCTGAGATGGGTCCTTAGCATTGACATTGTGGAGAAAACATAAAACGCTCTCTAAAATAATACAATGTAACTGGAATCAGCTGCTGTGCATTATCTATCAGGTGCAGCTTATTGTCCATGACCTCTCTGTTCTTACCAAACCCCAGGTCTGGTTATTACTATTGCCTCTGATAGATCTCGGTTCTCTAGGGCTCAGTTTCCTTGTCCATAGTTAATACTCCTGTATATGGTAGCATGCACATTATTTCATAAATGCTAGACAAGGGAGTAGCTTAAAAAGCTGCAGTTTCACTGCTTGTGTCAGAGAAATCAAATGGAGGGAGAAAGGTACGTTTTGATTAAATACTGTTTTGATTAATTTTAGACAGAGAAAAAATAAAGGTTTACTTACTCTTTAATAGGGGCAGATGGGGGTAAGGGTGGTGTCCTCCCCTCCCGCTCCCTAACTGCCCCTAACTCTGAGGCCCATGTTAGGACCCTATCCTTGCTGATTGCTCTAATGCAGGCAGGAGAAGGAAAGGCTTGGTGCACTTGGGGTGCCAAATGTTAGGCACCCCTGAGTGATTGTATTTACTTACCTGAAACCCCGGGCCGGTGCTCCTATCGGCAGAAAACTGCACCGGCCCGGGCTTATTCCAACAAGCACCACGGAACGATCCACTTCCTTCTTCCTCTTTCTTCAAATTTCCTGGGGCAAATGCATGCGCAGTTAAACGAAATAGCTGACTTTTTAGTTAAAGTTCTGCTTTTCGTTCGACTGCGCATCCGCAGCCGTGCAAAGACAGAGGGAGAGGTAAGAAGATTGCTCTGTGGTGCTCACTGGTAAAACCCTGGGCCAGTCCAATTTTCTGCTGATAGGAGCACCGGCCCGGGGTTTCAGGTAAGTAAATACATTCACTTGGGGGGCAGTGTCAGACTGGCCCACAGGGATACCAGGAAAACTCCCTGTGGGCCCAGGTGTCAGTAGGCCCTCCTGCTATAAAACATTTGGCATATTTCATGGCCATTACCTATTTCTATGAGACTAAATAGATTGAATAATAGATTATAGCATGTAAAGAAAAGATAATAGCAGAATTGAGGTTGCGTGAGAAGAGGAATTATAATAGTACTGAGAGTGGGCCCCTGATCTAAGGTCTTTTGGTGGGCCCCTGGTCTAAGATTTTTGGGTGGGCCCCTGGTGTCCCAGCCGACACTACTTGGGGGTGCCTGACATTTGGCACCCCCAAGTGCACCAAGCCTTTCCTTCTCCTTTAAGGAGAGCTAGCTGGTTGCTGTTGCTTGTTTGATTTTTTATATGGCCCAAGTGCAGAGTGCAATGCGAAGGGGGTGCAAATGCCACTAAGGGAGGCTCTGGCACTTGTGCCTCTCTGGGGTCATACATGATTTTATACCCCTTTGGTATTCTCCTACATACACAATTTATTTATTCCTTAGCACACCTTTATGATTTTCCCTCTCCCTTTCTTTAATCCTTACTATTTTTTCTCATTACAAACATATTAATGTATTGGACTCTAAAAGAGGTCTTACTCAATCGAGGTGTGAGTTGTATTAAATAAAACTACCCCCTTTAGTGCCAAATGCAATCAGCAACCTGCTTTTCTTATCTGATTGTAGTAACCACCCAAAGAAAGGTCAGCCATTAAAAATAGCTGTGGTTTTTCCTTCCAGAAAACATTTACTGATCACCTTTTGTAAGGCCACTAAAGGTAGAAAGATAGAACTCCTTCCTCTGTTCAGGGTGTCTGCTGTCTCCAGTATTTCAACTAAAAGTAGTTAACACGTGCAGTTACATTTTGTACTTGCAACATTCCTCAAGCAGAAGGATATGCCGTGCAACAAAGGGAAGCAGATCTAATGTTCCCAAATACATTCTTCCCTTGTAGTCTGGGGTTCAGAAGAATTTAGAGCATACAGAAGCTTTATAAGTAAATATTAACTATAATGATTTTTAAAAACACAGATTTTCTTCCACTTATTTAATGAAATTAACTTATTGTCTGTTTTTTTTTAATTTCTGCTTTAAAGGACATAGTATCAATGATAATTACACTAAGGGGCCCATTTACTTAGCTCGAGTGAAGGAATAGAAAAAAAAAAACTTCGAATTTCGAATGTTTTTTTTGGCTACTTTGACCATCGATTGGGCTACTTTGACCTTCGACTTCGACTTCGAATCGAACGATTCAAACTAAAAAACGTTCGACTATTTGACCATTCGATAGTCGAAGTACTGTCTCTTTAAAAAAAAACTTCGACCCCCTAGTTCGCCACCTAAAACCTACCGAAGTCAATGTTAACCTATGGGGAAGGCAACCATAGGCCTTTGAACAATTTTTAGGTCGAAGAAAAATCGTTCGATCGATGGATTAAAATCCTTCGAATCAAACGATTCGAAGGATTTAATCGTTCGATATTCGAAGTCGAAGGATTTCAATTCGGCAGTCAAACATTATTAACCCTGGATATTCGACCATAAGTTAATTTGCCCCTTATACTGATGGACCCTTGTTTCTTTTTTGGGGGGTGTGTGTCTTAGTTTACACTGAATGTGAATAGTCTGTAGCTGCTTCTACTTGGCAAATGCAACTTAGACTAGTGACCAGTGCTCCTTAGCAACTGCATTGATATCTGTAGACTCTTTTGCCTTAAATGCCACCAGATCCATATGTAAGGAAGGCATATTGAATGCACAGGGGCATGTGTTGACTATGCCCACCTATCAAAATTTAACCATGATCTAGAAATCTGTTTATGGAACTTATATCCACCTAAGTGAAGTCATAACTTTATCACAGTGGTTCATTATCTCAAATGTATGCTTGAGTTCATAAACCACATTAGCAGTTATACCCTGTTCAGTCTAAAATGTTAAAGTCATGTACACTGAGATGCAAATATCTTAACAGTTCTACCCTTTTCAGTCTTAAGTGTATCGATATCCTGTGGTCTCCAGGAACTACCATAATATTTTAGTCTAAATCTTTATGGTTTGATAAAATCACCTACTGCTGAACCACAACTAATGCAATATCATAAAACAATGTGATTAATAGTTAGGCGCTCCCCCACATTAATGACATAAAGCCAGTTGTATGAACAGAACATCAAGCTAACCTGCTACATCAAAATATTTTCAAACAGTAAATCGTGCATAGCTTTAAAGGAAGATGCAGTTTCCCACGGTAGTTCTGGAAATATGTAGCTAGTGTATGTGTGAAGCACAATGACAAACTAGTGCATAAACTCACTATATGTTAGCATATACTAAACTATATGTTAGCAAACTGATTCTTCCAAATCACAAATCCACACAATATTGGTGATATATATAAACATGATATTCAAATCAGTGTATTCAAATACATTGTAAGCTGTGACTCAACTAGGCAGGTTTGGCCTTTCAATGTAAACAAACAGACTGTTGCAAATTGTGTGGTCATGTTTCAAATGTATTTGACAGCGAATGTCCTTTTTACCCTTGGGATATCCATGTTGATGCATGGACAAGGGCATGGATGATGGCATTTTTACAATTGGAGAAGGATAGGAAAGATAGTGTACAGAATCAACTGGATTAACAAATATGCCATTAATAGTTGTTGTAAAAGGCGGAGAAGGACAGGTTTTGGAGATATAGCAGGATTGTTAGAAATGTTGGAATAGAACCAGGATGTGGAATGATTACACATAACAAGGGAATGGAGAATGTATATAAGAATGGAATGGTTGACATATCAAAACACCAATAATAAATACAAGAGGTTCAGCTACTGTCCCCCTCACATCCAGCTTTCTGATCTGCTTTCTGAGTGGGGCCAGGTGGGGCCACAGCAGAATTTTTTGCCATCCTGATAACTTGAGGCAAGCTCCTCAACTCGCCTCATGGCAGCCGTACGTTTGGTTCAATCTTAAAATAGCAAACCCACCACTTGCTAAAACTGCCCATCAACCCACTACTCTCTTTGCCCAAATAATACTACACCAGGGTTGGATAGAGAAGGCTTCAGTTGTTTGTGGACCATATAACATCAGTTACTGAGTATAACAACTATCTTATCATTGTAACATAACTGTTTGTATAACAAGTATGATACAGTTGCAATTAATCCCTCCTCTTCTCTGAGAGGATGGACCCAGAGGTAAAAACATAAAACTTGGTTCCTGCCTCTTTTTTTCAATTTACTATAGCTCTACAATACCTTCTGCTCAAAACTCCAGATCTTCCAAGTTACTCCCTTCAATTTATCCCTGTCCCTCACAAACTGTGACCGATAAAACCCCACTCCATATTTAGTGGGGAGGAAGGTTGGGATTCTGCATGCCCTCCCAATCTGTGGAATAGGCTGTAGATGTAGGATTCGCTAGTCTTTATGACTAAACTTGCTCAGGAAATTCAACTCCAATCCCGAAATCAGGAAGGGGAAATCGATAGGGCTGTCTTCCTAACCTTGACATGCCCTGCTTCCTTGCACTGTGTTACTGGTCATTTCCCAAGGAGAATATTAAATAGCACTTATTAGTGTTAAGCATCTTTACAAAGCCTATATATTTGATGAATTCAACCATTCATTGAACCATCTTTTCATGAAGCGAAAATGAAGTTGGCTTCTGAGTTGAACTGTGTTTTATTTTTATCAAAGGAAGTGAAAATGTACATTTTTCCAAAAAAAATTGTTCTTCCCACGTAAAATCACAGCTCGCCTGCTCAGAAGTGTGAATGTTTTAATTTGGGACTATGCAGTATAATTTTTATTTGCTGCACACTACAGCACCTGAGACAGGTAAAAAGATTTGGGAGATACTTTTGCCAATTTGTCGGAACCAGAAGCAACACAACACTTGGCAGATCTCCTGTTGTTGTTATTGGGCTTAATTAATTTATAGATTCCGCTTAATGCCAAACTGGTGTTTTTTTTTTGGATTAACACCTTTCCTTGACGACATCCCTTTTTTTTCTTTAACACTGAATATACTATCAAAATCTTTTTATAACAAACCTGACCTACTTAAAAAAAGTTTGGATCATCCATGTTTCTATTTGTGCAAATAAAAAGGCATTTGTTGTGAGCATTTTATGTAAGTATTATTATTATTATTACAGTTCACCATTTACTTAAATTGGAAGATTTTTGTTTTAGTTTTTATGTTCATATTTATTCCTGCATATACATTTTCTTTTACAGTTGTAAATAATCCAGTTCACATACCACTTACTAAGTTGGTACATATGCATCCCATGCAGTTCCTTTATTTTCTGCAGTAAAAGGGTCTAACATGACACGTATACATGTTATGCATTATGCAGTAATAAGTATTTTTGTAAATGTAATCTATTAGAAATGCTAAACCCCTTTAGAGATATAAAGGGGTAACCTCTACCTTTCTACTTTTCCTTATACAGGTATGGGACCCATTATCCAGAATGTTAGGGACCTGGGGTGTTCCTGCATAACAGATCCTTTGGTTCTTCATACCTTAAGTCTGCTAGAAAATCATTTAAATATTAAATAAACCCAATAAGTTTCCAATAAGGATTAATTATATCATAGTTTGGATCAATTACAAGGTATTGTTTTATTATTATAGAGAAGAAGGAAATCATTTTGAAAATGTTGGATTATTTGAATAAAGTGGAGTCTTCCCATCACAGCTCTCCAGTTTGGAATTTCAGCAGCTCTCAGGTTGTTAGGGTCCAAGCTACCCTAGCAATCAGACAGTGGTTTGAATGAGAAACTGGAATATGCATAGTAGAGGACCTGCATATAAAGATAAATAATAAAAAGTAAGAGTAACTATAAAATTGTAGCCTTTTTTGAATTGCTGGGGCGGATGACCACCCTCCCTCCATTTGAAAGCTCAAAAGAGACAGAAGAGAAAAAAACTATACCAATTAAAACCACTTGAAAAGCAGCCCAAAACAGGACATTTTAAAACATACTAAAGGTTAACTTAACCCCTTTCAATAAACCCAATAGGATTATTTTGTCACCAATATGGATTCAAGCAGCTTAGTTAACATCGAGTAAAGGCCCCGTTTTATTATTATAGAGAAAAAATAAATCATTTTTAAATTTGAATGATTTGCTTACAAAACAGTTTATGGGAGATGGTCCCCTTATTTAGAGCTTTCTGGATAATGACATTGTGGATTTTTGGAGTTATTTAGCATTTTATTCTGCAGCTCTCTAGTTTTCAGTTTCAGCAATCTCATTACTAGAGCCCAAATTGCCCTAGCAACCATGCATGTATATGAATATGAGACTGGAAAATGAATAGGAGAGGCTCTGAATAGAAATATAAGTTATAAAAAGTAGCAATAACTATAAATTTGTAGCCTTACAGAGCATTTGTTTTTCGGTGGGGTCAGTGATCCCCATTTGAAAGCTGGAAAGAGTCAGAAGAAGAAGGCAAGTAATTAAAAAAACTAAAAAAGAGAAAAAGTGAAGGCTTAGAATTAGCCATTCTATAACATACTAAAATTGAACTTCAAGTTGAACTGCCCCTTTAATAATAATTCATAATTGCTCAGAACGTATGCTGTACCTCGTTTTGGTGATGAATCCCTTTATTATCCATGCCTATGCCGGCTCTTAGTAAAAGATACTATGGCACATTGATCAAAACTCTAAAACTTCAGTTATGTATATATATGGAGTAGGCAATAAATGTGCTCTCTGACAGTGGCAGGCTTATTTCTGCTGTTAAATAGACACACATAGATAACGGTATCTTGCTGCCCGTGGTGTGCACGGTGTGAGACCCAGCAGTGTGCTGCATATTTCTGTCTGCAAGGTGCTTATGGAGTGATACATCCTCACATTTCCAACTGCTAGATTATCTTAATACTTCTAAATATAGCGTTCTATAAACAGTTTGTTCTATTCGTGTGCATGAGGGCAAGAGCCAGCACATGAGGATATACAGACAATGTTTGAAGCAATGTTAAGCATTGTTTTTCTGAAATTTAGTGGAAAGTGGTTTGTAAGCAGACCTAGACATTTGCTTGGGGGCAGGGGCGATCCGTTCTCTTTACTACTTTATATAAATCTGAATGGTAAGTTGCAGGTCTGAAGATTGGCACAGGCAATCGTTCATCTGACATAGGCTATAATCTGCATGTCTATGGCCATCTTAAGAGGCTACACTAGTACACTTACACCAATCTGCTGCAAGCCTGAGTAAAGGCTGTTGTGCCCCTGATTATCCAGTGAACGAAGCTTCACATCTTAGGACACATGTACCTCTACAAGTGCATTTACGGTCCCTGCAATTTCCCTGCAGTCAGTTGCACATAAAACCACTTTTATTTAAGGTACTTGTCACAATACACTCCTTGCAAAATACTTGTCAAATACACTCCTTGAACCTCTGTATAGTTGTGCTCGGTGCTGCTCGGTCCTTCCTGCATTCAGTTCCTAATTCAGTGCTGCGGCTGATGATACAGTGGAACCCTAATGCCACCTCTGGGAAGCTTTAGCAAAAACAATACAAACAAATAGAAATAAATAGGCTCTACGTATAGAGAGCTCTATGTATAGAGAGATATAGGGGAATATTTTCAAAGGTCGAATGTTAGAGTTTTTTACACCTCGAATGAACTCAAATGAACTCACAACTCGACGGGAATCTTGTTTAAGAAAAAACTCAAATAGAAAAAAACTTTATTCTGCGTGTTCGAAGTGTGAAACCCGAAAACTGAATTAAAACATGATGAAGGCTATTAACATCTTCAAATGGTTCAAGGGACCTCTGCCATTGACTCCTACATGACCTCAACAGGTTTTTATTTTCGGATTCAAGCTATTTCCAGGGTCGGGGTATAATATATCCCCAAAAATCTATATTTTTTTAAATCTGACCAAAAAAAAATCATCTTGAAAACTTGCATTTTCATGTAAAACACAACTCAAACCTTACAGGAGAACCAAACCCTTGCTCATATGCTATGGTTCATTTGTGGAAAACTATGGGGGTTATTTACTAAAGGAGAAGTAAACCCTTGCTACTAAAATCCGCTACCCCCTACCCTACATGGACCCCCCCTCCCTGCTCCCCCCCCTAGCCTGGGTGCTACCTTTGCTAAATGCCTCTAACTCATTACTTACCATGCAGATTCTGTTCAGCGGACCTCTTTGGTAATCTTCTAGTCTTCTGTCAGCACTTCAGCAATTTCTGTGACATTTGGGGCATGCGCAGTTGTCGCGAAACAGAAAAGTGCTCCAACTGCGCAAGCGCCAATACAGCACCTACTTCATGAAGATTACCGAAGTTGCTAAAGATGGCTGCCGTGAACTCCAATGCCCTGAATCTGCACTGAGGGGTTTGTAAAGAGTTAAGGGCATTAGCAAAGGTAGCCCCTAGGCTGGGGGGGGGGAGCAGGGAGGGAGGTCTATGTAGGGTAGGGGGTAGGGGATTTTAGTTGCAAGGGTTTACTTCTCCTTTAATAAATAACCCCCATAGTTTTCCACAAATGAACTATTAGAAATATCAGTCATTTATTGTATCAAGTGTAGACTTTAATTGTGTCATTTATTCCATACTAATGGTTTAATTTACTCCATTATTTTACAGTATCTGCGTCTTGTTTGCATCAAAAACCCGACTCTAAAAATACCATATAATTATAGAGGTCTCCCCAAATAGATACTTTTGTAATTACATTCCTTGTGAACCTTTAGCAGCTTATGCTTCTCACATCTACTTCGCAAATGTATTTTTAATCAGAGATCGACCTTTCTTCACTTCTTTATTCAGCAAGGCCTTGACGTTAGAGGGAACTGTTTTAAAAGAAAAGTAACATCAACAAATGAAGTTGTTTTAAAGTAATACACATATAATGCAGTGTTGCCCTGCACTGGAAAAACTGCTGTGTTTGCTTCAGAAACACTACTATAGTTTATATAAATAAGCTGCTGTGTAGCCATGGGGGCAGCCATTCAAAGGAGAAAAGGCTCAGGTTACACAGCAGATAAACTCTGTAGAACATAATGGTGTTATCTGTTATCCACTATTTAACCTGTGCAATATAGTTTTTTTTCAATTTCCACCATTGCTACTCAGCAGCTTGTTTATATGAACTATATTAGTATTTCTGAAGCAAACAGACCAGTTTTACCAGTGCAGGGCAACAATACATGATATTTTCATTACACTTTCATTATTTGGTGTGGAGGGCACCAAAGGGTTTAGTGAGGGTGCCATTGACTGGGAGGAGGGATGGCAGGCCAGGGGACTGGATCTCAGGGATAGTAGGCTAGAGCGGATTGGTTGGGAGCAGAAGGGGAGGGCAGTTATATACACAGGGAATTCCTTACCGGCTTCCTCTTCCCTCCGGAACCTGGAGCACTGGTGGAGCTGCCTACCCACCCTCCCATCATTTCCGGCAGTTGGCTGTTTTTATGCAAGTTTTGTAAAAAAAAAAAAAACATTCCAATGTAAGTTGAAGAAGTGGATACAATTATTTTGTCACAGCGGGGTAAAAAGAGTGTCCTTGCCCTGTGTTATACATGCTGTATTTGGCGTAACCTACATGCCCACCGTGGCTGCTGTGCTGGCATTTGGAAATGGATGGTTGGTAATGTAATGCAGGGCCGGAACTAGGGGTAGGCAGAAGAGGCAGCTGCTTAGGGCGCAACGATTGAGGGGTGCTGGGCAGCTACCTCTTCTGCCTACCCCTAGACCTAGCTGCGCTCCTCTAACAGCACTTATGCGTGCCATCGTTGCCGTGAATGCGCACGCCAGCGTCATTGCGCATGCGCACACCAGAGTCGTCGCGCATGCGCACACCAGCGTCGGCGCGCATGCGTGCGTCAGCACACATCTGTGTGCGCTAGCA
The DNA here is from genome assembly GCF_017654675.1 of Xenopus laevis. Taxonomy (NCBI): domain Eukaryota; kingdom Metazoa; phylum Chordata; class Amphibia; order Anura; family Pipidae; genus Xenopus; species Xenopus laevis. The sequence goes on from NC_054381.1 coordinate 38,649,446, forward strand.
TCTGCGAATGAGCTACAGGGGAAGGAGGGGGCGAGCTGGCCAGCTGGGTTGCCTAGGGCGCCCAGCCAGCCTGGCCCGCCTCTGATGTAATGGCAAGTTTTCTGTTTTACGGGTTGAATAATAATCTGTTCAAATAAAAGCTGTGGCCGACCCTCACCCACATAAAGTAAGTTTTGTCTCCGTGTGGTTTCTTTATGGTAATGGTATTAACAGTTAACGTGTTAGGTTGTCACACAGTAATCACGCATGCCTCCTTACAGTCTTACTGTTCCTTTAATCATGCATTAGATTAGGCAACAGAACAACATGTATGCACTGTGCAGCATGTTTACTGTGGTATTTAATCTTAGTTTTTGAGTATAATGTATCTTCACCTTTTTTTTGGTGGTTTTTGAATTATTTCGATTTTTGTACAGGAGCACTCCAGTTTGGAATTTCAGCAGCTGGTTGCTAGCGTCCAATTTCCCAAGCTACCAGGCAGTGGTTTGAATGACAGATTAGAAGATGAATAGGAGAGGCCTACATAGAAAGATAAGTAATGCAAAGTAATAGGTGCAATTAATGTTTGTGGCTGCCAGGGTCAGTGACCCTAACAACGACAGAGTATTTTAAAATGTCAGCTGGAAAGTGGCAAAAGAGGAAAGATAAGCATAAGACAATCTATTACATTCTATATATATACTACCTATTTAAACCTCCAGGTGAATAAAAATAGAGGCAGAAGGCTTTCGTTTTGAAACAAGTGACAATAGACACCTGCCTTCTAGTGGCCTTATCACTTTGACACACAGCCAATTCCACTGACTTGTCATGACCATGAGTCCCTTTCATTTACTCATCGGGGGTAGATTGCATTACATTATTTGATTCCACTTGGAAAACACTGGTGCATTTATTATATGTAGTCTAGCGAAAAAAATCATATCTCCATACCAAGTTCTGCAAAGAAAAAGTGAAATATAATTATGATTATTTTAGGTTTAAAGAAGTAAAAAATAAAAAAAGCAATTTCTAAGTCACATTTGGTGCCATAACATAAAATAACAGTTGCTGCAGGGAAATACTTGGATGGCTGTCACTGACATGAGGATTATAGCACCATCTGCTGGTGATAGAGTATACTGGAAACATTTCTTTGAAGACGTTTGCTCTTGGATTGTGATTTCAACGTGCCTTGGAATTGACACGGCCAATATAAAATCTATTATCTAGGAACCCCTTAGGGTAGGACTACACAGACATTTCCGGCACAATCCGACGCGCTGCGACAAAAGGCTGCAACGGAAATAAGGTAAGTGAATGCATTGTCGCATGGTGTCGCAGTGTTTATCCGACGCGACATGACTGCAGTGTGCAGTGTCTGCATCCGACAGTCGTGTTGTGTCAGATCAACGCTATGACACCATGCGGCAATGCATTCACTAACCTTATTTTTGTCACATTTGATTTGTCGCAGGCATTTTGTTGAAGCACGACAGATTGCGCTGAAAACGTTAGTGTAGTCCTACCCTTATCCAAAAAGCTATGATTAATTTGTTTTATTCTCTCTTATAGGGATGCACCGAATCCAGGATTCGGTTCGGGATTCGGCCAAAATTTGGCCTTTTTCAGCAAGATTTGGCCGAATCCTTGTGCCTGGCTGAACCGAATCCGCATCATAATTTCCATATGTAAATCAGGGGTGGGTAGAGAAATCACGTGACTTTTTATCGTAAAAGAAGAAATTTTTCCACTTTTTCCTTTCCTGCCCCTAATTAACATATGCAAATTAGGATTCGGATTCGAAGTTACCAGGGGGAGGGAAAATATGCTCCTGGTAACTTAAAGAACCAAATTCAGATTTTTAGTGCAGAGGACTGAAGTCAAAGTGGTGTCATTTCCTTGGCCGCCTCAGGGCAGCATGGGGGCCTGAAATTTCCCTGCCATAGCTACCAATTAACTCATTTATTCATGGGTCCCACTGTCCCAGGCTCATTGCCTGCCAGGAATGGCCAAATCGATTTGTATTGCAGGCTTTTGGAAGTAGGTGGGGGAGGGAGAGTATTGCAACAGGTATGAGGGTCCTTTGCAGCTAGGGTGGTGGGCCCTTTAGGTGGAAGCCCCCGGCGGGACACCCGAGTCTGACACTGAGTGTGTTATCCTGTTACTATCAATGCAAAATATCACATGTGCTGTATGCAGCATGGCAGCTAGGGTTGCTACAGGACTGTATAAGGGGCACACTAACTGGAATTGACCATTTACAGGCAGAACCATGGCAAAATATACATCTGGTTAATATCTTAAACCTCTTTTTTTCGCAAATGATAACATTCATAGAGGAAAAAAGTTTTTGGGTTCATCAGGACAACATTTTGATATAACATCCAGGAAAATATCACTTAAAATCAGGGAAATGCATGATAAATTCGTGGGACCGCAAATGAAAAATGTAAAATGCGATGAAACTTAAAATCAGGGAACGAGGTTTCACTGTAACTAGTCCTCTCTCCCATCAGGTTTTCCTTCCATCCAAATCCCCCCTCCCAACTCTCCCTGTAGCCCACGGAAGCATTTGTGCTGTATACTTGCTGCCCCCTGCTGTTTGGGTTGCTACCCCATCCTGAAATTCAACCTCACACAGTGCACTGTTTTTGTTTTAAAGAGGACAATACAAGTTTAAGGGAAAATATATATGAAGGGAAAATTAGAAGATGGTCCCTTCTCTGAATCTTGTATATTTTCCTTTTATATTGCAGTACATCTGTTTCTTGATTGTGTTCCTCTCTCTGAATGCTAATTATTTCGTTCATGTTCTGTTTGTGGCCACTGAGAGAAAAAGTTAATTTTTAGTGAAGGGATAAAGAAGTGAAGTTCCTATTTCAGCTGTGGGGGTCAAATGGGAAGATCATATTTTTTGTCTCAGGGAGAGGAAGATTAGTGAGGCCGTTTGCCTTAAAGATAAACTGCAGGCTTCTCTGCAGGGTCAGAGGACACGCAGAACTATTTATTTGCTTTTAAAACTCTGATGGAATATGATTAATGCAGGATATTAGCGCATAGCTTTGCAGGTGCTGCCATGGGATCCTGACCCCTCCTAATCCCCAGTAGTACAGTGAGCTCACAGTGAGACACTTTGTTGTTGCCGATACTCTCTCTTATAAGATTTCCACTTCCCACATCTGACAGTTTTGTAGCTTCAGCATCAATTACTTTCTACTTGAAGTTTGAACTTAGCATTGCACTAGAACATTACACGGTCATATCTCCTGCAAGCCAGGTTTCCTTTCATGTTAATATACTGGTGTAGGATGCGTTATCCAGAAACCTGTTATCCAGAAGGCTCTGAATTATGGGAAGGCCATCTCCCTTAGATTGCACCATAATCAAATAATTCAAATTTTTAAAAATGATTTCCTTTTAAATAATAAAACAGTACCTTGTTCTTGATACTAAGATATAATTAATCCTTATTGGAAGCAAAACCAAATTAAGATCATGAACACTAGTAGGTAAATGCAGTAAATCTTTCAGGTCTCAAAGTGAAGAACGAGTTTAGAGAAGGGGTCCAGGTGAACCGTCCTGAACCTTCAGCTGAGGGAGCGGATAACCATATAGAGAAATTGAGCAGGCACTTCCAAGGACCAATCTTACAGGCTGACTTTTCAATTAAAAAGTATTTTATTTATTCAAGTGCACTAGGACACAACCATATGATTAAGTATCCTATCGATATGAAACGCGTCAGGTTGTCTCCTAGTGCACTTTAATAAATAAAATACTTTTTAATTGAAGCATCTGCCTGGAAGATTGGTCCTTAGAAGCAAAACCAGCCTATTGGGTTTATTTAATGTTTCAATGATTTATTTAATTAAACTTATGATATGGATATCCACATTATGGAAATACCCCTTATCTGGAAAACCCCAGGTCCCAATCTGGTCCAATACCTGTATTCTATTAAACATTTTTGTTATGCATGAATGTTACAAACCAATTTATCCAGCAGTTTTTAGTGATAAAAGAGATTATCAACTCATAAAGTCAAATAAAAAATAATAAATATCTTGTACATATACCGGTAAACTAAGGGATTTTTTATCACTTGTTATGGTGTATGTTGCTGATCATTTTGCACGTCATTGATTGCTCCAGTTTGTAGAAATGAGAATAGAAAAGGGGCCAAGTTGACCCGTCGCTAACAATAAGGGCTCTTACAGATGAGGCTGAGCGTTTTAACATGCATTCTCAGGGTTTGGCTTTTATATAGCGCCAAATTACTACCATTTGAATTTCCTTTTTTTCACTAATCTTTTGTGTTTTTTTTCTCTAAAACTCTAAAAAAATTAATATTTATTAAGTGTAAAAACCAAAAGAAACTCTAATACTAAACATTTCCAAGTGAAAGCATTAGAGGTCCCATAGAAGTCAATGGGAGCTGCGCTGATCCTATTGGACATTTTTTTAGCCATTCAGACTTTTAGATGTTTTCAGGATTTTTTTCACTTGCAACTTGAATTTGTAGAGGTGTTGTTCAGCTGTTGTTGTTCGGATTGTTCCGCACTTTTTATACTTTGCAGGTATTGGGGTTAATTAACCAGAATCCCGTTTTCCAGAAAGCTCCAAAATATGAAAAAGCGGTGACTTCATTTTATGCAAATAATCTAAGTTTTTAAAATGATTTCCTTTCTCTCTGTAGTCATAAAATAGTACCTTGTAAGTGATCCAAACTAAGATATTATTAATTGGAAGCAAAAGCAGCCTATTGGGTGTATTTAATATTTACATGATTTTTTAGTAGATTTATGGTATGACGATTAGTGATGAGTGAATTTGTCCCGTTCCTGCAAAATTCACAAAACATTGAAAACGCCGGCGACAATTCTGACGCCGGCAACATTTGACACGCATTAAAGTCAATGGGCGTCCCTTTACTTTGTTGCAGGCGTTGGAATTGTCGCTGGCGTAAATAACTTTGACTCCGGCAAATTTTCACGACAATTTCGCTAATTTATTTGCCACTGGCGAAACTTGGAAATTCGCCGTGAATTTTTGCTGGCGAAGAGCTTCACACATCACTAATGACGATCCAAATTAAGGAAAGATCTGTTATCGGGAAAACCTCAGGTGCATTCTGGATAGCAGGTCCCATATCTGTATTCAGATCTTTTAATAACTTTCATGGCATGTGTGATTTTAGAGAAATAGAGTTTTAACATGGTTGCAAAAGCTCTAATACCATTACAATTCTACCTTTAATTAATGGGCCTCTATGAGTTCCACCGCAAGAGATTGCATTGAGATTGAGTTAACAACTAATAGCTATAATGACTCGTTGCATGGAAGCACAGAATGCATTACCCATGAGTTCTGCAGTTCTGTGTGGTTTAGAGAGTAAAAACAATAGTAAAACATGGACTTTGATAACTCCTTGGGGTGGAACGCATGACTAAATGCTCCTATGTCAGAACCCTTTGGCAGAAGACCTTTATGAGAGGTGATAGTTATGAGTAGGATGGCAGATATGTTTCCCCAGGGTAAGTGATCTGTAGAGATTAAGTGACAGTCATGTCTCACTACCTTCTCAGCAGTGTGTTGGGTTCTAGGAGTGGAGTTTATCTCTACAATAGGTTTGTAGGCCTCTGTGCTATGATATAACATTCTCATCATTCGGCTGTGCACTCCCCGCACAAATATAGACATAGAGGTACATCTGTTTGTCCAGTTCAGTCCTTTTTGCAAAGAGTTTTCTTGGCGTGAATGAAGAGAGTTTCCATGAAGTGGAATGTTAATGAGGCAAATGAATTCCAAGGGGAGAACCTTGTGGAATGTTGGTTTTTTACAGCAGTTCTGATAGGTGGAATGCAAAGCACCGTGTTCAGCTGTCATGACACACTACTTTATAGGCCTGTGGTATGTAATAGGCACATATTGCAAATGACTTGACTCTTGTACTTCCATTCCCAAGGAAGGGAAAGCACCTGCTCCTTTGGTGAACACTCTGCGTGTCTCAAAACTGTGCGTCCTATGGAGATGAAAAGTTCTGACGAATGATTTAGCTTATCTTCCACACTGTAAAATTATACAGTCCATAAAAGCTGTAACTGACTCCGGCATTTGTCTTCCCCCTCCTTTTGTTCATCTACAAGCGCTGCACACTATTCATTTCCAAATGTATTATAGCACTTTTTATAAAGGGGGATTCAAATGTTAGCACTGAAGGAACTAATGAGGGTTCGTTATGAGATAGACCAGCCAAAATGCTCAATTTGTTCAAGGAACCTTATTAGTTCCTTCTGGGACTTTTATTCTCTTGAAGGACAACTAAAGCCTAACTAAAGAAGTAGGCTAGAAATATTGTACATTATGTTTTGGGCTTCTGTACCCGAGGCAACCACAGCCCTTTAGCAGGGAAGATCTGTGTCTCCAAAGATGCCCCAGTAGCTCCCCATCTTCTTTTCTGATGATCAGTGATGGCTGATTCAGTTAATGCCTTAAAGAATGGCTTGGATGATGTTTTGGACAGACATAATATCAAAGGCTATTGTGATACTAAACTATATAGTTAGTATAGGTATGGGTATATATAATTTATGCGTTAAGTTGGAAGGGGTGTGTGTATGGATGCTGGGTTTTCATTTGGAGGGGTTGAACTTGATGGACTTTTTTTCAACCTGATTTAACTATGTAACTATGTAACTATGTAACTAAGTAACTGCACATGCTCTGTGCTGCTGTCACTTACTGAGCTTAGGGACCCACTCACAATATACAGTACCCATAGAATATATAGGTCACAGTATAAGGCTGATTAGTAATTAATACAGATAATTACTACATGGCTACATGGCAGCACAGAACCCAGTAAAATTAGCATCAGGATTTAATAACCAGTCTTGTAGCATCAGCTTGTATTACAGGCCAACCTCATTTTCTGCTTTATAATTTACTTCAACCTTTAAGTTTAGCTTCTCAACAGCTGCTCAGAGCCTACTGAGTGTCACCGACACTTTCCAAGATGGTGACCCCCTGTGACAAGTTTGTAGTCCTGGATCATTGCTGCTATTGACAAGCTGAACATTTAGGCTGATGCAGTATATAAAATATGGCATTTTAAGCCATATTCGTTTTTAGGGTTTAGTTCTCCTTTAAGGTTAAGGTGCAGCTCATAGGAGTATACTTTATATGGGACTGACATTATCTGTTTAATGGAGGAGTCGTTGGGTTTAGGGTAACACTGGCAAATTTTCAGCTGGGCAGTAACCCATGGCAACCAATCAAATATTTGCTTTCATTGTCCAACCTGCAGCTAGCAAATAAAAGCCAGTCACTGACTTTTATTCTCTTGCCCATTTCCTTCATTATAATTCAATCATTTTGCCCTAGGGCCGAACGATCGGATTAACCCGATATCTCCCTACCTTTGGTGGAAATATTGGCTTAAGATCCGCTCATTTGACAACCTCATCAAACGTGCGGATCTTGTAGTGTATGGCCAACTTAAGAAAGCAAAAGCAAAGATCTGATTGGTTACTATGAGCAATGTTTTACTCCACTTTTTACAGTGCATGATAAATAGACCCCATAGTATGACGTAGATGGTTATATTCTGAGACAATTTGCAATTGGTTTCTGTTTTTTATCATTTGTGGTTTTTGAGTTATTTAGCTTTTTATACAGCAGCTTTCCAGTTCAGCAATCTTGTTGCTAGGGGCCAAATTACCCTAGCAACCATGCATTACCTTGAATACGAGATTGGAATAAGAGTGGGTCTGAATAGAAAGATGAGTAATAAAAAGAAGCAATAACAATAAATGTGTAGCCTTACAGAGCATCTGTTTTTAGATGGGGTCAGTGACCCCTATGTTAAAGCTGGAATGAATCAGAAAAAGAAGGCATATAACTAAAAAACGATTAAACGTTAACAATGAAGACCAATTGAAAAGTTGCTTGCCATTTTATTATATATGAAGAGTAACTTTAAAGGTGAACCACCTCTTTAAGGCGACAGAGAAAGTAGATACTGCAGAACTAGTGCCAGATTGATGGAGCTGCATTGATCACAAAGTTCAAATCTATTTTGATAGGCAGGTCCCAGTGAGTTCATAAAGAAGTTAATGTTTCTTCATTAGTTATAATGCGGAGTCTTTCAGTGATCACTGCTATCTCCAGGGCTATGTGTAATCTGTATAATGAGAGAAGTAATGGCCTTGTCTTTGGCTGCTATATATAATAATAAAAGTATTTTAGCCAGATTTAATAATGAACAAAAATGAGTTCAATGGCTTTCTCACTGACGTCTAGTTATATTTAATAACTCAACAAATTAACTACTGGACTGCAGCCTAGAAATGAGCATAAGGATACTCTCTACATGCTGGAAGAGTGACCAACGCGGAGTGCATTAACACAGTTAAAAAAGCACATTGATAGGATTTATAAGGGGTGTCATGGGTGAGGCTGTGAGGGTGGAAGACATAGTTTTCTTTATGCTGGGGTTCGAAAGAATACACGGGTAACCATTTCTATATTTTTTTTATGAAGAAGCAATTTAGGGATGATATTTTAAGAAATGTTTTTTTTTCTTTAAATTGCAGCTTCAATTTAATATACACATGTAGCAGTAATTTGGGACCTGCACCTCTAGAGGTCGCTAAAGTAACGTCCAATGGCTAAAGAACATCTCTGTGCAACATTCTTATTTTAGAACTGATAGAATTATTTAGCCGCCGATATTAGACTTTAAAAGCTGCAATGTACAAATGCACCAGTAATAAAGTAAATCACCTTTATAAAGAAATGCTGTACTGGGTTCAGTCTATTTTTAGGGGAATATGAGATGTAAGTGGTTTTGAGCATATAACATTTATATGGTAAGCTGGAAAAATACTGCAGAAATTATGTTTATAAACATATTGATGTATGTAAAAATAGGTATGGGACCTGTTATCTAGAATGCTCAGGACGGCCTGGGGGTTTCTGGATTATGGATCTTTCCATAATTCGGATCCTTAAGTCAACCAAATACACTGGTTTTGCTTCTAATAAGGATTCATTGTATATCAGTTGAGATCAAGTACAATGCATTGTTTTATTATTACAGAGAAAAAGGAAATCATTTAAAAAAAAAAATGGATTATTTGGATAAAATGTAGTCTATGGGAGACAGCCTTTCTATAATTCAGAGGCTTCCAGATAACATATCCTATACCTGTATTCATAAGTATAACAATGTCCATTTACTACTGACAAGTATTTATTTATTATTATTTCAATTGAAGGCAGTGCCTAACTTGTAGGAATCCTGAAGAAGGGAGGCTGTGTCCCCCCGAAACGTTGAATATTGATTGTTGGTGGCATTAATAAAAGGGGCACAATCCCCGACTGCAACATTGGTGTGTGCGGATCGTTTTTCAAAATTACAAAGCAGTAAGGAGACCTGGCAGGGTCAACGGAAGACCAGCACCACTACGCAGATAAGTGGAAGGAGGTGTGCGGTAATAGAAAATTTCATTGTAACTTGTAGGAATGCCACAAATGGCCGGGCTAAGGAGGCAACATTTTAGAGGCATTTAAAGGCATAAGAAAGAAATGTCGTATACAAGGGAGTACAGCTCTAGGGTGCAACATTTGCTTTGCGTACTGTAGATCTGTGAGTACATACAATGCATACATCATGCAGAGTACTTGTGTAACCAGGGGTTTGGTTTCCCTTTAAACAAGTATTTTTTTAGATATTTTTTAAATCTTTTTTACAGTAACCTCCCAACATATTGTAGTATTTTTGCAGTCCCAGTTGCTCATATTCATGACATTTCTCGCAAGCTTTTTAACAAGGTCATTGTCCAACACCTGAAATTAGGGATTGTTTATAGTGATGGGCGAATTTAGTCAAGAGAAAATTCGTCGGAATTTTTTGACGCTGGCGACAAGTAAACGGATGACCATTGACTTTAATGTGCGTCAAATGTCGCCGGTGTCGGAATTGTCGTCGGCGTCAATTTTAACATCCATGAATTGAAGTTGACGTCAAAATTTGCGTTTTGCTAATTTTTCACCCATTTTGTGCATTTCACGGTGAATTGAAACACGACAAATTCGTCCATCAATGATTGTTTATGCTTCAGCCCTAAATTAGCTTCAAATCCCTGAATTGGTATGTTGTAACCTTTGCCAGATCACTTCATCTCGCTGTACTCAAGGGATTAAATTATAATTATAACAGGACAGGTCATTGTATAGATCTCTACATATTTCGTTAACGCTGAGGGGACCAGTGGAGATGATAAGTAAAAATATTATTCTGTATTCCATACTGACAGTATTTTGTAGAAAGAAAGACTTTCCCTCCAGAAAGGAGAAACCCTGATGGTTATTGTATTTGTCACAGTGTATAAAGTTTCTTTCCCAACCACATCATTCTGACCTTCACATGCTACTAGGTTACAAAACCAACTCTTTAGATAATCAAATCAGAGCAAACTACTTAATTACTGTAAATGAGCACGGTTTATGGTTGTGCAATAACTTGTACGTGTCCGTCTCATTTGAACTTTCTGTTATATCGCAGAATTTCCAGAAAGCCGAGACTGTTACTGGAATTCTTTATGGGCAGGCAAACTTGTCCTTGTAAAATTGTGCTATCGTTTCATTATATTGACATCATTTCTCATGGCCCATAGTCACTCATATCTGTTGCTCTAGGGTCCTATGTGCAAATCTGACAGAGAGCATGAAATAATAGTTATGTACTGAAATACAGAGATGTGCCGAGCCTCCTTCCTCTGGCTACCCACCCTCTGTACTAAGTGCCTGCCTGCTTGTTCTGGCATGAAACTATAGCAGTGATCTTGTGGGGACTGTAGTCAAACATGGGGACAGCTGTTAGATTTCTCTATATTGGTAGGAATAGTATTAGCGTGCCCCCTTAGAACTGGTACTGACAAAGGACCATGGCTCATTTTGCTAAATACATTACTGGTTGTAACCACAAGGTTTGTTTATTATCGATGGGATTGACCTGAAGCTCTGCTCAGTGTTCTACACATCACTAAAGCTGGCCATAGACACAAAGATCTGAGGATTCGTACGATTTTCAGACCGTGTGCAGTGTCGGACTGGGACACCAGGGGCCCACCCAAAAACCTTAGACCAGGGGCCCACTCTCAGTACTAATATTCTTTATCTCCTCAATCAACCTCTATTCTCCTAGTTTGTTTTCTTTACATACTATAATCTATTATTCCATATATTTAGCCTCTTTGTTCTCAAATAATAGGGAATGGTCATGAAATAGGCCAAAAGTTTAGCAGCATGAGGGCCCACTGACACTCCACCGGGAGTTTTCCTGGTATCCCAGTGGGCCAGTCCGACACTGACGTGTGTGGAGAGTCCCGACATTTTTCGTCCGGTGGATATCAGTCATTTGGTCGATCGGACTGTGGGTAATATCTCTGCGTGTATTGCCGATCGTACGATTTTCAGTGGGAGACTGTCACTAGCTTTGGTCGGACATAACTTTCATACAATTGCTGTCAGGGGCAGAACATCGGCTGATCTGTTCTTTTGTACTTTATTTGATCGGAATGGTTAGTGACAGTTCGGGAGATGGGGAAGTCCGATCATGTGTTGATTCGTACGATCGGATCTTTGCGTCTATGCAGCTTTAGTAGGATAATCCAGATTCATATACAGTGTAGCTCAGGAGCATCACTAGCAAATACAGACACAGAAGCAGAATTCTGCTTATTGGCTATTGGTTTTTAGTTCTTAGGCGAATATTACGATGACAAATGCCTGTCTTCTGTTTTAAGGTGTTTGCCAATTTTCTAAAATGGTTAATGTTTTTAATAAATGGTCCCTTACCAAAATAACACCTGTAACACAAAATAAACCTAGCCTAGTATACCACTTCACAAAGAACAGACCATTTATCCAACCCATATAAATCAGTTCTGGGTGTAAAGAAAGGTACCAAGGTAATGCAGCTTTGTCTGTGTGTTTGCTTCAGAAACGCTGTTGTTGCTGTTTCCCATGGGGGCAGCCATTCAAAGCTGATATGGAGAAAAGGCACGGGATACACAGCAGATAAGCTCTGTAGTATACAATGGAATTCTTCAGAGTTTATATGTTATCTGCTGTGTATCCTGTGCTTGAATATCTGCCCCATGGCTACACAGCAGCTTGTTTATATAAACTATAGTTGTGTTTCTGAATAGGGATGTAGCGAACTGTTCTGCGGCGAACTTGTTCGCGTCCGCCGCAAGTTCGCGAACGTCGCGCGACGTTCGCCAATAGGCGTTCGCGTCAAAATCGTTCGACCATTCGACCATTCGATCGCTAAAATCGAACGATTTTCGTTCGATTCGAACGAAAATCGTTCGATCGAACGATTAAAAATCCTACGATCGTTCGAATCGAACGATTTTCGGATGTTCGAAGTTCGCGAACAGTTCGCGAACTGTTCGCATGTTTTGCCGGTGTTCGCGAACGGCGTTCGCGAACACATACTCGGCGGTTCGCTACATCCCTATTTCTGAAGCAAACACACCAGTTTTATTAGTGCAGGGCAACAACACATTATATTGTCACTCCTTTTTTTTGGTGTTACTATTCATTTAAGCTTCACTTTTCACTTTTCACTCTCCATTGTAACTTTTGTGTTATTGGAGGCAGTGTCTTGTAGCACTTGGTTGCAGTCTAAAAATAATTTGTTGATGGTGTTATTGTTAATTTTGCTAATGGTTTCAGCGTTTCAACTTTATAGGCTTCAAACTCGGTGCTTTTGGAGTAATGGCATATATTGCAAAGGTTGTGTTCTCTTAACTGAAATAGATATATTCAACCTGGGTATTTTAGAATTGGCAAGTCTTAAAAGGAAGAGCATTAAAGTATAGCCTTGGCATGAAGGTTCTCGGTGACATGGAGGTGTAAAGGCTATGCAACAAGTTATACATTGCTGTCCAGGTTTAAAAGTGGAGCCAATGGAATAGCTGGCAGGGGCCTTGACTTTGACTGGCTAGATTTACACTTACAGTGAGGTTATGTTGCAATGTGTGATAGTAGTTTATTGCCAAATCATTAAGGGTAGGAATGGGGATTGGCTGAATGGGGATTTGTCTCACCCATCAGACACATTTTGGAGAATGGTTAATTTATTTTCATTGTTTTTTTTATATAATTTTTATTGGCTAGCTTCTTAATAAGAAACACCAAATTCTGGCAACAAATATATCAAAATTGAAGAGATTATTTTAAAAGAGATCCAGCATTGCCCAAGTGCTTTTATTTGGTATCAATAACACTTCATTTTTTACAAGATAGGCTGTTACCCAACCATCTCTCACATGGAGGTTATATAGGGACTAATTGACCCACACTTATTCCTTCTTTAAATGGTTGGCCTCTTACCATCCCTGTCTTTTAATCTCAGTGCACCACTAAACCCAATGGGGGTCATTTATAAAGTTTGTGCAGCGCATATTTATTCGCAAATGGTTCTTTTGCCCATGCTTTTTCCTGAACGCTAAAATATTGCACTGCTGTGCCCATCTTTCCGGTTTTTGTGAATTCACATTGTGACAAAATGTTCGCAAATGACTAGCAAATGAGACGGGTCTGTGTGTGAGTACAGGCACTTTGCGAGGTTGTTCTGCACGAAAACAGAGTTGACAGTAACTTAAATTCACAATTTGCAAAACTGTTTTGCGAATATTTTCTCTGCCACCAAAGTTGTGGCGTAATTCAAATGCAGATTGTGCGCATAAATTAGGTATGCACCGAATCCAGGATTAGGTTCGGGATTCGGCCAGGATTCTGCCTTTTTCAGCAGGATTCTGATTCGGCCGAATTGAATCCGAATCCTAATTTTGCATATGCAAATTAGGGGTGGGGAGGGAAATCGTGTGACTTTTCGTCACAAAACAAGGAAGTAAACATTTTTCCCCTTCCCATCCCTAATTTGCATATGCAAATTAGGGTTCAGATTCGGTTCGGTATTCAGACGAATCTTTCACAAAGGATTCGGACGAATCCAAAATGGTGTGCATCCCTAGCATAAATATTCCCAATTTGCGATTTTTGCCATATTTAAAACGCTCTTATGAACATTCACAATGTGAAAAACAAATTCGCAAATCTGTTTGCACGCTCTTTTTCAGCTTTGTAAATATAACCAGGCGCAGGGCACATATTTTCACTGTGCGAATCATTCTGCCCTGCGCAAAGTTTATAAATGAGCCCCGATGAGTAGAAACATTTTATGTAAGCTTGACACACAACTGTTCTCAGTGATCACAAATAAGGCTATTTATACTTGATGTTATATAGACTGTTAACATCAGGGGATTCAGCAGTTATCATAAACATATGATTTGCAATTGTACATATAATTACTATTGCTAAATGTGTAACTCATGATGCACAATACATGCGCCAACAACCAGATTTTCCATATTCAAAGTAAATAAAAATGTTAACTATAAGCAGAGACAAGTTCTTGTTTCTGTTTCTGTACAAAGGGGTACATACAGATCCTATTGTAGATCAGCATTGCATGTAGGCCATACTCACAAGTAAATGGGCATCCTCATAACCCGTATGGACTTGAATCAGTTGCAGCTTGTCACTTCCACCAACTGTCATCTCTTGGTGCCCTGGCCTGATAGCAAGCCTACCTGCACAAGGAACACTCTTTATTATCCATATGCTACAGTAGGCAGCAAGGGTCATCCTGTTTCAGAATGATTTGAAAATTTATTAAATTCAGGTCTTATAAGTAACTGTTCTCCCCCAAGGGAAAAAAATAGCTCAGACTGGTAAAATCTGTACTGTAATATTTTTTATTTTTCTAAAATTATGAAGACAATTTGCATTGAGAAAACATTTTGCAATTTCATAAAAGGTGTACATCCCCATTAGGATTTATAATATTATAATTTCATGCCACTGTGGCTGCAGTGTGAATTAATGCTTAGGATGTCATGCGTCACTGTACAAAGATTGCTTTCCCCAGAGAGAGTGGCCCTGTTTCTATGATGCCAGTTGTTGAGCTTGAAAAAAAATTTGTTGTTGTATTCCTGTCTTTCAGAGGTTAGCACTCCATAATTGCTGTCAACACAAATATCATTCTAACTGACAGTTCAAGTTAACAACAAAGAACTTGTTTTCTCATGTTTTATTTTTTGTTCACCTTTAAGTTAAGCTAACTTCAAACATTTTTTAAAAAAAATTCATTAGAATACATCGAAAAAAACCCCACTAAGACAAATTAAACTTTATTAAGAAGTCACTTACCGAATCTCTGCTCTGTTGTATAAAAGGCAACAGGGCATCGATCCATCGTGCAGCGCTCAATTTCTCCTCCCTGGCTATCTCCTATAAGGAAGGCAGGGAGGAGAAATCGAGTGCCACACGATGGATCGCTCGATCGCTTTCTGAAGAGGAGCGCAAGCGGAGTTTCGGTAAGTTATTTCTTAATAAAGACTTTGCGATTTGAAAGTTTAATTTGTCTTAAAGGGGCACATTTACCTAGGGTCGAATATCAAGGGGTTAATTAACGCTCGATATTCGACCGTCAAAGTAAAATCCTTCGACTTCGAAGTTGAAGGATTTACCGCAATTCCTACAATCGAAGGAATAATCGTTCGATCGAACAATTAAATCCTTCGAATCAAACTATTCGAAGGATTTTAATCCATCGATCGAAGGATATTCCTTCGATCAGAAAATTGTTAGGAAGCCTATGGGGACCTTCCCCATAGGCTAACATTGGCCTCGGTAGGTTTTAGGTGGCGAACTAGGGGGTCGAAGAATTTTTTAAAGAGACAGTACTTCGACTATCGAATGGTCGAATAGTCGAATGATTTTTAGTTTGAATCGTTCGATTCGAAGGTCGCAGTCGAAGGTCGAAGTAGCCATATTCGACCATTCGAAATTTGAACTATTTTTCCTTTATTCCTTCACTCAAGCTAAGTGAATGGGCCCCCTAGTGTTTTTTTCAATATATTCTAATGAATTAAAAAAATGGTTTTTTTGATGTTACTGGTCCTTTAACGTTTAATATGTTATAAAATGGCTAATTCTAAGGCACTTTTCAATTGATCTACATATATTTATATATATTCTCTAATATAAGTCCTTTTAACGCATATGTGTGTATCTTTACTTTTTTTGTGCATGTTTCCACAATTTTCAGCTATTGTTTAAAAAAGACTAAAATTCTGCTGTTTGTTTATTGAATGCATATTGCATGATCATGTGGTCTTCAAAGCCAATATAACATTTTATTCAGATTATAAACAGTTTTTATGTGATGTGCACAGGTGTTTCTGATGATAAAAACAAATCTGGTAACCATTCTAGGGGCTGGAGCTGTCAATTTAAATAAGAAAGATAGAACATCTCTCTCTCCTAGAATAGAGCTGGATGTTTCACTTGAGGCTATGCAGCCATTGCAAATTACATATCCAAGTTCTCCTGAGATCCAATGACTGATTTGCATGAATACCAGCCATTATGTCAAAATATAATTCTCAGGATGGTTTTGCCAACAGCAAGGATTTACACTAGTAGTTAACAAGTTATTTTTGTATTACAGAGAAATAGTAAATCAGGAAAAAAATAATTGTTTTCATATTGTGGGAATGTCTTTGCCAGAGTTTGGTGCTTTCTAAATTATGGATTCCTAATTTGTCTCAGGGTTTTGCGGCAGTCAGAAATAAAGTTGCATGCAACTCCCTTTTTAACAGGCTCAGTATGTGATTTAGACATTTATTCCAATACAGACGTTTGCATGAAATTTCTAGTTCCTTCCCAAAAAAGGAGGTGTATTCCCATAAAAGAAAGAATGTCATCCATCTTTATATAGTTATTTGGTTGTCTGTAAATAACTTAAATGGGAACTCCAAGGATTTTCATGATTTTTAATAGTTCCCTAAGCCTAGCCCCCTTACTCTCCTGCTGATCTCTCTGACTACTTTGCTGATCTGTCTGACTACTTTGCTGAGCTGGCTGACTGCTGTTACTTTGTATCAACAGCCAGCTGTACTCAGCCTGCATCCTCTAAACCCCACAATTCTCTGCACACGTGATTTCAATAAGGAAAGGAACATCGCAGTGCAATGCATTTTGGGTTATGTAGTTCCTGCATGCTGTCTGTAAGCTGTGGCGAAGTTGTTACAATTTGGATTTGGATTTCAAATGATGCAGAAAGAGAAGAACTGTTAAATAGCTGCATTTCCGCATAGAAAATGGCATTTGTTCATACTTTTTGAAGGTAACTGTGATGGGTATATTAGGGGTTTCTGTGTTATGTGGGCCTCTTTATAAAATTTTATTTTCCCCTTTAACATAAAGATTTATGAAATGTAAATGCAAAGTGTTTAGAAAAATTGGTAGGCATCCATTCATTTTCACCATAAATTTATAATATGTACAGTATGGGAGCTGTTATCCAGAAATGCTTGGGACCTGGGGTTTTCTGGATAACAAATGTAATTTTAGGCTGGTTTTGCTTCCGATAACGAGTCATTATATATTACTTGGGATCAAGTACAAACTACTATTTTATTATTGTAAAGAAAAAGGAAACCATTTAAAAAAAATATTGATACAATGGAGTCTATGGGAGACGGAAATCTGAGCTTACTCAAAAACTGATCATTTAAAAAAATGACTTCTTTTTTCTCCTTAATAATAAAACAGTAACTTGTACTTGATCCAGTATTAGATATAATTAATCCTTATTGGAAGCAGAACCAGTCTATTGAGTTTATTTAATGTTTACAGAATTTTCTAGTAGACTGAAGGTACGAAGATCCAAATTATGGAAAGATCTTTTATCTGGAAAGCACCATGTCCCGAACGTTATGGATAACAAGTCCCATACCTGTACTATGAAATATTTCTAAATATGATGGGCAAATGGCATAAGCATTTTTTTCACTGAAAGTCATAGTCCTTACATGTTATATTTTCTATTACCCTACAGTTTGTAAAAGTATCTTAAGGTTTGATATTTACACCTCTAAATGTAATATACCCTCTGTGCTTTGTAGCTTAGTTACATGATTTCTGGGACAAAACCTGGGACTTGGTGTTGAGCAGCTATAAAATTATGGAACATTCTTGTCTCTTTAGGAATCTGCAATATTTGAGCAACTGAAGTTTAAATAAATCTTGAGGGAATGATCAAACATTTGGTTTTTCTGCAGTCTGTTTGCGCTGAAATGTGAGTTTGTTAAACTGTTCATCCACTATAAACTGAGGGGTCTCTGGCCTGCAGTATAAGTCTTATAAAGGACAAGGGCTGTGTAACTGCTCCGTACAACTTGTGTTACATATAAATATTACCAAGAGACCCAAAAAATGTAGTATACAAGTCTTTTGATAAATGAGTCACATAATACATATGCAGACTGATCTATTTCGTTTGCTGACAGGTGAAATTGATTGCTGCATTATAAAATAGCAAGGGGAACCCTTTGGTTCAGCTGAATGTCAACACTCTGAGAGCCCACGCGTTTTCATATATGTTATTTTGTCCATACTTGGTAAGAAAGCCTTAAAAATTAGGTGCTGGAAATGCACACGAAATGGCAACCAGCATGATGGATTGTGCTAGATAAGCTTTACCACTTTTATTAGTTTGCCTTCACAACCTTTACAGTGCTTAAGGAGTTAAACTAAAAAAAGGTAATGGAACGAAAGAGTGCAGTTTGTTATTTGGAGGATGACAAAAACATACCTCCTGTGTAATTCTATTGTAACAGCTATAACTATATGTTCTTATACCACTGCTACTGTCCCAATTGAAGCCATATATTAAGGAAGAAATAGAATATTGTAATAGATACACAAATTACCACAATAGCCTATTTCTTCCTTAAAGGAACAGTTCAGTGTAAAAATAAAAACAGTTAAATAGTCTGTGCAAAATAAAAAATGTTTCTAATAAAGTTAGTTAGTCAAAAATGTAATGTATAAAGGCTGGAGTGAGCAGATGTCTAACATAACAGAACAGAATACTACCTGCTTCTCTCTGAGTTAGTCAGCAACTTTAAGGGGGCCCACATGGGACAAAACTGTTCAGTGAGTTTGAAATTGATCCTTAGCATGCAGGTCAGATTCAAAAGCAAACAATAATGGCCCTTGTGCCCCTGCAAGTCACTGAATGGTTAGTGACTGTTAACCAATCAGTGGAAACCAAGAGAGCTGCAAAGCAGGAAGTAGTATTCTGTCTATTTACCCAGTTTTTATTTTTATACTGAACAATTCCTATAATACCTCCTGTGTGAAGCCTTACTTATTTAACCAGTCTTTAGGACTTACCCACAAACAAACAGTGCCATCTTGGACTCTTCTTTCTTCCAGGGCTCTACTTGCCCACAAACACACAGCATCACTTTAGGAATCTACTTGACCATAAACAAATATTGCCACCTGATTTTAGGACAAACAGTGCCACCCCGGACTATTCTTATTTCGAGGACTCTAATTGCCAACATGCAATGAGTACCATTTTGGACTTTTTGCTTTCAGGGTTCTCCTTACCCATATACAAACAGTGCCGTCCGGACTATTCTTATTTTAAGAACTTTTGGACACGTGCTCCGTCTGTGAGATATACAGGCATGTGTATATATGTGTGTGTTTAGGTAGCGCAGATGGGGGCATGCTGGACCTTGGGTTTTTCCACCTTACATACGTGGCTGAAGGATGACTTTCTTAGCAGATAAAATGCTTGACCTTTACAATTTATAACACTATTGTACCATCTCTCATTCCTTGGTCTAAATTTCTAGTGTCACCAGTTGGAATCTTCTGTATTGTTATGCAGGTATGGGACCTGTTATCCAGAATGCTGGGGACGTGAGGTATTCCAGGATTTATCTGTAATTTGAATCTTCTACTATAACATCTTTTAAACATTAAATAAACCCAATGGAATTGTTTTGCCTCAAATAAGGATTAATTATATCTTAGTTTGGATCAAGTACAAGCTACTGTTTTATTATTACACAGAAAAAGGAAATAATTTTTAAAAATTTGGATTATTTGGATAAAATGGAGTCTTTCTTGATAACAAGTTTCCAGATAACAGATCCTATACCTGTATCATACTTAGCATTTGTTACTTTGTAGTGCAGGAAAATATTTGCATATAGTAGTTTTCTATCACGTGTGAGAATGTACTGTATATCATAGCCAGTTACACAAATCTATAACACATGTTTCAAAAGAAAAGTCCCACCGAGATCAATTAGGCTTTACTTTGATAAATATAGTGTAATTGATTTGAGAGAAGATTTACTACCCTCTTACTTGTTACGTTTGCCCCCATGTCTGTCTACTTCTTTGATTTTAACTGATTCTCTGGTGTCCCTTGTCTGTCTTGTTTGTGCTTACAAAATAGCAGCCCCTACATTGCACTGATCATTATATAGACATTTTGTGGTGTCAGGAGAGCATTTGGTTTTGATTATCTGAAAAAAATATATATATTTGTTTCCATATTTAGCATTTATAATGGGCATGTGTAATTTAAAACTGACTTGTACAGGCTTGGTGGAGCCCAGATGCTCTCAGATACAGATGATGCAAACATGTTTATCTTTTATTTCCAGGTTCTTGTGATCTGCTTAATTATACACCTATGCCATTTCCAGTGTGTATTGGGTGGACTTTTTATGGATGCTTGTTTCAGTCATGAGTGCTCATGTCTTTTTTTTTTCTTCATCCAAGTTGTCTTAAGTTAAGGAAGACTCACTTTCCAGAACTAATGCCAAAGGTTGTTTATACATATCTGCTCAGGCATCAAGCAGCTTGTTTCTAATCTGCCTTATTTGTATCCAGTGATGCGCAAATTTGTCCCGTTTTACCGAAAAACCTGCGAATTTCCAGCGAAATTTGCGAAACGGTGAAAAATTAGCAAAACGCAAATTTTGACGCCTGTAAAAATTCTGACGCCGACATTAAAATCAATGGCCATCTGAATAATGTTGATGCGCAATGGTTTTGACAAAATCGACTTTTCCGGCGCATGTCCAATAATTTTGGATGCGGGCGAGTTTTCGGCGGGGAATTTCTGCAAATTTATTTGCTGGCTGGAGTGAAACGTGGAAATTCATTCAGAGTTTGGGCCTGCCGAATTTATTCGCCCATCAATATTTGTATCAGATAACAGAAAATGTTCTCATATGGGACTTATTATGGCACTCAAAATGCTGTTCTCTGAGTGCTCTAACTATGGTGGGACACCAGGAGATCAAGTGATGGTTGCACAGTTTTGACAGTTGGGCTTGTAGAGGTCCTCGAAATTGAGGTGGACATGTCTAGCTCAATAGAAACACTATAGAAAGTATTGGTATGCTTTTATCCATTCACATTTGAGGTCCCCAATATTTTGTACCTGTGAGCCCCAATCTTTTATACCTGTGAGCCACATTCAATTGTAAAAAGAATTGGGGAGCAACCCAAGCATGAAAAAAATTCCTGGGGGTGCCAAATAAAGGCTGTGATTGGCTATTTAGTAACCCCTATGTGGACTGGCAGTCTATAGGAGGCTCATTTAACTAAAACTTGCCTTCAAAAAGCACCAGCTTTGAGAACTTTGGGAGCAACATGCTTTGTGGGCACACCAAAGGCTGAATAAAAATATATTTAAATACAATGGAAGTGCTACTTAATCTGGTCCCCTGTCTCATCAAGTAATCTAGTATCTATGCAAGTACATAGTTATGTGTCAGCCTTTGAAGACTATGAGCGGAAGTAAAAAGTTAGGGACCACCATATGGGGTTTGCTAACTAAAAACCCCTGTTTTTTTGCACTTGCATATATACTGAATTACTTATAAGGCAGGGGACCAGGGAATGTGCATTGATTAATCCCCCCTCTTTTCTGTACAGTGGGAGCAACAGTGAAGGGGTTGGTGAGGATCATGTTGCTCACCAACTACTTATTGGGGATCACTGCATTATAGAATATTTCTGCATATTTATTTGGAGGAAAATCACTTCTGTTTAGGTAGCAGAGCATAAAAAGGACTTGGGAGTTTGTAGTGTGGGGCAGACAATGGGGATATAATCATAATATACCGAAAAAGCTATAAAGAAAGTTAGTTAACATGTCTCAGCCCACATTTCCGTTGTTTTTCTTGCTAAATTGCACAATGCAAATATAGAAGAAAACAAAGACATTAGCCAAATAAGCTGAAATATCAAGCTGCACTATACAAGGTAATTATTAGACATAATGATTTGAGAATTGTCCTACCTTCTATCACAGTAATTCCCTTCCATTCTGACACCAATAAACTGACTTGTAAATGATCCAATGAACACCATTGTATAATAACACTTTGTAGCACATTGTTCCAATCCATACTTTGCTTTTACTGATCATTAAAACACTTATTAAGTCTGCAGGCATTTTTCTAATGCCCCATAACATGGGCCAGGTGCTCATAACCTAATGGAAACAATAAAATGTTTTGTTGTAGGCAGGCTGATT
The DNA here is from genome assembly GCF_017654675.1 of Xenopus laevis. Lineage (NCBI taxonomy): Eukaryota > Metazoa > Chordata > Amphibia > Anura > Pipidae > Xenopus > Xenopus laevis. The sequence goes on from NC_054381.1 coordinate 38,671,935, forward strand.
ATTTCATGTGTAGCTTTCCAATTTTGGCTCATAACAAACATTAACAATTTTTAGCAGTTCGCTTTGATCATTTTGCTTCCGCTCAGTTAATATCTTCATTGAAGAAAAACTCTGGCAAAAGCAAAGCAATTCTCTTTTCGTTTTTTATTTTGAAAATGCTTTGTGAAAGGGCTTTGAAATAGATTTCATTTGTATATTTAGGGTTTTACTTAGTTCTCTAAAATATGTTGGCTTTCATCATACTTCTTTAATATACAATACCTTTTAATTGGATCAAATATCGTTACATTTTCTCCTTACAATTGTAGCACTTGGACGCTAGCTACAGACTACAAACTGCAGTATATTGTTGCCTTCAAACAAAATAAATTGACATCAATAGACTGGCTTTGGAGTATTTGTCTACTAAAGGAAATCTAATTTGAGTAAGCAACTTCAATTTGATTTGACTTTCTGTGCCAATTTACCAACTTAGAACTTGTTTTTCATCTTCACTGGAAATGAGATTGTTCTGGTATCAGTCTGAGCAAGTTTACCCCACAGACAACTGTCCAACCTCAATCCGAATGAAGTCTATAGGAAAGTAACCAATTCTCAATTACAGAGGCAGCACTATTTAGAATGTTTAGAATGCTCAGGGCCTGGGGGTTTTCCCAGATAAGGGATCTCTCCGTAATTTGGATCTTCATACCTTAGTTCTACTGAAAAATATTTTAAATATTAATTAAAGCCAATAGTATTGTTTTGCCCCAATAAGTATTAATATCTTAGTTTGGATCCAGTACAAAGTATTGTTTTATTATTACATAGAAAAACAAAATAATTTTTAAAAATTAGAATTATTTGATTATAATGGAGTCTATGGGAGATGGCCTTCCTGTAATTTATAGCTTTCAGGATAACGGGTTTCAGAATAACAGATTCCTTACATTTATTAGGTCATCTTTACTCCTTTTACCTACATCTAAATATATTTGGAAAATTCCAAAGGTTGCTGCCAACCCACTATGCCTCCACTATGCCAAAATAGTATGTTAGTATAGTGTATTAGGTCTAAGGACTGCTCATTATTGTAGTATAGGTATGGGACCTGTTATCCAGAATGCTCGGGACCTGGGGTTTTCCAGATAACAGATCTTTCTGTAATTTGGATCTTCATACCTTGTCTACTAGAAAATCATATCAACATTTAAGGGGTTATCTATCAAGCTCCAAATATCCGAACCTCAAATAATTTGTAGTTTTTGGAGCAAAAAAAATAAATACGAATTTTTCAAGATTTATTAAAGTCCGATGGTCTAAAAACTCAGAATACGAAACCCCGACATCTAAAAGCTCTCGAGGTCCTGTATAAGTCAATGTGGAAGGTCCTAGGGTCTGTGCTGATGTCCATACCGATATCCGATGATTTTGGGGTTTTGGAGCAAAAAACTTGCAGAAAACTCTGATCAATTCGAAGTTTTCGGGAAAGCTCAGAAGTTTGCCCGACCCTATTTTTTCTGTCTTTTTTCTTCATAAATAAGGTCCATTTGGGAATTCGGAGTTGCTCAGAGTTGGATTTTAGAAATACTGAGATAAATTCGGACCTTGATAAATAACCTGGTTTTGCTTCCAGTAAGGATTCATTATTTCTTAGTTGGGATCAAGTACAAGCTACTGTTTTATTATTATATATTACAAATATAGATTATTTGGATAAAATGGGGTCTATGGGAGATGGCCTTTCCGTAATTCTGAGCTTTCTGGATAATAGGTTTCCGAATAACACTTCCCATACCTGTATATCATCCAAGAAATTCTAGGCCAATTTACAGAGCCAGGTGCACCTGAAAATACTGTTTTATTATGTAGTTGCCACATTAAAATCCAAGACTGGTTTAATGAACTCCAGGAACACTTCAGATGCCTTCAATGGACGCCTCCCCTGTGTAGATCAATACAGGAGCAGAAGAAGTAGCTTTTAGAAGTACAAATGTATTGCTACCCTTTCACTGCTAATGAGCATATTCATCTTTGTCCATACATAAAATAATCAAAGAAACGTCAAAGGTACCCTTTTTATATACATTTCTGTTTTATTCATATGCACTTCTAATTTGCAACTGGACGTTCTTTCCATTACTAAATACATCTAGTTTAAAAACTGCTATATACAAAGTATTCACACCTTTCATCAAGACTTTTAATATTGTAATTTCATTGTCTAGCTCTGCCCATTATAATTTTTATCCTGAAACTTACGGACACCTAATTAAAACTCATGAAACAGAAGCTATTAAATTCTGCACTACAGAGTTATTTAATTTTATGATCGGTAGTTAGGATTTACCTTGCAGCCCGCTGAAGCACTGAAATATACATAAAATGTAACTTTTTACAGGTATATGAAGCGAACAGGGAAAAATATGGATACGCACTTGGCTTGCTTACCTGCTCCATAGAATTTATTATCATCATTTCACAGGATTGTGAAGTCTTGAGAATGAACCTGTATTTTCAATGAATACTGTATTTGAATTTCTGACACAAACAAAATTGAATTTAATAGTATAGGCGAAACTGTTAAAGGGGACCCGTCAGCCAAAAAAAATTATTCAAAATCCTATTTTATCAGATTAGTCAAGGAAAATGAACTTTAATTACACTATATAAATTATTTGAATCTTGTTTCCTTCAGTCTGGGAATTCATAATTGTAGCAAGCAGGCGGCAGCCATTTTGTGGACACTGTTATTAAGACAAGCCTTGCATCATCTCAGAATTTTGTTTGTGCACCAGAATGGGGGGCCCCAATATCCATCCCTATGCCCTTGCTACACAATTAAATGGTGAAGAGAACTGGGGGAATGTGGGGAGAGCAGTGACATCTAGGAAGTGCTGAATGGAAAGTGAAAGTAATTGTCTGCCCCGCCTCTATGCCATGGGCATAGAGGAGGGGCAGACAATATTTGATTGACAGCTGAGATTATTAAATGAGTTTACAACAGCTATGAATGCTTAAATAAAAAATAGAAATTGGATTTCATGTTTAATTTGAAAAGGACTTTTATTATACAGATTTTTGTGTCTGGGTGACAGGTCCACTTTAAAATAATGGGAAAAAAATCATGAAGGAGCAAACTTCACCAGTAAAATTACCCACCCTAATCAGATCTGTATTGATTTCATTATTTAACGTTAGCTGATGGCTTCTTCTGCAATTTAGTACTTGTGTTAATAAATGAGCTCTGCCAGATTAGTTCCACTTAACCCTAGCGTTGGTTACCATAGATTCCATGGCATTTTATGATTTGAACCCAGACAGTTTAATGATGCCATCATTGTAATCACGTTTCCAGTCTCATCTAAAGTGTATTTGCTATATATCTGATCTTGGGTCTCCTGATATTCAGTCTGAGGGTGAGGGCTCATCCAAGTGAAGACATGACTGCGAAGTTAATGTTTAATCTTATAGGATTCATAAGGGGTCACAGAGAGCACATACTGATCCAATTACTTGAGTCCAAATATGTGCCAATGTGTCCATCCTCCCTCCTCCATAAATGATGTGCAACTACACCAACTGATTCTACTTAACATTGGAGCTACTTGCACCCTGGACCTTGCTGCAACTCCAATAACATCCCTGGATACCAGACACCCAGTAAACAAATGCAAATACCATTGAAGTGATGCAACTCTCAATCTGAAACCCCTACTTCCAACTTGCACCCAATCTGTGCCAAAACACAAGCATCAGTGGCATCATTAATGTATCAAGTGCGATTGAGGCAAATGCACTGCCCTAGGGGTGCAGTCAAGGTAGAAATGTTTCACCCTATGATGGACAATGTGTTTTTGTTTGTATTTATATTTGTCTTTTGCATGCCTTCTAAGAAAATCAAACCAAAAACATGCTATTTACACTCTGGTGGACCTATGGATAGCCATATTCATTAATATGATAGTCTTAACACAAACAAAAACACTTTGTTAATATAATATTAAAGGAACAGTTCAGTGTAAAATTAAAAACTGGGTAAATAGATAGGCTGTGCAAAATAAAAAATGTTTATAATATATAATATAATTAGTTGGCAAAAATGTAATATAAAATAAAGGCTGGAGTGAGGGGATGTCTAATATAATAGCCAGAACACAACTTCATGCTTTACATCTCTCCAACCTATTCGTTAGTCAGTGACCTGAAGGGGGCCACATGGGACATAACTATTCAGTGAGTTTGCTTTTGAGCCTTAGCATTCAGCTCAGAATCAAAAGCAAATGGTTATGAACATATATGCCCCCTCTCAAGGCACTGATTGGTTACTGACTGGTAACCAGAGAGCAGCAAAACAGGAAGTTGGGTTCTGGCTATTATGTTAGACATCATTTTTGGCTAACTATATTGAAAACATTTTTTAACATTTTGCACAACCTGTCTATTTACCCAGTTTTTATTTTTACACTGAATAATTCCTTTAAGACCTACTTTCACTGTGTAACTAGTCTAAAAAGCTGCACACAGGTTAATATTACAAGCATCCCTTACACTGGTAGAACTGTCCTGCCAGTGACTCATTAGGTTACTTCCTTTCGGACATGTTTATGCTTATGTTCAGTTTCCATTGGTGAAAAGATAAAGAAGGGCAAGTCACTTAAAATCAAAGTATTACTGATTATCTCAAGAAGAAAGAAAAGCATCACTCCGGTTAGGTTAAAAAGAATTGTGGTTTATTGCAACAGGTCACAAACCAACATAGCCTGACGCGTTTCGGAAGCAACTCCCTTTATCATAGGCTTCTATTACTGATTATTGTGCTGATTCCAAACTTTAGAACAATATCAATTTTCTTTCTACTTTTCCCCCTCAACTCTTAGGGGGTTATTTACTAAAACTTGAATTTTTCTGGTCAGACTTTTTTTTGTAAAAAAAAAAAAAAATTTAATTTTTCGAGATTTATAATACCTTGATGCTGCAAAAATCCGCCATCTCAAACCTATCAAGGTCATGTATAAATCAATGGCAGATGTCCCTATCCTAATTTGAAGATATTGGGTTTGCCCTGGGTTTAGCCCGATAATCCGAAAAATTCAGGGTTTTCAGGCAATACCCAGAAAAAATTGAGTGATTTGGGAGAAAAGTCGGAAAAAAACGTACGATTCGGGTTTTCCCTCAACTTGATCGATTTTTTTCCTGATCCAATTCATTTGAGTTATTTTTATTATAAATAGGGCAAAATCGTGTATGAGTGTTTAGTTGAGCTTTGTTTAATAAAAAACTGAGATAAATTTGGATTTTAGTAACAACTAAACCCCCTATATATCCTTGTTTAACAAGAACACATCTAGGCTATTTAAAAAAAACACCTTTTTAACTACAGTTTCCTCAAAGAGCACAAACCTAACTTGCTTCTTAATTTGGTGTTTTTCTAGTTTTTTTCATCTCATAAATAAATGGTTTAAAGCATGGCGTTTTTCACAGGGAACTTTAGCACCAAGAAGGTTGCATTTTATGGTCCCCCTCTTCAAGCTTTTGCTTTTATTTTCATCTCTACATCACTGGCAACAAGGGGCAGATTTACATAGGGTAGAATATCGAGGGTTAATTAACCCTCGATATTCGACTGCCGAATGTAAATCCTTCGACTTTGAATATCGAAGTCGAAGGATTAACCGCAAATAGTTTGATCGACCGATTAAATCCTTCGAAACGTTCGATTCGAAGGATTTTGATCCATCGATTGAACGATTTTTCTTCAACCTAAAAATTGATAGAAAGCCTATGGGGACCTTCGGTAGGTTTTAGGTGGCGAAGTAGGGGGTTGAAGTTTTTTTTAAAGAGACAGTACTTCGACTATTGAATGGTCGAATAGTCGAATGATTTTTAGTTCGAATCATTCGATTCAAAGTCGTAGTCGAAGGTCGAAGTAGCCAATTCGATGGTCAAAGTAGCCAAAAAAATCATTCGAAATTCGAAGTTTTTTTTATTCTATGCCTTCACTCGAACTAAGTAAATGGGTCCCCAAGTGTACCCCAAATATCCTTCCCCTTTATATTCATATTTTGTGCCCTTAGATGTTGGACTAGCATCAGTTCCTGTGTTTGCAGTTACTTGACAGTGGAAGAACACACATGTTTATAAGACTTTTTCATTTGGAATGGCCTGTTTTAGGGTCTCATAAATCTTAATAATGTAATATATATATATTTTTTTGTACTAGTTTTGAAAACTAGTTGCATTTCTATTTTCCTGGAGATCATGCTATGCTCTAAAATGGGTATTAGAGTTTACAATTTTGCTGAAAACATTCATTTAGGTCACAGTCTACAGCTTGCCAAAAGGTATTATTGTTTATATTCTCTCAACCTTGTTTAATTTAGGCAGCATAGCATTGCCTAATAGAGTAGAAGCCAGTATATCATAAACATGGAGCAGTTAAGAGAAGAAGCTATGGAGAGAAAATAGACCATTGTGTGTTTTACTTGCTCCTTTAAATGGGATTTTGCTTTTAAAGGAGAAGTAAAGCTTAACTAAAAAAGTAGGTAGAAATGTTGTACATTATGTTTTGAGCTTCTATACCAGCCCAAGGCACCCACAACCCTTCAGCAGGGAATATCTGTGTCTCCAAAGATGCCCCAGTATCTCCCCATATTCTTTTCTGCTGATTTACTGCACATGCTCTGTGCTACTGTCAGTTATTGAGCTTAGGGACCCACTCACAATATACAGTGTTTTTGTTGTGTAAAAAAATCACGTATTTTTCCTGCAGTCATATTTTTGTATTGTTAGTACTGTAAATATGCTCCTAAAGATTTAAATAAGTTCTGCCAACAGAAGTACAATTAAAAATTCAATAGACGTTAATTTAAAGGCGAATTTCCCTTTAAAAGGGAATGTCAACCCAAAAAATATTTTTTGCCTAATAAAAGAAAACACAATTTTAATCAACTTTGCAATATACATTAATTACAAATTTTCTATGGCATTTAAGTTATTTGTACAGTATATATGTGTTGCTATTGAAAGCAGTGTTTGTCCCTTTCTATTGTCTGCCTTGATGGCTCAGACTGTTGATACAACGTGGAACGAGGCAGCTGATTAACAGACCTGTCTTTTGCAAAATTGTAACCATATATACCAATATCCATATTAAGGGGCAGATTTATCAAGGTCAAGGTTTATTTGAGGTCAAGTATTTCTTGTCATAGGGTGCTTATATCAATACTGATGGCTGAGCTTGGTGGATCTATAGTTAAGTAACATTGGGAGTACTGCATGTTGGATAATCATGTCTCCTAGGCAAGTATTGTGCATTAGTTATGATATGTTTATTCTTATGAGTGGTGTCACAACTGCAATATAATATTATTGTCATCTGATTATCACCAAATCATCTTACTGTACTGTACAACCATTTTAAACATAATTATGTATTGTTCCATGCACTATAAATAATCTTGGCTTACTTTGCCAAAAGGATTCTGGGTAAGTGGCAATTGCTGCATACACCAGCTTTCACTACATTATCGATATTCTACTAGAAAAAATGCAAAAAAAAGAGCAGTCCTGATCTGATTAGTTTGGATGTATTGGTAAATAAATCCCATGTGGAACTTCAAGTTTCACCACTGCTGCGTAGAAGGATACTCAAAATATAACTAAAATTCTTAATGGCATTTTAACACTTTTTACTATAAAATTTCTTTGTCGAATAAAACATAAAACATAAATGCCTTGTTGTACTCCTATTGCAGAGTCTTCTTGTCTTTTATAGTCTGCCTTGGTCCTTACCATCTCCTTAATAACCAGGCTCTGTAATCCTGTTCCTTGAGCTTTCGCATGATAAATGCACAGTCAGTCCCAGAAATTTCAGCCTTGGCAAGAGCAATGAGTTCAAATGCATAATGAGTTGTCAGTGCTGAGTGACACTGATGGATCATCCTGCTGAAATGCCCGGAGAGACCTAATGTAGAGTTTCTGTTGTGACTGTGTTGTGGGGAGATTCGGGATATTTCAAGCCATAATTACATAAACAGAGACACTTCAACCAGCCAGGTGTCATCATGAATGTTCCAGTTAATCTATTTATCTTCTAGAACTCTCACTTTGTGTCAGAACTTTACTTTAGCACATGCTCTGATCTTCTGGATGTCTATCAGAGGGCTGTGTTTGCTTTTGAGATGGTATGGTCATGCTAATAAAACCTGTTTTGAGGCATTCCTGCTATTCAATGATAAATACTGTTCCCTCTGAAATGCCGGTTTTCACGCATTCCCTGGAGAATTCACATGAAAAGTTGACATTCATTGGTTTTCGGTCCACCAAAGCACCTGTTTCTGCTGCGGTCAGATCGGTAGCTAAATTTAGCTGTAAATGATAACAAATTCCTTTAGTGGATATAGGGAAAAAAACACGAGAACTCCTGACAACAAGCACCGTTCTGTATATGAAGAGGGTTTGCCTCTGAACAGATATTATTTATGTTTAATCTTGACCAAAGAAAACAAACCTTAGCGCAATGATGGGGATTTCATAGTGCTATCAGATGCACCAACCAACCACATTGCACGATCATAGCAAAACACAATTATCATTGGCTAAATTATCTGCCCAACAGCGATACCTTTTGAACGTGAATTAAAATAGTGGTAACCTTGCATACTTCTTCTCTAGGTATGTGGAGGCCTATTCATCAAAGGTTTGGATTTTAGTGGTTTTAGCGGTTTTTGAAACTACGATTAAACTCTATGGGGCTGATTTACTAAGACTCAAATTAATAATTTAACTCATTTTTCAATAATTTTTCTTGAAAAGATCGAAGCAACAAAACCTCGCGAAAAAATCAATTGTCAGTTCATATTGTACGATTGATGCTCCGAAAACTTTTTGGGTTATTACTGAGAAAACTCAACTGTTTTGTATTATCAAACGAAAACCCTGAATTTTTCAGATTATCCAGCGCAAATCACGATGTCAAGAAACAAATTCAAGGACATCTGCCATTGACTTCTACCTGACCTCAACTGGTTGAGATGGTGTTTTTTTGGGGTACAGTATAATAAAAAAATTCCACCTTAAACCTGTACCAAAAAAATTGAGGTTTAATAAATGTGCCCCTAAAACTAAAATGTCATGGAATTCATTAAAATATCCTAATTAAAAAAAGGATGAATGGAAAATAATTGGCTAAAACATCTGAATGCCTCAAAAACCTCTAAAGGTTTTTATGAAAATACCTAGTGAAAAAAAAATCTGAAAATTCATTTAAAATGGTCAAATAGGATCAGGGCAGCTCCCATTGACATCTATTGGACCTCAACAACTTTTACCTGGCAAATTAATAATAATAGTTAATAAATGGTTTTCCTGGTTTTTACACTTAATTGATCTGAATTTTTAGAGCTTTTTAAAAAAAATTAGGAAAACATCTGTGGAAAAAGTGAAATTCAATTGTTAGTAAATGGGGATGGAAAAAAAGTCAAAGTACGATATGAACAGCACCACAATTGTAATTGAAGTTAAAATGCCTTTATTGCTCAAGTGACGGGCATTACCGCAACGTTTCAGGCCTCATTTGGCCCTTTTTCAAGTAAATGGGGATGGGACAACTAGTTGAACTTCTATTTCTCACTGCATTCTAATTATTCATTTTGTAATGAGTGTGAATGCTCTGCCTTTTGTTAGGAAATGTAGACCATTCACTGGTACCGGTTCAATGTTGATACAAATCAGTTAATATTTTTTTTTTTTAATCAGTAATGATACTGACCAAATATTTGTCATTTTTATGAAGCGTATGTATAGTTCCCTCGTTTTAGTAGTAAAAAAAATACAGTCGGAGCACCACAGCGGATATCAGTCACTAGATGCATATTTACTTTGCAATTACATGCTTGCCATTGACTTGGCAGCATCCAGACAGTTTACAAAGGATAAAATAAACGGCTCCAGTAATAAAGGTTATTGGTATGTCTTGGTATAATTCATCAATCTGTGATGCTGCAATAGCTTTTTGTTTCAGGTTGTCTCATCCCCTCACCCCCGTCCCCCGACATTTTAATTTAAGAGTGGAGCTCCTTTTGTGGGTGCTCCTTAGTTACCTAGTTGCTTAAAAGCTGGAAGCCAGTCTCTCAGAAACTAATTTATATATTTATGGACTTGATGGACATTTGCTTTTTCAAATTAAATTCATTATGCAAATATTACAAAGAACCATTAGTACATAGAATAATTAGACATCTGAAGCATCATTTACTAATGGAAGGATGGGATTAAAAATGTAAAATCTAGTGGAGAATCACCACTGCAGCATAGAGTTCAAAACCAGCACCTTTCCAATATGATTCACGAGGGGCAGTTTGGAGGTGGCACATTTGGAATTCCTTTGGATGCTCCCTACCTTTTGCATCATTTAAATGCAACAATGAGTTCATGGTGATATGGATCTTGCAAGTACAAGGCTCTTTGCATCCTGAACATTGTGCTCTGCGTTTTGCACTGAATTTATATTCTGGTGCAAGGTGTAGCTTGCAGCAAATAACACTGGTGCAAGTGCTCAGTAGATTGGTCCCAACGGGTTAAATTGTATGCCCCTTAGGAATCTTGGACTTGGACCTGTTTGATCAGTATATGAGCCCTCTGTAGATTCAGTAATGACCGATGTAGCATAATTATGCTTGAAACACTAAGGGGCAGATTTATCAAGGGTCGAAGTGAATTAGAGGGAATTTTCGAAGTTAAAAAATTCGAAATTCAAAGTATTTTTTTGGATACTTCGACCATCGAATAGGATACTACGACTTTGACTTCGACTTAGAATTCGATTCGAAGTAAAATAGTTATATGTAAATCTGCCCCTTAGGGGGTTATTTATCAAAGGTCGAATTTTAGAGCTGTTTGAGCTTTTTTTAAACCTCGAATGAACTAACAACTTGAATGGTTTCTGATTTATTAAAAATCTTGAATGGTTAAAAACTTGAATCAGCAAGTTCAGGATTATGAACCCAAAAAGCTTGAACCCACTGAGAAAAACTCAAACATCATGAAGGCTATTAAAATCTTCAGACAGTCTAAGGGACCTCTGCCATTGACTTCTACATGACCTCATCATATTTTAAGATGGTGTATTTTCGGATTCTAGCTATTTCCAGAGTAAGGTATAATAAATCTCCAAAACTTCAAGTTTTTAACTGGAAAAATTGATTTTTGATCAAAAAATAGCCTTGAAAAACTTGAATTTTTTTGTGGAAAACACAACTCAACCTTTGATAAATAACCCCCTTAATTTCCTGTTGGTGATAACTGGTTTAGGCAGGGTCATAAAATGTCTATTTGAGAATAAAATCTGTCCAAGCTTTTCAGTTTGCGTGGTTACTGTCTTCTCTCTCACTTCTGTTTTGTCAACATTTTATATTTATTCTAATTCGGAGGAATAGATTTTTCTGGCACAACAATTTTTTATAATCAGTGGTACATATGGTTGCCACCTGTTCGGTTTTGACCCAGACAGTTCGGTTTTTCTAAGGCCTGTTCGGGTCTCCAGTTTCTGTTCGGTTTTCAGCCTTGTGAAAATCGAACACTAATCTGCCCAATAAATTATCAAGTGAGGTTAATGTTTTATTACAGAAAAAACAAAAAAGAGCAAATCAATCAAAAATAAGAAACTGTTTTTCTAAATTAGCATTTCTTTATTTCAGAGCTTTCTGGATAACTGATTTCTGTATAATATATCCCATATCTGTAATTAAAAAATTGGGCTTACGCATCAGGAATAAGAATATAGATAAGAGATAGGGTTGCCACCAGTGTGGTTTTGAACTGGGCATCAAAACTTTCAGTCCGGTTTACAACATTGAGAAAACTGGTTGGAAAGCCAGCTAGTTGCGTCTAAAGGTGGCCATACACAGGGAGATCCGAACATTTGGCAATGTCGGATCACGGGACGGCATCAACGAACAGATGCGGTCGTGATCCGACGGGATATTTTACTTTGCCCGATCGTTATCTGGCCCACTTTCGGACAGATATCGATCGGGGACTTCCGTTGGATGGCCCCACACATAGGTAGGGTTGTCCCCTTTTCTGGAAAAAAATACCTTCCTATATATTTATCTTTTTTCCCTATTAATAACATTGGGAGCAACCATTATTTTTACCGGCCAGGTGGAATCCCTACACACAGGCCAATAAGCTGCCGCCTCGGTCAGTCGGCAGCTTTTATCGACCCATGTATGGGGGCCTTAAGTAATGCAATAACCCCACCCTAGTGTCATAACTCCACCTACTTCAATGTGTCTGCCTCTTATGTCACCACTGCTCCAACCCACCCCCTTTGTTTGGGATTAGGCCCCAGAAAAAGTGGCAACCCTAGTGGTACATGACATAGTTCAGCATGCAGTGATGTTATCAGAGTTATACATGCTTTAATTGGCTAATTCTGTCTTTGAATAAAATACTAGTCCAGTATAAATTTGAATACTGAAAAGAGAAGTAGATGCAACACCATCATAAGCATAAGCATTTTTAGATGCTAGTGGGTCCTACTATACTTCCCCCCGTATGCAGAAGAATACTGATGGTTGTAATAAAAACAAAGAATGTTTAACATTTCATTCCTACCTTCAGCAAATGAATGGCTATCATCATAGAAGTCTCAGCATTCTGTGTCAAACTGCTTTTGGTGAAAATCTCCATTAGATACCAAACCTGGGAAGTGATAACTATTAAATTATTGTTTCTTTACACAAACACACACATTCATTTCGAAAAAGTTTTTGTAGCAGTTGCACAGTGCGCCGTTATATGACCTTGCTCCTTGACCCCTCAAGTGACTACAGAGTGATTTATAGAAGTGTTTAATGTAACTCCATGAGAAACTAGCTAATTTCCTAAATATACTGAATACAAGGAAAATAGAATTGAAAAACAAAAGTTGCCCGTGACTTTTACATATTTTAGGGAGGGCGCTACAGTGCATAACCTATATTTTGACCCTGATATTGTCCCTTTGCCTTTCTCTTCTCCAAAACTGTTTGTTTTAAGATATATTCTTAAACCTGGCAATAAATGCACATGTCACATTATTAGGGAAATGTAACGGGGTTCTTTGGTTGGAACACAATATCTGGTCTTTACTTTATGAAGGAGCATATCTCTGGAATATTATGAGTTTTTTTGCCTGCCTTTGTATGGGTTGCAGTATATAGAAGGTGGACATCTGTACAATAGCTATTAGTGCTGCATTTCATTTGCTAATAAGGTAAGAAAAAGACAACGCAGAACTGGCTATGAGCCTCTAAGTAGCAGGGGAACCAATGGCCTAATCCCACAATAATGTATGTATATTTCGAATTCAGATTTTTGCCTCAGTTTGAGTTTTCTGAGCTAAAACTCAAATAAGAGTTTAGATTTTTTGGTTAAATTAAGTACAATAAACTTGAAGAACTAGAATTTAAAAAATTCAGCATCTAAAAGCTGCCAATTCACGCAGAAGACAATGGGTGTTGTCTAGGCACAATTTTTGTAATTTGAATTTGTACAAATATGATAAAAGGTAGGTTCTTTAATATTTTGTTTATTTTTAAAAGGGATGCACTAATTCCACAAAACATTTTGCCAAATTCTTTACCAAATATGAATTTGGATATTCAAATTGGAAAAAAGTTGCATGTCAACAAAAAATGTCACAGTCAGAGCTTTAAATTGACATGGGGTTTTGCCCAACACTTCCAAATCCAAATCCTGCAAAAAGTGCATTTCAACCAAATACTGGATATGATGGAGAAGCACTGGGCCTGAAATAAATTAGAGTAATGCCGAGATACTTTTCTTGCACAACACATTGATGATTACATGGAAAATGTTGGCACAAAGCAAATGCCCAGATTTTCACTTTCACACATTGAATGAAAAAGTTTGGTTTCCATCTGGAATTATATAATAAAAGCAGTAATTTATGCACTTCTTAATAAAACAATCCCAGTACCTGATAAACACTTGCGAAAATTGATTCAATTTATTTTCATTGCACAAAACAAACCATAGCTTCCTCTTGGAAAAACCATTCACTCCCAATAACTATGTTCTGCACTAAAATGAACTGGATAATGGTAAATGAAAGACTGTTAAGTATTATTTCAGATAAGTATAGTACTTATACCAAAACCTGGACCCCCTGGATTATAGATATACAAGGCAGCAATAGGAGAGGGAGAGAACCCATAGTTAAAATAATAATGGAACGCAGGACAAAATGAATAAATACATATGGAGACACCAAATGATAAAAAATAAAATAAAAAACGGAGACGGACACAAATGAATAATTGAAACTATTCATTGTTGAACAAGTTAAACTGTTTATTTTTGTGAAAATCCCATATTTTGTATTTAAATGAAAATTTGACAATACAAGTTTGTAGAGTGTATTTGCATAGAATGTAAGAATTCTCCTCTGCGTAGGAGAACAGTTGAATGTTGAAAGGAAAAATCAAAACAACATGTCAATACTGTATGGATAAGGTAAATAAAAAAAGTTTTGAAAGAAAAGCAGTAATTTATGATGACTGGGGGGAAGAAGTGCAAGAGGGAACCCTTAGTGTCTGTTCAGGTAGCACTTCTTCCCCGAGTCTGGCTACACTCTACATTTTATGCCTAAGGGGGTTATTTATCAAAACTTGTATTTCTGTAATTATAGAGTTTTTTTCTGCTATGAAATGTTATCAAAAAATCCATATATAAAAAAAACACGATTAAATAAATTCGTTAATAAAAGCAGAATACCTCAAAATCGTAGTTTTTCCGTAAGTTCACAAGCCCTAAAAATGTAAAAACTCGAAATAGATACATTTTTTACAATTTGCTCAGGATAGATCCCATCAACTTCTGCATGACCGGGGCAGCTTTTAGAATCTGGAGTTTTATATTTTAACTTTAATATTTTTTTAAAACATTTAATAAATGTTGAAAAATTGTGATTTAACATCATTATTTAAATGCATGCTTTTTAATGCAAAAAAAGTTGGGGCAAAAGATAAAAAAAATGAACAGTGATAAACAGCTCCTAAGTGACGCACAAGTTAGGGGATAAATAGGTGGTGGGATTGGGGAAGCCTCCCCTCACCTGCCCCTCATGAATACAGTGCAAATTCAGGCAGCATTGTATTCACCAGTGTAAGGGCCAAAAGGTGCAGATTGGAGTAGCGGACCAAAGAGGAAACAGAGAGTCCAACTCAGTACACGGTAACGATAGGGATTAGGCAAGAGAATAGTCAAAGTCCAGGCAAAGGGGTCAATTCAGGCAGCAAGGGTCAATAGCCAAATAACAGGCCGAGGTAACAACAGGAAATCCAATGATAAACCAGAAAGTCACACCCAGGAACTCAGTAAAGAAGAACCTACAATTGGGCAAAGTTTGCAGTATTCTGGCATCTTTTATAGGCCCAGATTCGCGACAATCAGGCATGATGACGTCATGACGTTGTGTTACCGGCGTCAAGACCCTGCGTCCATTGTGATGTGCCGGCGTCAAGACGATGCGTCTATTGTGATGTGCCACTGTCAAGACGCTGTGCACACTTGACGCACTGGTGTCGGAGCGTGCCACGTGGAAACCATGGGTGCCGCCATCTTGGAAGGGAACCGGAGCGGAGGCCAAGACGCAGACAGGATGAGTATCCTTATCCCTTACAATGAGGATAGCTGCACTACATCTTTATACAGAGAAGATAGTGTTGAAACACAGGGAGCATTGCTCAATGTTTGCACTTTACACACTACCTTTCTAATAATTTATGGCCCCTAATATCTCGCCCCATCTGTATTTTCATTATCTGAGCATAAATACTATATTGCCTAATATGGAAACTTTCTTCCAAACCACGCATCCAAATTAGTAGGGAGTCAATTCATATTTAAGACCACCTCCCTGCAAGAGTTTAAATTAGAAATGTCATTTCGTTTTTTTCATCCATTTCATCTGTAGATTCAGTGTTTGTTCTATTTTTGTATATTTGTCCCGCTGATAATTTACAAGCGGTTATCTTGGCTTTATTCCGAACTTGAACATTTCCATGTTAATGGAATTAAAAGTGCTTAAAAAAAAGCCCTGCTTTTATTAGATTTCTTTTCTAGCTGTTGTTATGAATTGCCAGCCTCATTAAATCAAACACTTTATCCGCCCCAAAGTAAATAATGTTATTCTTTTGATATATGGGCCTTTATCCCTTGGAGACTCTAACCTATTGACACAACTCATTTTGCTAATGATCCAGCGCGCAATGGAGGCCTGGCTTTCCACAGGTGTGCGACGCTGAATAAACCCTCTGTTGCCGCAGATTGGAAAGAAAACAAGCTTTTACATACTGCATACATTAAAGAATGGAGAAGTTTGTGGTACAGTAAAAATAGTTCACATTTCTTTAATTGTACTTTCTTGCCTATATACATTAGCAGCCAATAACACCACGTTTTACAGAAGAAAAAAAAAAACAAACAACAGAAAAAAAAAAAACCTGATCGTTTTCTCGGCAGCTTTATACTGGTTGCTAGAGGAAGAAAGGGGCCTCAAAGTAAGCAGCAGAAACTGGTGAAGGGTGACACAGGGGAATTGGTGAGGATGTGGAATAGTTGTAATAACGCTAGCAGCAAAGGCTGTTTTTATTGAGAGCAGGGCAGGACCTTTGGCTTTTCACCTCAATACCTTAAAACTGGAGGTGAAGAGGAAGTTAGGGCTGGGTATGCTTTTTAAAATTTATAACTAGGCTTTCCTACAAGGTAACACTTAAATGTTCAAAGTGGCTTTCCTCCGACTGGCTGATTGTGAAGGAGAAAATGCCCACACTGCTGGTATTCTTCATTCGTTTAGCTCAAAATGTACTTTTATTTGTTTTTCGTTTAAGGGATCAAGTGTAGCTTTTAAACGTATGCACAAAGCAAGATGATTTATTGATCCTATTAACCCCTCCATTATTCTTCATGTTTTAATTGCACCTGGTGATATATTGTGACAGGGTTTCTGGCCCATTGCTTCCTGCTGCATTCGGCTAATTTACAATGCCCCCGATCCAAAGGTGATGCACAGATAGTATTTTTGCAATAATGTTACTTTGTTGCTGTTTTTTTCCCCCCACCGCATTCTCATGCAGTTGCATTCACTAAAGGAACAAGGTTGTCCACAGGGACATTTCTTTGGTAGACCAGAGCGTTCTGGCAGATTTTGGCTGGGGTATCTGTCTTTACCACAATGTCTGTGGGGACAATGCAGGGACACACTTAACCCCAATCCATGTCAAGTGTAAAGAATAAATCCTATTTGGACAAGTGTAAAGAAGCACAGAAAAGAAATTAAAGCTCTGTGTTTTCTCTCTACCTTGTGGGATATGCAAACTGATTGCAACAACTGAAAACCCACAGTCTCCAAATAAACATAAAAGTACACAGTATTGCAGAATATGAGAAAGAATTAAACTGAACACTTAAGGGGTTATTTCCTAAACTCCGAATGCAAAAATCAGGAAAATATACTCATCTAAAATCGGGCTTTTAAAAAATCACAAATTTTTCAGAATTTATTAACCCTTTAAGTGCCAGCAGAATTTCACATTTTGGTTACGCGAAATGCCAGCCGTTTTTGAAACATTTTGTGCTCTCTCACTTTAGGGGCATTTTCTGAGGGGAAACCTATAGTTTACCTAGGAAAACTATACATTGTTTTTTTCGGTAGAAACTGAGCTTTCTAAATCTGCCTGAGTTTTCATGTATTTCCACCTGTGCAAAAAAATTTATAGTGCTAAATACCAAAAAAAAATGAAAAATTACCATTTTTCATGGTATATCAATTTATACCAGAAAAATATTTCATTTTACGGATGAAAATCCAACTGATTTGGAAAGCCTTATGTCTCTCGAACGTGCCAATACCAGATATGTATAGTTTTAGGGAGATTTAGGACTTCTGTACCTCAAAAACTCCCGGCAGTATATTGCCGAATTTTGAAAGCACTAAGGCAGAAAACGGCATGCTTTAGATTCCAAGGCAAAAACTCCTGAAACTGTAGGTTTACCCCAGAAAACCATACATTTTTGAAAAGTACACATTCTGCCGATTACAAAATGGGTAACTATGTCTCTCTACTCCCAACTACCAAACATAAAAGCTTGTCTGAACATAGCGGTTTTTCAAAAAAAAATTCAAAATTCTGAAAAATCATTTCAAAGGTTTTATTTTGCTGCTCTGCATATCCCAAACTATATTAGGTACCAAGAAAAAGCACCTGAAATATGATTGCCAGGGGTCCACTGAACAGTTTGATACCCATTATGCATAGGTTTACCAAAGTATCTGGCATTTAGAGACACCAATATGAAGTTAGCACATCCAAATTGATCAGGACTTTACTTCAGCTACTGAGAAATCAACACATTGACTGCATTTTTTGTGGGGTACAAACACAGAAATATATGTTTACCCCCCAAACCCATATATTTTTGGAAAGTACACATTCTACCGAATCTAAAATGGGTACCCATGCCTTTCTGCTCCAAACTACTGAGTCGCAAGGCTTTCCCAAAATTGTCAGTTTTGGTGAAATATGTGAAAATTGCCTCAAACCTTCAACTTCCCAGCACCATATCACCCATGTATCATTACGTACTAAGAAAAAGCACCCTAAATATGATTGCCAGGGTTCCTCTGAACATTTTGGTGGCCATTGTTCATAGGTTTACCAAAGTATCTGGCATTTAGAGGCCCCAAAATGAAGTTAGCGCATACAAACAGTCCCGTGGGTAACTTCAGCTAATGAAAAATCAACACATTGACTGCATTTTTGTGGGGTAAAAACACAGAAATATATGTTTACCCCCAAAACCCATATATTTTTGGAAAGTACACATTCTACCGAATCTAAAATGGGTACCCATGCCTTTCTGCTCCAAACTACTGAGTCGCAAAGCTTTCCCACAATTGTCGGTTTTGGTGAAATATGTGAAAATTGCCTCAAACCTTCAACTTCTCAGCACCATATCACCCATGTATCGTTATGCACCAAGAAAAAGCACCCTAAATATGATTGCCAGGGTTCCTCCAAACAGTTTGGTGGCCATTGTTCATAGGTTTACCAAAGTATCTGGCATTTAGAGGCCCCAAAATGAAGTTAGCGCATACAAACAGTCCCGTGGGTAACTTCAGCTAATGAAAAATCAACACATTGACTGCATTTTTGTGGGGTAAAAACACAGAAATATATGTTTACCCCCAAAACCCATATATTTTTGGAAAGTACACCTTCTACCGAATCTAAAATGGGTACCCATGCCTTTCTGCTCCAAACTACTGAGTTGCAAGGCTTTCCCACAATTGTCGGTTTTGGTGAAATATCTGAAAATTGCCTCAAAGCTTCAACTTCTCAGCACCATATCGCCCATGTATCGTTACGCACCAAGATAAAGCACCCTAAATATGATTGCCAGGGTTCCTCCAAACAGTTTGGTGGCCATTGTTCCTAGGTTTACCAAAGTATCTGGCATTTAGAGGCCCCAAAATGAAGTTAGCGCATACAAACAGTCCCGTGGGTAACTTCAGCTAATGAAAAATCAACACATTGACTGCATTTTTGTGGGGTAAAAACACAGAAATATATGTTTACCCCCAAAACCCATATATTTTTGGAAAGTACACATTCTACCGAATCTAAAATGGGTACCCATGCCTTTCTGCTCCAAACTACTGAGTCGCAAGGCTTTCCCAAAGTTGTCGGTTTTGGTGAAATATCTGAAAATTACCTCAAAGCTTCAACTTCTCAGCACCATATCACCCATGTATCGTTACGCACCAAGAAAAAGCACCCTAAATATGATTGCCAGGGTTCCTCCAAACAGTTTGGTGGCCATTGTTCATAGGTTTACCAAAGTATCTGGCATTTAGAGGCCTCAAAATGAAGTTAGCGCAGACAAACAGTCCCGTGGGTAACTTCAGCTAATGAAAGATCAACACATTGACTGCATTTTTGTGGGGTAAAAACACAGAAATATATGTTTACCCCCCAAACCCATATATTTTTGGAAAGTACACATTCTACTGAATC
The DNA here is from genome assembly GCF_017654675.1 of Xenopus laevis. Lineage (NCBI taxonomy): Eukaryota > Metazoa > Chordata > Amphibia > Anura > Pipidae > Xenopus > Xenopus laevis. Next base: position 38,692,001 of record NC_054381.1, read on the forward strand.
TAAAATGGGTACCCATGCCTTTCTGCTCCAAACTACTGAGTCGCAAGGCTTTCCCAAAGTTGTCGGTTTTGGTGAAATATCTGAAAATTGCCTCAAAGCTTCAACTTCCCAGCACTATATCACCCATGTATCATTACATACTAAGAAAAAGCACCCTAAATATGATTGCCAGGGTTCCTCTGAACATTTTGGTGGCCATTGTTCATAAGTTTACCAAAGTATCTGGCATTTAGAGGCCCCAAAATGAAGTTAGCGCATACAAACAGTTCCGTGGGTAACTTCAGCTAATGAAAAATCAACACATTGACTGCATTTTTGTGGGGTAAAAACACAGAAATATATGTTTGCCCCCCAAAACCCATATAGTTTTGGAAAGTACACATTCTACCGAATCTAAAATGGGTACCCATGCCTTTCTGCTCCAAACTTTGCCAAATTTGGCAAGGCTTTGCCAAATTTGGCGGTTTTGGTGAAATATCTGAAAATTGCCTCAAAGCTTCAACTTTCCAGCATCGTATTGTCCATGTATCATTACCAGCATAAAGCATCCTAAATATAAACATACGGGTCTACTAAATAGTTTGATGCCCAATGTGCATAGATATACCAAACTATGTGGCGCACAGAGACCCCCAAATGACAATATGTATAGACATTTTCACGGCTGACGCGCTGGCTGCTGCAACATAACCACCCGGTGTGTGTATTATGCGACATTAGACCACCTAACAGTACAGAGACCCCAGAAAACCATATATTTTCAGAAAGTACACATTCTGACGAATCCAATATGGGTAAATAAGTGTTTCTACTACAAACTGCCAAACTGCAAAGCAATGCTGAACATAACGGTTTTTATCAAATTTCTGAAAATCGTCACAAAGATTGAATTTTACCCCATTATATGCCCCACATTTCGTAACTTATCAGCATAAAACATCCTAAATATGAACGCCAGGGGTCTACTGAACACTTTGATGCCCAATATGCATAGATATACCAAACTATGTGGCGCACAGAGACCCCCAAATGACAATACTGTATATACATTTTCACGGCTGACGCGCTGGCTGCTGCAATATAAGCACCTGGTGTGTGTATTATGCGACATTAGACCCCCCTAACAGTACAGAGACCACAGAAAACCATATATTTTCAGAAAGTACACATTCTGACGAATCCAATATGGGTAAATAAGTGTTTCTACTACAAACTGCCAAACTGCAAAGCAATGCTGAACATAACGGTTTTTATCAAATTTCTGAAAATCATCACAAAGCTTGAATTTTACCCCATTATATGCTCCACGTTTCGTAACGTATCAGCATAAAACATCCTAAATATGAACGCCAGGGGTCTACTGAACACTTTGATGCCCAATATGCATAGATATACCAAACTATGTGGCGCATAGAGACCCCCAAATGACAATAGTGTATATACATTTTCACGGCTGACGCGCGCTAGCTGCTGCAATATGAGCACCTGGTGTGTGTATTATGCGACATTAGACCCCCCTAACAGTACAGAGACCCCAGAAAACCAAATATTTTCAGAAAGTACACATTCTGATGAATCCAATATGGGTAAATAAGTGTTTCTACTACAAACTGCCAAACTGCAAAGCAATGCTGAACATAACGCATAGATATACCAAACTATGTGGCGCACAGAGACCCCCAAATGGATATATAGTAGATAAAATTTACAAGGCAAAACAAAATAAGGCAGTAAAGAGTGAAATGAAAAAAAATCCAATAAAACCACAAAAATCAATGTTTTTTTTCCAGAATAGTGTTATCGGCCATCAGAATCACAGTTTGAATATTTTAGCTGGGCCAAACAGGTTATACGGCTAGAAACAAGTGAACACAACATATGCAGAGCTGAAAATGCAATAAAATGGCTAAAAATTCAATAAAATGGCTAAAAATGCACCAAAATACCCAAAATTGCAATATAATCACCGAAATAACATACAAAAGATATTGCACAGTACGGTTAGCGAATACGCTATTCGTAATGGCAATAAAACATTTTTTTCAGCAAAAAAAAGAGACGATGCGATAAGAAAAAAAAAAAAAAAGCCACAATGCCATGTATGTGCGTGTGCGTGTGTACAAATGGTAAATTAAATGTTATGTGCGCGTGTGTGCGTGTGCACGTGTGTGTAAGTGCAGTGAGTGTAAGTGACCCCCCCAATCCCCAAAAATGTATGTGTAAGTGTGTGTAAGTGTGAATCTAAGTGTGTATTACTGTAATAAGTGTGTGTTGGTGTGTTTGTGTGTGTAATTGTTGCACTAACCTGAAAAAGTCGCTGAAGACTGTTGCACACGATGTGGAGGGGTCCCAGGAAGACATCTGCGACGATCTGCGTGTCTCTGTGCTGTGGGGGCGGAGCTGGATGGCGCAGTGCAGGCTGCAGCAGCAGGACACGTAAGGAACACGTGCCTGCTGCTATTTTTGGGCCCCTGGGCGATCGCGCCCCAGGGGCCACTCGATCCCCTGCTCTGCTCGTTGCCTAGGGGCAGGGGATCGAAGCGGAACGGAGCGAGCGGCTCTAACAGCCGCTCCTCCGCTCCAGAACCCGGAAGTGCTGCAGAACGTAGAATCTACGTTCTGTGGCATTTCAAGTTACTTTTCCACAGAACGTAGATTCTACGTTCTGTGGCACTTAAAGGGTTAAACCCTGAGGATGGAAAATTCTAAATCAGAAAATCCGGCATCTCAGACCTGTTGAGGTTGCATATGAGTCCCAATGATGTTTTGATGTGTGCTGGTTTTCGGGCAAAAAGCATAAGAAATCTGAGTTTTCGGGTGAAAAACACAAGAGTTTTGTGGGCGAAAAATCAGACGGAATAGTGAAAATCGGATGAAAGATCTGAAAAATTAGGGATTTTTCACCTTGTTTCAGATTTTTTCTCGCAAACAAAATTTTCTGGAAAGTGTATTAATAAATAAGTTGAAACAACCCCAGGTTGGGATCCGTTATCCAGAAAGCTCCAAATTACGGAAAGGCTATTTCCCATAGACTCCATTTTATCCAAATAATCCAAATTTTTAAAAATGATTCCCTTTTTCTGTGTAATATTAAACCTATACCTTGTACTCCATTCAAACTGAGATATAATTAATCCTTATTGGATTCAAAACCAGCCTATTGGGTTTATCAAATGTTTACATGATGTCCTACAAGATTTAAAGGGGTTGTTCACCTTTGAGCTAACTTTTAAGTGTGAGAGTGATATTCTGAAACAAGCAATTGGTTTTCATGTTTTATTATTTGTGGGTTTTTGAGTTATTTAGCTTTTTATTCAGCAGCTCTCCAGTTTGCAATGCCAGTTATCTGGTTGCTAGGGCCCAAATGTCCTTAGCAACCATGCACTGATTTGAATAAGAGACTGAAATATGAATAGGAGAGGGCCTGAATGGAAGGAAGAGTAACAAAAAGTAGCAATTAATGTGTAGCCTTTCAGAGCATTTGTTTTTGGATGGGGTCAGTGACCCCCATTTGAAAGCTGGAAAGAGTGAGAAGAAGAAGGCAAATAATTAAAAAAACTATAAAAGAAATAATGACAACCAATTGAAAAGTTGCTTAGAACTGGCCATTCTAAAAACATACTAAAAGTTAATATAAAGGTGAACCACCCCCTTTAAGGTATGTTACCCACATTATGGAAAAATACTTTATCCGAAAAACCTCAGGTCCCGAGCATTCTGGATAACAGGTCCCCTACCTGTATGTGCTCTGTGGTGCTGTATAAAGATGCCCCAACAAATGGGGGAGAGGGATATATTTCCCTTTAGTTCGTTTACTGCTCTCTGGAAATCAATTTGTTTTTGGTTGTTCGACATCTCCGATTCCTTTAAAGTGATTTTTCCTAAGCGGTTTGGTTTGTACAGTATAAACAAGTAAATGTTGTGTTTGTGCTATTAATGTACATGTTATGTGCGTGCGTTGATATAAATGGCTGTAAATAACTGGGCAAATTATATTCTGCTCTAGAAAGTTTGCACATCACAATAACTGTATTATATGTACCTGGAAATGTCTAAATTAGCCCTTGGCAATAAAGAACAGCACATTAGTCAACACCTACATATTTTCCCAAGACATAGTACTAGTTATATGTGAAAAAACTTACATAAACATTCTGCCTCTTTAGTGAAACTCAGGGTATCGGGTTGCACTGCTCAAGACTCAAAAATGTTTCCGTTCTAGTTTTCCACTGTAATATGCTTAAATTACAATATATATATATATAAGAGAAACCCTACAATCACATTTCCTCTTAATGAAGCACGTCCTTCATTTTTGCATTCGTATTCATCACATTTTTACAATTCACTGCCTATACCTAATTACTGTTAAAGGGCCAGTACTGCTTGATAAAGAAATGACTTGTGTGAAAAGGCCATGTTGCAACAGTCACAGTTGCATATACATTAAAATAATTGGTTTGATGGCAGCAACATCACATAATGTCCATTAGAGGTCATATACGAGGTGAAGTTGCAGCCGTACACAGTTGCACTACATTACAAAAATTTCTCACATTTAGCGCTGAACTGGGGGCCAGTGGGAAAACGTGTTAGATTTCCAGGTGCCCTCAGTCATGTGACTTGTGTTCTGCTAAACTTCAGTCACTCTTTACTGCTGCACCACAAGTTGGAGTGATATCCTCCCCCCTCTATTCCCCCCCAGCAGAACAATGGGAATGTAACCCAATAAAAGCTCTCTGACACAAGATAACAACTGCCTGGTCGATATGAGTATATCACTAGTGATGGGCGAATTAATTCACCAGTCGCGATGATCGAAAAATTTGGATGCGCATCGGAAAAGATGCTTCTTGTGAAAACCGTTGCGCGTCAACATTATTCGGACACCCATTGACTTTAACACCAGTGTCAAAATTTACACGGGTGGCAAAATTCGAGTTTTGTGAATTGTTCATCGTTTCCCGAATTTCACTGGAAATTATCTAATTTTTCGGTGAAGCAAAATGGGACAAATTCGCCCATCACTAAATAGCACTCAATAGTAAAAATTCAAGTCCCAGTGAGACTCCTTCACTTACATTGAGTTGGAGAATTTTTTTTTTAAAAAAACATCTGATTGGGTATATTTTGCCTGTTCTAAGGAGATTATAACACTTTGTATTTGTATTAATACCAAATAATGCCAAAGGTGTCATGATTACCAGAAGAGCTCTGGGGTTAATCGATTGAAACTTGTATCAAGCCGTCTCTCAGTAATGAGTAGATAATTACATCCTCTACCACTAGGAAGGGGTTATTTATTAATGAACGAGTTGTCTTTTCAAGGAAAATTTTAGTTTTTGAGGTGATTTTTTTGGTCAAAACTCACATTTTGAGGTTATCAAAAAAAAAAAAAAATAGAGTTTTTCAATTTATTGTACCCCAACCCTGGAAATAGCTTGAATCTGAAAATACACCACCTGTCGAGGTCACGTAGAAGTCAATGGCAAAGGTCTCTTGAACAGGGTCGGACTGGGGGGGCTTGGGGCCCACCGGGGCTACTGCCCAAGGGCCCCCTCTGAGTATGCGCGCGGCACCCAGTCTGTGAGTGCGCACAAATAGCCTCATTTCTGCGCACGCACAAAATTTTTGGTTTTTACTTGCCGGCATTAAGTAACGGATCTGGGCTGGCGGGGCCCACCGGGTTTTTTCCTTGTATCCCGCCGGCCCAGTCCGACGCTGCCCTTGAACCAATTGAAGATATTAATAGCCTTTGTGATGTTTGAGTTTTTTTCCAGAGGGTTTTGTCCGAAAACTCGATCAATTAGAGCAATTAGAGCAATTCAAGTTTTTTTTTGCTAAAAACTTGATCAATTCGAGTTTTTGGGTTTCACAACTTGAACTTGCTGTGTATCAGATTTAGGGCAGTGTTGATTTCATACCTTCCAACTGTGCTGTTTTCAGAGGGACAGTCCCTCTTTTGACAGCTCAACCCGCAGTCCAGCGTTTGTACTGTAAAACCCTGACTTTCTCTGCACCGACCAGCCAGAAAAAGAAACAAAGTTTCTAACTTAATTGGCTTTTGGCAGAGAGCCCAGAATAGCCTCCAGGTGCAAATAAGATACTTTTGTAACAATTTTAAGATAAACAAATAAGTGTAACAATATAAGATAACAGGTCCCTTGGGAAAAGTTTGACTCACAACTTAAACTGTAATAACTGGAAAAAAAAACAAAAAAACACAGAAATATGTTCAAACTTTCATTACCTTTCACATTTTGTAAAATGAACATGGTAATTAGGGGAGTGGCCACAAAAATGGGCGGGGTCAAAAATGTGTCGCACAAGGACCAGCGAGCATCAGCCATCTGCTTCTTTGCTCTTTAGCAGGGACATGGATAGCACGACCCATAGACAGCATTTGTGCACTGTTAAATACAGTGGAACCCCTAATTTACATCCATGGATTTTACAGTTTCCCAAGCTGCAGTTTATCTTTCCCAGATTTAATGGTTTCCCAGAATCAATGCCGTTTTGATGCAGTCCCCTGGGAAATGTCAAGTCGGGGGTTCTACTGTAGTTCATAATGATGCCTTCTCAGGTGTCAGAGCCACTTTAAGTTTTATTTGTTCCAGGGACTGATCATCAAAACTAGGGACTGTCACCAAAAATAATGGGTAGATGTTTTGCATTCGATAGTAAGTTGTATTAGTCATCCCATTGGCTCAGCTGATGGCCGAGACATTCTCTAAAGCAGCCTTGTTGCTGGACAATATTGTTGAGCTGCCAGATCCTCTGATAGGATTCAGCTATGCTCGGCGTTTCAGTTGATAACTATGGCCCCATCATTTCCATGGTGCTATTACACCGTACCAATATAAATCACAAATCCAAATCTAATTTCAAACATAAATGCACAGTTTTTCCCAGGGCCTGTCCATGTACAATAGAGCCCCCATTAATTACGGGGTTAACGCCTTTAGATTAAATAGCAATTTGGTTTTCTGTCTTCCCTCTCATTTGTAATTATCATTATTGCCCTTGCGTGTATAAAAATATCTGCAAGTGCTGAGCAAGCGTTTGAGCACATTCTTTCCTTCGTGAAAAGAACTTCAGACAGTCAGTTTTTCACCACAATCTCTTTGAAATTCTTGGCGGTTACTCTCCAGTGGAATTGCACTTAATTTTATTCATGGCCTCACATGTAGCCATCTTATTTTTTTGTCATAGTCTTTCCAGGCAGGGAAACCAAGCCCACTAGTAGCTTATGATGGGAAAAAATTCCCCTGGAAGCAGAAATGAACAATAATAATTCTGGGCTCTGTGCGATGGAACTTCTGGCAGAATACTTAGTTTCCTGTATTTAGCTGTGTGGGTTTCAAAAAAAAAAATGCTGCCTATAACAGACTGACAAAATGCTGGAGTGTGAAATGCGTTAGGATTACATCCTGGCAAAAGAGTTAAGGGTCTCCCTACACAGAAGAGCAGCCAAATCAGCACACATCTTTGTTATACCTCATCTTGTATATTAAAGGAAAACTAACACAAAAAATAGATTTGTCTGTGAAAAATGTAACATGTTGTGTTATTAAGGGGGCGATTCACTAACTTTGAGTGAAGGATTCGAAGTAAAAAAACTTCGAATTTCGAAGTATTTTTTCTGCTACTTCGACCATCGAATGGGCTACTACGACCTTTGACTACGACTACTACTTCGAATCGAAGGATTCGAACTAAAAATTGTTCTACCATTCGACCATTCGATAGTCGAAGTACTGTCTCTTTAAGAAAAAACTTCGACCCCCTAGTTCGCCATCTAAAAGCTACCGAACTCAATGTTAGCCTATGGGGAAGGTCCCCATAGGCTTGGCTAACTTTTTTTGATTGAAGGATATTCCTTCGATCGTTGGATTAAAATCCTTCGAATCGTTCGATCAAAGGAATAATCCTTCGATCGTTCGATCGCACTATTTGCGCTAAAATCCTTCAACTTCGATATTTGAAGTCGAAGGATTTTAATTCCCAGTCGAATATCGAGGGTTAATTAACCCTCGATATTCGACCCTTAGTGAATCGGCCCCTAAGTTTTTGGCCAGTGGTAACGTTCCCTAGTTAAGAATAAAAAGTCAGGTGACTTGCGCAAATATGTTTGTTTATATCTCATGAATGATTGGCCATAGGGAAACAAAGAAATGTAAGGGCTGAATTTCTAATTTTATCTCTTATGAAGCATGGAGTGGGCTGGAGTTTTTTATTTCTGATTAGATGAGCCAATTCATTTATCCAAGATATTTGCCTCAATGGCCAAAATCTCATTATATCTGGAAATGAAAAAAACCTTTCTTTAAAGGAATTGTTCAGTAATAAAATCAAAATAAAAACTAGGTAAATAGATAGGCTGTGCAAAATAAAAATAAATGTTTCCAATGTATGGTCATATGAAAAAGTTTGGGAACCCCTCTTAATTCTTTGGAGTTTTGTTTATCATTGGCTGAGCTTTCAAAGTAGCAACTTCCTTTTAATCTATAAAATGCCTTATGGAAACAGTAGTATTTCAGCAGTGACATAAAGTTTATTAGATCAACTGTCACAACAACATATCAACATAACAAAATTAGACAGGTGCATAATAACTGTTGCTTTTGAATCTGAGATGCATGCTGAGGATTAATTGCAAACTCACTGAACAATTATGTCCCATGTGACCCCCCTTAAAGTCGCTGACTAACTCAGAGTTAGAGAGCTGAAAAGCAGGAAGTAGTGTTCTGGCTATTATGTTAGACACCCAGTCACTCCAGCCTTTATACATTACATTTTTGGCTAACTAACTATATTAGACACATTTTCTATTTTGCACAGCCTATCTATTTACAAAGATTTTATTTTTACACTGAATTGTTCCTTTCAGAAACTGGGTTCTAGTGGGCAAAGCACAGGGCAATGCAATTAAAAAGTTTCCAAATGTCTTACTTTTATTTTCCACCTTTATTTCAGTTTATATCGGCCACAAACTAGGTGCCAACTACATGCAAATATTTTCTCACCTTTTTTTTGGAGAGCTCAGTTTAGCACTCTCTCATATATTCACAAAGTAGAATATCTTGCTGTTTGCTTTTTCTTTAGCATATAAATGTTAAGTTAATCATAGAATGAATGCGATGTAGATATTGTTTATGTGAGGCATGGGTAAGGAATAATTATAAGCCACCTCTAAGTGATTTACCTGCGACCATGGGCTGTATGCTAAAAACTGCCCATGTATTTGCAGTGCCACAGCCATGCTACCCATATGCAGTAAAGTGAGAAGCTGAACTCAGAAGCTACGAAGCTTTGTAACTGTTATTACATTATATTTGTTAATTTCTAGGTAGTATTGTTCATTGTCATCCAGTCAATATGATAAGGCCACAATATGCCCAACAAATGAACTTTAATGGCGTGAAAGCTTGCACATATGTTTTCCGCTACAGGACCAGAACCAGTAGTAGAGTGGGGGGAATTAGCAATTTTCTAAAGAAAAGAAAAAAGGTTGTGGTTTGCTGGGTGTGTTCATATCCTTGAAATCCTGGGAATCTCATCAGTGTATGCTATTGAGTCAGAGGTATTTTTCAGCCATTGTGTGTTCCTATTCTGCTTTGAGAACACAAATAGCTATCATGAAAAACCCACAACATGACTTCAGCTAGATCCTCTGATTACAGAAATGACAAAAATGCCTGGGTTTCACTATTTTATACAATATTGCAGTGACACACAGGGGCAGTGTAATGGTGCTTACAGCTCAGTGGTACTGCAAGGAGCTTTGCCTGACAATAGATTCTGTACAACCTTAATTTGATTGTAAACTCTAATGAGCTGGGCCTTCTGTATTGGTCAATAGTATTTGCCTTTAATGTGTATGTTTGATGTGTACACAATTGTGGTGTGGAATATGGAGGGGACTTATAATATATAATTATAATATTAAAAATAAAATAAATTGTCTAAAAACCCAGTATCCCCCTCTTCCCAATCTCTACTCCCCCCCAACATCAAGGCGAGAAGGAAACCCATGGTAAATATCAAATATACAAGTAGACAGGAAGTTACTCTTTATTATTGTTTATTGAGTTTATTGTTGTTTATTATTTACAGTAAACAGTAAGGGATCAGTACTTCCTAAATATGCAATAAATAATACATGTTAATGTTCGTACTTCTGTTGTACCTCACTGTAAATACTTACATTGGAAAGTATTGTATTTTTCATGTAAGAAAGCAATAAAAAAACGGTAAAAAAACTTAAACTAAAATAAAGTACCACTCTCAATGTTAAATGTATGCAAAAATAAACATTTATTCAAACACAGCCAAACATTCACAAACACCAATGGGCCAGTTTACTAAAATTCAGATTTATATCTTTTTTAGAAATTGTACTTTTTCTTTAAAAAAATCATGTTTTTTTATTTCTTGTAGGGGCAGATTTATGAAAATGTGAGATTAGAGCTCATCACCAAAAAATTCTAAAAAAAAAATCTATATTCTTTTCATCCCTGTAGATTTTTTAAAAGTGTATTTATTACTTGGTAAACTCAGTCATTAATAAATACGCTTCTCGCAGGAATGAATAGAAAGTGGGTGAATGTTTTGGTGGTGAGCTCTAATCTTACATTTTTATTAGTCTGCCCCAAATAAAAAAACACAAATAAAAAAAAAAGAAAATGAGAGAAAGAAAAAGGTAAAAAGCAATCCAGTACCTGATGCACTTGGTGGTGAAGTCCTTTTAAGGATTATAATAATAAAAATAGTAATAATTTTTTGGCCCTTTATCATTGATATGGATATCATGAATAGCAACTGCACCATGTATTTCGACCACTAGTAATGATACTTTATAAAAGACAATGCTTAAGCTTCAGGCTGATAATGTTGAACTAATAGTATATTTCACCAAGCATCCAATGAAGTACAAGTATGGGACCTGTTATCCAGAAATATTTGGAACCTGGGGTTTGCTGGATAATGGATCTTTCCATAATTTGGATCTTCATACCTTTAGCCTACTAGAAAATCATGTAAACATTAAACAAACCCAATAGGCTGGTTTTACTTCCAATAAGGATTAATTATATCTTAGTTTGGATCAAGTACAAGGTACTGTTTTATTATTACAGATAAAAAAATTTTTTTTTTTTTTTTTTTAAATTTGATTATTTTAATATAATGGAATCTATTTATGTAATTCAAAGCTTTCTGGATAAAGGGTTTCCAGATAACGGATCCCATACCTGTACAAACCCTTCACTACTCCCACGAAGAGTCAGTAAGTAGAAGAATCCTTCTGGGGTTTTATAGAAATGTTATGGAGTGACTGGCTGAACTATTTTTTTTAATAATGCCAGGTTATTTTTTTTTTTTCTGTTATACTTATTTTGGATACTTTGGACAGGGAAATATTATAGTAGCAGACTGCATATTGGCAAATGGTATATTTTGTCTGTCTGTACTATTTTATTGCCAGTTTTACAAAATATTGCAGTTAAACAAGGAGCAGAAGTATTAAAGCAATTGGTGTGGGGTTTAAGACATCATTTTTGTCTAATAACATGAATTAAATTATGTTCTATTTTCTTTCTTTTCTTATGCTAATAGTCGAGTTTTCTGAAAAGAAACGGAACTCCTGGGATGGAACGGATAGTTATTCAAATCTCTATACAAGTGTAGTCATCCTCTGAGAATGCAGCAATATATATATATATATATATATATATATATATACTAATCGTTGGTAATGAAGACAAATAAAATTTTTTCATTATGACTCCAAGAGATTTCTCTGCTACGCCCTTTTAGCTGATTCATTGCTGGAAAGGTTAACATGAAATAAATGAGTAGAAATGTTTTGCGCTTCATTCCCCCCAGTTGTGTTTGTGTGTAATATTATACCATTAACATTACTGCCACGAAAAAATGTGATGCAGATTTAATGGAGATGAAATTTGCTTCATGGATCACTAGAAGATTGTCTTGCAAAAAAGAAAAAAAGAGAAAACTTAAAATCAAATGTGTAATAGTTTTTATTTTGTTTGAGGAATTGCTTGAGAATTTTATTGGTTTGAGTCCCCCTGTGTTGGACTGGGGTACCTGGAGCTTACTAGAGAAACTCACCTCAAAGGTGAGGTTTTCTAATAAGCCCCTAGTAAGTCTGCACAGTCCAGCCCAAACCCCTGTGTGATCCCGACCTGACCAAATTTTGTCAGCTGCACAGCCAGTAGCAAGAGACTGGGAATCAGGGCCGGAACTAGGGGTAGGCAGAGTAGACACATGCCTATTACGCAAAAGCTGTTGGGTGCCAGGCACATAACTCCTTTGTCGCCTACCCCATGTCCGGTTCCCGCTCTCGCTCTGTCTGTTGTATTTGGCGCAAGCAGAACTTCGCGCATACATGCTGTGAGCTGCATTACAGGCTTATGTGCCACCACCCGGCGCCACGCCAGGTTGCCTGTACCTGGATACCTGGATATAGACAGTCAATGCTTTGCTTTGCATAATCTCAGTTAATAAAGCCCTGTGCAAAAATCACTACAGAAATACTGGGGTTTAAATTAAGTTGCGGTGTATCATAGAAACCTTGCAGTAGGGTAAGGGCAGAGACACACTGTCAGATTCGGGGAGATTAGTCGCCTGGTGACAAATCTTCTCTTCTTCTGGGCGACTAATCTCCCCAAACTGCCTCCCCTGCCTTCCCACCGGCTAGAATGAAAATCGCCGGCGGGATGGCACTCGGAGCGCTTTGTAAGGCAACTTAGGCCAAATTCGGAAAACAAAGCTCTGCGAGTGCCATCCCGCCGGTGATTTTCATCCTAGGCAGGAGAGGCAGTTCGGGGAGATTAGTCGCCCTGAAGAAGAGAGGCAAATACAGTTTGCATTTCTAATAAAATAATTCTCCTGTTTTTTAGGGGTTAATCTGTACTTTACCTGGGTAGAGTTAGCACATTAGTTTGCCTTCTTAACCAGGCCCGGGATTTGTGGAAAGGCCACCTAGGCCCGGGCCTAGGGCGGCAGGAATTTAGGGGGAGGCATACTGCCCAACCACACCCACATTGGTTCACAAACACTGGGGATGCGCTGGAGATACAATAAATTTTTAAGATTCCCATTGCTCCGGACCTGATGATGAAAATTTGCACGAATAAAGGGGTGGGGACTGGGGCGACGACAAGCAGTGGGCCTAGGGGACTCCGCTATGTAAATCTTATTCCTAACAATAAGGACTCTTACTGACGAACGTTTTTAGCTGCGTTGCCCTGTGTTCCGGTTTCATGCGTTCAGCCGCAGTGGAGCGCAGGAGTAGACTCACTGAATTCTTTTCAATGTGTGCTGAAAAAAACCCATATCTGAAAATCAGGCATCTCAGACCTGTCGAGGTCCTGTATAAGTCAATGGGAGATATCCCTATCCCAATATGAAGATATTGTGTTTTGCGCTCGGTGAAACCCGAAAAAATCTAGCAATTTGCATAAAAAGTCAGAAAAAATCGTATGATTCAGGTTTGATTTTAAAGGGTTTTTTCCTGATTTGAGTTATATGAGTTATTTTATTAATAAATAAGGCAAAATCAGGGATGGGAGTTTGCTTGTGCTTTTTTTATTTTAATTATGAGATAAATTTGGATTTTAGAAAATAACCCCCTAGATGTTTGCTATCCCTTTATTCAGTGCTCACCCATATAACATTACTTTTCGCGTCAGTATTCAGCATGGCAGAAATGTGAAAAAGTCCAGAGAATGCAGTTTTCCTCTTTTTAATCAAAATATTCCACTGAACCCACTCATTTTGAACATTTTAGCAAAACACCTGTTTAAATGTTGCTTCTCTCTCTCTTTTTTAAGTATGTTCCTGCCGTAGAAAACTTCCAGAAACATCTAATCAGGCACAAAACAGGGGTTAAAAAAACATCCAAACACAGCTTAGGATTCTTTAAGTTTAATAGCGTTTAGGATTGAATGTATGTGTGCGGATTCTTGAAAGCAATCAAAATATTGCACAAGGTTGAAGCCTTACCTAGTTGTTAATTGGTAGGTTAAATCTTTATTGGTTTCTGGTATCCTGGATTCCAGCCTATATAAAATTGCAGGTGGTTCGGAGGGGTCATGGTTGGGGGAGTGCATAAGTTACAGTGTTATTATACTGTATCATAAACTGCATACCTCATCCACCAGCAATGAAAGAAGAAAATTACACTAAATACTATATATTGTGGTCTTAGCCGATGAAATAATATATAAGGGTCTCATTAGATGCACTTTATTCCTTAGAAACATAGTAAAGGGGAGATGGAAATTAAGCATTTTTCACTCATTTTTCACAAGGTAATTTGCAGAAAGTCTATTAAAGTGGCACAAGAATTAGACGTCCCATCTATGTCTAATTAGCTGATTCATCATATTAAACTAAATTGTACCTATTAAATTATATAGATTTGGAGTGAAGTTATCCATTGCTTAAAAAAATAATACAGTATTATACAAAGTCACTTGCTACATGTGAACCTATGACTTTTTTTCATTGCATATGTTTTTCTGCAGGGTTTCATTGGCTTCATCTTGACAGGTTACTGCACATTCAGGACACAAGACATGTGTCAGGGCCCTAAAGTGGTGGTTCACCTTCAAACTAACTTTTAGTATGTTCTAGAATGGCTAATTCTAAACAGCTTTTAAATTGGTCTTCATTATTTATTTTGTATGGTTTTTGAATTATTTGCCTTTGTCTTCTGACTCCTTCTGGCTTTCAAATGGGGGTCACTGACCCCATCTAAAACAAATTCTATGTAAGGCTTCACATCTAGGTCAAATTCAAAACTTTAATTTTTAAATTCGAATTTCGAGTTTATTTTAGAGTAATTTGTCTAGGAAACAGTCCGAATTCGATTAGAATATAAAAAAATTAGAAATTCAAATTTTGAAATTTATCATGTAGGGGCATGTTTATAAGGGTCAAATTTTGATTTGAAAAAACGTTGAAATTTGAATTCAAAAAGACCAACCAAAATTAAGTCAAAGTTTTTTTTGGTTGAATAGGTCTGTTTTCGATCGAATAGGTCCGTATTCGGCCGAATTCGAATCGTACGAATCAAAGGAATAGCACATTTGATCGAATTTGATTCTAAGTTTTTCCCAGAAAAAATGTTGATTTTTCAAAGTCCACCAATTTACTCCAAGTAGGTTCTAGGAGGTCCCCCATAGGCTAAAACAACAATTTTTAGATGGCTAATGTCGAAGTTGAACTTTTAAAGAGACAGTAGAGGATAAATTTCGATATTTTCTAATTTACAAAAAAATTTTTCAAATTTGAATCGAATTTAGACTATTCCCTAGCCAAAGTACACATAAAATACCTCGAAATTCGAATTTTTTTCATTCAAAAATTCCCCTTGACGTTTGATAAATCTGCCCAGTACTGTCCCCTTAAGAATTCAAATTTGACTATTCGCCATCTAAAACCTGCCGAATTGGTGTGTTAGCCTGTGGGGGGACCTCCTACAATTTGGAGTCATTTGGTGGATTTTTGAGAAAAATATTTTTTTTTTGGTGAAAAAAATTCTATTTGCATTTGCAGCTTGATCCTATTCACCTGTTTTTAAAAAGTTAAATTTTTTTTCCTAAATTTCGATTGTTTTTTTCTCTCGAAATTTCAAGTTTATGGGAGTTGATGGGAGTTTTTAGAAAACCTGCCCCTTTTTGTTATTGCTACTTTTTATTAATCATCTTTCTATGAAGGTCGCTCCTCTTCATATACCAGTCTCTTATTCAAATCAATGCATGGTTACTAGGGTAACTTGGACCCTAGAAACCCGATTGCTGAACTAGCAGACTGGAGAGCTGCTGAATAAAAAGCTAAATATCTCAAAAACCACAAGTGATAAAAAATGAAAACCAATTGCAAATCGTCCCAGAATATCACTCTCTACGTCACACTTAGGGGCAGATGTATGAAGGGTCGAATATCGAGGGTTAATTAACCCTCGATATTCGACTAGGAACTAAAATCCTTCGACTTCGAATATCGAAGTCGAAGGATTTAGCGCAAATCCTACGATCGAACGATCGAAAGATTATTCCTTCGATCGAACGATTAAATCCTTCGAATCGAACGATTCGAAGGATTTTAATCCAACGATCGAAGGAATATCCTTCGATCAAAAAAACTTAGGCAAGCCTATGGGGACCTTCCCCATAGGCTAACATTGACTTCGGTAGCTTTTAGCTGCCGAAGTAGGGGGTCGAAGTTTTTTTTAAAGAGACAGTACTTCGACTATCGAATGGTCGAATAGTCGAACGATTTTTAGTTCGAATCGTTCGATTCGTAGTCGTAGTCGAAGGTCGAAGTAGCCCAAAAAACACTTCGAAATTCGAAGTTTTTTTAATTCGAATCCTTCACTCGAGCTTCATGAATCGGCCCCTAAAAGTTACCTCAAAGGTGAACAACCCCTTAAAGGCTCTCAGGGCGAGAATGTGTGAAATTGTATGGAAGTGGGTTATTGGGTGGTTGAAGACTTCAGTGCAAAAGTAAGATACAGGTATGGGACCTTTCAGCCAGAATGCTCAAGACCTGAGGTTTTCCGAATAAGGTGGTCTTTCTGTAAAACATTATTTAAACCCAATAAGGATTAATTATATCTTAGTTGGGATCAAGTACAAGCTACTGTTTTATTATTACAGAGAAAAAGGAAATCATTTTGAAAAAATTTAATTATTTGATTAAAATGGAGTCTATCGGAGATGACCCATAATTTGGATCTTTCTGGATAATGGGTTTCCGGATAACAGATCCCATACCATAGAGAGATTAGACAAAAGTCATATGTGTATCAGGGCAAGAGCAGATCAACCTAAAGAGGAACAGACAAGAGTTGGAATGTCAGAGAGTCAGTACAGGATAATAATACACTGCTGATTTATATAAACAAATGTAGTCTTTCTGAAGCAAACATACAGCTTTTACCAGTACATTATGTTTTCATTACTTTAAAACACTTTCATTTTTTTTTTTTGATGTTACTGTTCCTTTAAATGAACTTTTAGTATGTTATAGCACATCCAGCTCTTAGCAATGTTTCCATTGGTCTTCAATTGTTAACGTCTTAATACATTTTCAATTATTCACTTTCCTCTTCTGACTCTTTCCAACTTCCTCACGAGGGTCATTGACCTCAGGAGCCAAAAAACGAAACTATGGCTTTGCGAGGCTGCAATTTTATTTTGTTGTTACTGCTTTTTATTACCTGTTCATATTCCAGTCTCTCAAAAGTCACAAATAATAAAACTGAAGACCAAATGCCAGTTTTCTAAAAAAAAAAAAAAAAGTGGCAGAAATGTGCTTTTTGAATTTCCTGCTAGCGTCATTGGCATCATATTCAGCCATAGCACAGCTCTCCTCATTTGGACAAGGCAGGTTTTAAAAATGCTGATTTAGGTGGCCTGGGGCCCAGAGGTGTGGGACCTGGTGGGACCCAATCATCTTAATCTGACACTGCTACAAATGCTACACTTGTCATAAACATCTGATTTATGTAAACCTTACTTCAAACTCACATAAAATTTCCTACCATGTAGACCCCAACTAACTATGGCCAAATAGCCCTTTATAAATCAATATCAAAATTACATATTTAACACTGATTTGCAGTGTTATTATTCACAGACGTATTATTATATGGTCTTTTCCCCAGGATGGAATAAACATTGAGGGTATAAGTAATAAAAGGCACTAGTTTGCCCAGGTGCAGTTACCTATAGGAACCAATCAGCAGGTAGCATTTACAGGTCACCTGTTAAAAAGCAAACATCATATTGGTTGCTATGGGATACTGCTTCAGGGCAAACTTATTTTATTACATATGGGGGTTAGTGTATTAATTTTAGTCCCCATGGAACTGCAGAGAGCACAGTACTAACACTAAGGGGCAGATATATCAAAGGTCGAGGTGAATTTTCGAATGAAAAACATTTGAATTTCATGCTATTTTTAGTGTACTTCGACTAGGGAATAGTCCAAATTTGAAAAAATTAAAAAATTTGAATATCGAAATGTATCATGTACTGTCTCTTTAAAAATTCGACTTGACCATTCACCATGTTGAATTGCTGTATGGGAGACCTCCTAGAACCTATTCGGAGTCAATTGGTGGACTTTGAAAAATCGAAGTTTTTTTTGGGAAAAACCGAATTGAATTGGATCAAATGCAATATTCCTTCGATTCGTACGATTTTAATTCGATCGAAAACAGACCTATTTGACAAAAAAAACTTCTACTTAATTTCGGTTGGTCTTTTTGAATTTCAAAGTTTTTTCAATTCGAAATTAGAACCTTGATAAATATTCCCCAAAGGAGATCGAATAGGTCCTTATTTGGGCCAAATTTGAATCATTCGAATCAAAGTAATAGTGCATTCGATCGAATTCAAAGTTTTTCCCAAAAAAACTTTACATTTTCAGAGTCCACCAATTAATTCCAAATAGGTTCTAGGAGGTCCCCCATAGGCTAAAACAGTAATTCGGCAGGTTTTAGATGGCAAATGGTCAAAGTCGATTTTACAAAGCGACAGTACATGATAAATTTCGATATTCGAATTTTTAAATTTTTTTACAAATTCAAATCGAATTTGGACTATTCCCTAGTTGAAGTACACAAAAAATAGCTCGAAATTCGAATTTTTTTCATTCAAAAATTCACCTCGACCTTTGATAAATCTGCCCCTAAGGGGGATATTTACTAAAATCTGAATTTAACTCATAATTAAAATAAATAAAGCTCAACCAAACTCCTATGCCAGATTTTGCCTTATTTATTAATAAAGTAATTAGAATAAATCGGATCGGGGAAAACCCCGCTAAAATCGATCGAAAACCCGTTTGGCACGATTTCCGGACTTTTTTCCAGAATCGCTTGATTTTTTTGGGGTTTTGTCCGAAAACCCTGGATTTATTGGGCTAAACCCAGTAAAAAACACAATATCTTCAAATTGTGATCGGGACATCTCCCATACACGAGCTAGACAGATCTGAGATGGCGGATTTTCAGATTCCGACATTTTGCGGCATTGGGGTATAATAAATCTCGAAAAGTTCTAGTTTTTTTCCACAAAAATTTAAGTTTTTGATCCAAAGAGCCTTACTTACTTTACTAAAATTCAAGTTTAGTAAATAACCCCCAAGTACTGAGCAATGCTTTATATTCTATGAAACAAAATAATGGGTTGGGAAACATTGATACACACCTGCAGGCCATTTGTATAAACACCACACTTTTCATATTTTTTTCTTATTTATATTAAGTTATTTAGATATTACACCATTATAGTTATAGTATAGTGATCCGGAATAAGCTGTCATAAGGTTGTGTAGGGTGAAAGTTCCCTGGTCTTCCCTACATACAAGTTAATGCAGAAAATTCAATTCAAGCACATCAAACCTCGATGGCCACATAATTGCTAAGGAAGGGTTGTTTGTTTGTTTATTAGGGAGGACTTACAAAGCTTTTCTTTACTGCATGCTGTTATACTGGTTTATGTAATTACAGCATTTTACACCAAAATTTTATTGAACCACAGAAACATAATGTGATGAAATGATTTCAGAATTAAAATATTAAAAAGCCCAGAGAATGGGATTATCGGTGCACAGTTGAATTTTAAGATGGGCTTTCAAATGTATCCAGGGAAGTGTAAAGACATTCTCTCAAAATACAACTCTTAGGGGCAGATATATTAAGGGTCAAATTGACAAAAAAAAAAATGCATTGTCAAAATTATATTATTATAGGGAATTATCCAAACTTGATTCAAGTTTTTAAAAAAATTCAAATTCGATTTTCGAGATTTATCATACTCTGGCCCTTTAAGAATTCAAATTCAACTATTCACCACATAAACCTGACAAATTACCGTATAAGTCAATGGGAGAGGTCCAGGGGATCAATTTGGTGATTTTTGTAGCCTTCCTAACATTCAAGTTTTTTTCAGAGAAAAACTCGAATCGAGTTTGGTCGAAATCGATTTGATTTGAGTTTTTGAGTTGGTAAAATTGTCCGAGTTTTACATATTTTATTTTATTAATAAATAGTCGAATATTCGAATTTCAAGTACAATCAAATTCATTTGAGTTAAAAAAAACTCACATGAATTCGAAATTTGACCCTTGAAAATGTGCCTCTAAATGGCAATAAGGCTGAGCTCTTAATAATCAGTTTTTACTTTTCCGTTGATACATCTTGGTGGTATATATAATAATTTTGCAAGATTTTGTCAAGTGTATAATTAATATTACTAAAAAGATTGCTATGCATACTTTGTCTTTGTATGGAATCTTGGGCTGTCTAATATTATTTTTGGAACGCGTTTGCCCACGTCTCATTCTAAATGCCCACACATGATGGAATGTAGCATTATGCACTTTCTACCAAAACACCAGCTCAATGAAAAGGAATAAAGCAGCATCAACAGAGAGAAAATGAAGAGGTAAATAAAATTGAATTTCTCACATTTCTTCAGGCAGTGCAGTATAAAACAATTAGTTGTAACTCACAGAAATCAGACTTTCAGAAAGAAATATAGTCAATATTTACAAAAAGTTCAATTTAAGGGGTAAAAGGCTTTGGCACTGGCCTAGCCAAACGCCAGCAATTAATCCAAACACAAAAAAACGCCAATACCTTAGTATGCTGCAATAGGGGTGATCCCAATTTATTCCATGGTGCTATCAGACACTGCAGTTACACTCAAACGTTTCGGGAACACCTGTCCTGTCATCACTGAGGAAGGGACAGGTGTTCCCGAAACGTTTGATTGTAACTGCAGTGTCTGATAGCACCATGGAATAAATTGGGATCACCCCTATTGCAGCATACTAAGGTATTGGCGTTTTTTTGTGTTTGGATATAGTCAATATTTAACATTTTCGATAATTGCCTCCATGGACCTATCATTATAGTTTGGGGAGCCAATAGGGGCTGATATAGTGGATATTTAAGGAGAAGCAAAGCTACGGAGGCCTTTTATTGCCAATAGATTAGCTGCAATAGTGTAAGCTAGAATGCTATATTTATTCTGTAGAATGTTTTACCATACCTGAGTAAAAAGCTCTGGAAGCTCTCTGTTTGTTTAGGATAGCAGCTGCAGTATTAGCTTGGTGTGACCACTTCCTGCCTGAGTCTCTCCCTGCTCATTTATAGCTCTGGGCTCAGATTACAGCAGAAGGGGGAAGAGGAGCAAACTGAGCATGCTCATGCCCGGGGCAAGGAGGTTTAAGCTGAAGACAGGAAGTCTGATATAGAAGCCCATGTGTACACAATAGAAGGAAAGAAATGCTGTATTTTTTTTGACAGGGGACTCAGAGCAGCACTACTTTGAGGGTTATCTGGTATATTTAGGTGGATCTTTCTGATAAGGCTTACTTGGTTTTGATCAAACATTGCAAGAATTGGTGCACAATGCCAGTAATTGCACAATTATTGATCAAAGAGAAGTATCCAAGGCAAATAATGAAAGGGGAAAAAATACTCACAGTTCAACCTAGTCCAGGGGTGCAAAAATATGAAGTACCAAAAAGTTGTGATCTTCTCCAAAAGTAAAGACCAAAAATAATTAAAAGTTTAAATCATTTATTAGAACATGCAGATGACCACCTAACGCGTTTCGTACCTACTGGGGCACTTACTCATAGGCTCATAGGCTATGTTCATTACTGCCTATGAGTAAGTGCCCCAGTAGGTACGAAACGCGTTAGGTGGTCATCTGCATGTTCTAATAAATGATTTGAATTTTTAATTATTTTTGGTCTTTACTTTTGGAGAAAACTCAACATTTTGTTATGTAGTTTTAACCTTTCCTTCTCCTTTAATAACTATGGATTGACTTCCATTAGATCCATATATTTGTCTTGCCACTAGGAAGCCATGACAAAGTTTCTCTATATATTTATGTAGTTACTTGGAGCCCTTTATAGTAAATAAAATCATTGTTCACTGGTTATACAGCAGTAATATCACTCCAGACTTCAGATATGCACTTGATCATTTCTTGTAGCCAACAGAAGGCCATTTAAAGTCTAACGCAAAATTGTCATACAGTTATGGGATGCAGAAACCCGTTATGCAGAAAGTTCCAAATTACAGGAAGGCCTGCTTTCAAAGACTCCATTATAAGCAAATAATTCTATTTTTTTTATTATATCCCTTTTTCTCTGTAGTAATAAAATATAACTTGTACTTGACCCTAACTAAGATATAATTAATTCTTATTGGATGCAAACAATCCTATTGGGTTTATTTAATGGTTACATTTTTTTAGTAGAGTACGGAGATCAGAATTACAGAAAGCCACAGGTCCTGAGCAGTTTGGATAACAAGTCCCATACCATTATCATGACAACACTGTTCTTACTCGGCCTGTGATTGCTTCTTAGATGTTTTCTGAGATAAGTGAAAGGACACTTTGAGGACCCCTGGGACAGAATTACACCATTAAAAGACATACCAACTTATCTGCAATCAAGATCAAGATAATGTCATAAAGGGAATTTTTGGCACTCAGTGTTTATGCAGAAACAAGAAGAAATTAGTCATCTACTATATGTCATCTATTTTGTGTTGTTGATGATATGGAAATAACAGGATGTTCGGAATAATGTCTAGCATGAAGCAGGTTCCCACTATCTCACGGTTTATGCCTTCACAAAATTTGTAGCAAAGCATCCATTCAAAATTCCTCCCTTGTCTATCAGCATCATTCATGTCACAGTTGTGCTCTAGAAGAAGCAACGAATTTAGAAATGGTTGAAAATGTGCACCAATATTAAACTCTATTGTGAAAGATGTGAATATCTTAATATACAGTTAAAAAAATCCTAGGTCTTCTTTCCACTAGAAAATGTATGTTTTTAATTCCTGTTACCCCCTAAGCCAGAGAGATGTGGGTCTAAAAATTCTAATGACCCAACTACAAACCCTCCCTTAATTGGCGTCCATTTGCAGCTCACTGTTACGGTAGAACTCCATGGGCGACTTTCAATGCCATAACGTCCGTTCCGATGCGCTGAGACTAATCGCAGGTGTCATGTCAGATGCGCCGAATCTAAGGTAAGTAATAGGGATGTTGGATGTTGTCGATGCGTGCGTCTGACACTACACGAATGTCGGATGCATGCACAAGGAAATCGAAGGATTTTTCAAAAAACTTCTCTGACTTCTCAAAACTTGACCAAAAGCCTCAGATAGGTTCTAGGAGGTCCCCCATAGGCTAAACAGCAATTCGGCAGGTTTTAGATGGCGTAGTGTCAAAGTCAAAGTTTTTTAAAGAGACAGTACTTTCAATTCAAATAGAAGTCGAAGTCGAATTTGGCCTATTCGATGGTCGAAAAAATTCTTTGAAATTCTAAGTCTTTTAATTTGAAAATTCACTACGACCTTTGATAAATCTGCCCCTTAATGTTTCAAAGACCTACCACAAATACCATAAGGGGCAGACAGGCTCATTTACCAACACCACTGCAGGTAGAACAATAGAATCAACATTTTGATTGATTAACATGGGTTACTGCCCAGGTACAAATTTACACCTAACGCATGGCAATTAATTAATTAATTAATTAATTAAATATGTGCTTTCATTGTTCTACCTGCAGCTGTCTGAACAAAGCTAATTACTGATTGGTTACTATGGGCTACTATTCAAGTGTAAAGTTGCCTTGTTTTGGTAAATGGGCCAACTAACTCCTTATCATTCCATTAAACAAAAGTTTACATTTTGAACGCAGATTGATAACTAAAGTAAAGCTGGCCATAGATGTTGAGATTTTTGAAAGATCCTCACCTCACCGTGAGACCACTATTTTCTTGGAACGATCGTATAAATTGACCATCAACTAAAAAGACCATTTGCCACAAAGGGGAGCTGCCTGCTTGGCCCTGCAAACATAGATAGATTGCACTGGGACCGAAAAAGATTTTTTAACCTGGCCGATCAATTTCCTGACAGATGTCGGCTGAAAAATCGTAAGATGTACGATTGCTCGAATCCCACTAACCGTACGATAATTTCAAAGGATCGGTCAGACTTCGCTAAAATCGGTCGTACGGCAAGAAGAATCGTCACATCTATGGGGAGATTTAGAGCCTGATCTTTGGTTTCTGAGAACTGTGATCCCACGCAGCAAAACCCTGCAACATAAGGGCAGGTTCTGATTTGTTATATGCCTCAAAGTCAGATAGGAATGCTTAAATCCACTTCTTTCAGTATTCCAGTATTCTACTGGAGCAGCTTAGGTTTTAGAGGGTTAAGACACTTTCCCAAAACTGTGTATGGTACCCATTCTGGCTTTGTAGAAGTTCATGTGTGTTGGGTCATTGTCACTATAGATTGTTACTATAGAGTGGGGATCCCCAACCTTTTTACCCATGAGCAAAATTTAAATTTACAAAGAGTCAGGGAGCAACACAAAGCATGAAATGAGTTCCTGGGGGTGCCAAATAAGGGTTATAGTTGGCTATTTGGTATCCCCTATGTGGACTGGCAGCCTAGAGGAGGCTCTGATTGACAGTGCACCTGGTTTTATGCAGCCAAAACTTGCCTCCAAGTCAAGAATTTAAAAATAAGCTCCTGCTTTGAGGCCACTGGGCGCAATAGCCAAGGGGTTGGTGAGCAACTTGTTGCTCTCGAGTCACTGGTTGAGGATCACTGCTATAGGGTAAGGAAAGACAAAAAAGAAAAATATGTCTTTTTTGTTTTACTTTTAGGTATTAGGTATTATTCGAGGCATATTTACCTCTGTTCATTTGTAGCACACCACTTTTCTACTGATAGAGATACTGCTGTAGCTTGCAACTGGCAAGCTGGCAAGCTGGCAAGAAGATTCAAGATATAATATGCTGATTGGGTTATAATATACAGTTATTGCTTTTTAATTCTTTATTGTCCCTTGTTTTTATTTCAAGTTCATTTGTATACTTTATGAGTTATTTGCCTTTATTAAAAGGTTGGTGTGTTACTCAAGATGACTTGTAAAGTTGAGTCAATCTTCCCAACCAAGAGAAACAGGAAATACCAGAGAACACTAGACTCGGCAAACCTATAAAATTTCAGAAAGTAGCCCATTATTTCAAGTGACTTTTCACTGAACACATTGGGAAGTACTGACTAATTAGTTTTTGGCTTTCACAATAACGGTTTCAGGGCCTTTTTTTTTTATAGCTTTCATATTAGGTTAAAGAGGTGGAATGGATCTGAAAGATGAAATATTGGCAGTGTATACATTTACTTCTCGGTAGGGGCTCTGTTCTTTGATCTGAGGTACAATTATTTTGTTGCCCAATCTTTATTGCCATTCCACAGAGTTAATGGGCAGCAGCCTTATTCACGACAGGCATGTTCATTACTGCAAATTGATTACTACAGAATAATGGATTGCCTTTCCCCAGTTCAGATATAACATCTTTGTAACGTCTTCACTGTTTACATTCACGGGACGTGAAAAATAGTCGGAGGAATTGCCGGTTAAAAGAGATTATTTGCAGAGTGAGTACAACAGGGCATTATGTGAGGTTTCCCTTGGGAGCAAGAAACACTTTGAAGATAAATAGAAGGACAGCAGCCGCTTATGTCATTCAGAAAATATGCAGGCTTCGCCATAAACTAAAATCTCCAATTGAAAGAAACAGGAAAATGTTAGTTTTTCTTATGAAAATAAGAAATTAATGTACTCTGGTGTACAGTGGATGCATTTCTCATCAGTAAGTGCGTGCTTGGAAGCATTTGGGATTTCTTGACCCAAAGTCAACATGTAACATTATGGAAGACCATAGGTCAGAGTAGTTTTGGGTAAATAGATCAATCAAGACCTACATTCTTACACACATAGATTTGGTCCTAACCTGGACAGTATGACTGACTTCTGTCAACTGCTTTATGTACTGCGTCTTTTCCACCCTGTTTTCCCTGTAACATCCATTTTGCTTCACTACTGCCTCTATCTGTCATATAAACATTTGCCAACGCCAGGCCGCTCCATAGCACAGAAACCATATTTCAATTAATTTTAATATGCCATATGTCATGTAACATCTGTCCTGCTCCATCTTCTGCAGTCTTTGGGGAGAGGTCCCACGTCCTCTCAAGACTGCCTCCTAACACAGCCACTGGCCTCCAAAATAGTATTATTCTTTATTCTGCTATGAATCCATGTCATATAAAGAAGCAATATATGAAAAAGTAAGTACAGGTATGGGATCATTATCTGGAAACCCGATATCCAGAAACCTCTAATAATGGCAAGGCCATCTCCCGTAGACTCCATTTTAATCAAATAATAAAAGTTTTTAAAGATGATTTCCCTTTTCTCTGTAATAACAAAATAATACCGTGTGTTATCCAGAAAGCTTTGAAATGCGAAAAGGCTGTCTCCATTTTGTCCAAATAATCCAAATTTTAATAAGGAAACAGTAGCTTGTTGTATATGAGCCAAACTAAGATATAATTAATGCTTATTGGAAGCAAAATCAGCCTACTGGGTTTATTTAATGTTTACATTACTTTTTAGTAGACAAATTATGGAAAGATTCATTATGCAGAAAACTCCAGGTCCCAAGCATTCTGGGACCTGTACCTCTACTTGATTCCTGCTAAAATATAATTAATCGTTATTGGATGCAAAACAATCCTATTAAGTTTATTTATTGTTTAAATGATTTTCAAGTAGACTTAAGGTATGGAGATCCAAATTATGGAAAAACCCTTATCCAAAAAAACTCCAGATCTCTAGCACTCTGGATAAAAGGTCCCATATCCCGTATAGGGTAGCCACTGGCATGTTTGCCAATACAGGTATAGGATCCCTTATCCAGAAACCAAATATCCAGAAAGCTCCGAATTACGGTCTCCCATTGACTCCATTTTATCCAAATAATCCAAATTTTTAAAAATGATTTCCTCTTTCTCTGTAATAATAAAACAGTAGCTTTTACTTGATCCAAACTGAGATATAATTAATCTTTATTGGAAGCAAAACCAGCCTATTAGGTTTATTTAATGTTGAAATGAATTTCTAGTAGACTTAAGGCATGAAGACCCAAAT
The DNA here is from genome assembly GCF_017654675.1 of Xenopus laevis. Taxonomy (NCBI): domain Eukaryota; kingdom Metazoa; phylum Chordata; class Amphibia; order Anura; family Pipidae; genus Xenopus; species Xenopus laevis. The sequence goes on from NC_054381.1 coordinate 38,719,094, forward strand.
TACAGAAAGATCCGTTATCCGGAATACCCCAGGTCCCAAGCATTCTGTATAACAGGTCCCATACCTGTATTAATAACAGAGAAGAATGAGCTAACCGACAGTAAATTGTGAATATAGAATAATAATTAATGAAAGGTAGAATAGCAGGTAGAATAGCAAAAATAATTTTGCCACTAATACACAAAACCAGTAATGCAATCATTAACTTGTTAAAGACTGCTTGCTATAAGTACTCAGTGAACCATCCAAAGGGTTTAAACTACGAAGATAAACTTGGGAGTATAATTTGATGAGAATCAGAGAGACATGTTAGTATTGATAAACCATTCTCGAAGCAAAATTACATGCTGTGGCCTAATAATGTATTGGCGTGTGTGTGTGCGTAAACACATTAGTGAGGCTAAAATAGACATCTGCATCTAATGACGCATGCTGTACTGAGGCTCTGGATTACACATAGTAGCTATCTGAAATTCTGCCAGGGCTAAATAATTGCATAATAGACGAATATTTGCAGAAAGTTATAGATAAATATACTGATAGATTTAGATAAAAATAGAAATAGGCACAAGTTCAGTTGTTTACTGTGGATATATACACAGTACATAAATGATTTGGCAAAATAGATAGACAGACACAGACAGATAGATAGATAGATAGATAGATAGATAGATAGATAGATAGATAGATAGATAGATAAATAGTTGCAGATAGATAGATAAACAAAGATAAATGTGATTTTTCTAACTAGTTTCTTGAGTTGGCTAAGGGATCACATTAATTTAGAGAACATAGATTCTTAATTTGGATACTGCATCCGCAAAGGCAAGGCTAGGCAACAAGTCAAACTGAAAGGCAAAGATCAATTCCTATGGACAAAACCTCCTGAGTAAATGTCAATATTCAAGCTGCATTTAGTTATTGACGTGTGTATATTCCTGTGACCGTCAGTAGTTGCTTAGAAATCTATGTACCCTGCAGCATAAAGTGACCCAGAATCTGTGTTCATATTGTCAGCTTTTGCACCAGCAGTTTCTTCTCAGGCATCAGCTGTATGTATTACATGAAGTGCATTTCAGAGAAACAGGTGTTTTTGTTTTATTTAAAAAAAAAAATTCTTGTCTGCATTAGCAAAACATAACTGTAATTTCCAGCGTATTTGGTGCGTAATACCTATTCAGCTCCCATTAGTGAGATATTGAGAGGTGAGACAGTGATCAGTTGGAGATTGCTAGATGGCAAGGACAGTACAGTTACAACCTCTTTGTGAGACACAGTTCATACATTTTCTATCATTTGTATTAGTGTTCTCAACTTTTCTGGAAAAAAAATGACTTTCCTATCTTTGTTGTATTACTGCCCCATTACAAACATTGACATCAAGTGTCAAGTTTGAGCTGCTGCAATACCATGGATTTGTTGTACTGTCTAATAGAAATTTCGTTTAATTATCGGCTACACTCTAGTTTTTTTTGTATTGCTTCTGAATCATTTTGTAAACGTTAGACAATGTTTTGGAAAATACTGCAGAAGCCAACAGGGGTAGTGCCAGAAGGTTTTTTGGGTGATCAGGACTGTCTTGCAGTTGGCATTCTGGTTCATCCTGAAAGGTGCTTAGCTGTGTTCAGGTTAGGTCCAGTGTAGCCCAGGCAAGTTCTTCCGCAACTATCTCAACAAACGGTAGCATTCTCCTGCTCCGCTGTGTTCAGGTTAGGTCAAGTGGAACACAGGCATGTTCTTTCACCACCATCTCAGCAAACCGGTGCCATACTTCTGCTCAGCTGTGCTCAGGTTAGTTCCAGTGTAGCCCACGCAAGTTCTCCCTAAACCATCTCAGCAAAGAGTGACATTATACTGCTCTGCTGTGTTTAAGTTAGCTCAAGTGGGGCACAGGCATGTTCATCTTTTTTAGCTCCAGACAAGTATTAGAAGTAGTACTTGTGTTAACATTGTGCCTGAAATAATTTGGAACTCAACAGTAAGTGCTGGAGCTGGGGATATTGGATTTTGATTAGTATTACTCTTCTTTACTCTACTTCACAATCAATTCTCTTACAGTTGATCAGGACTGTTGAAGCAGGGCAAACATTCATGGTATGTGATGGTATCATCTTTAAAGGGATGGTTCACCTTTAAAAAAAAATCTGTATAGTGATTTGTTGGCTCCTATCAAGCATTTACTAAAGTATATTCATTATGTAAAATCTACGATTTCAGCGAAAACTAACCCCTAAAAAATTTGACTCAACCGTGTATAATTCTCCTGAGGATGGCTCAGTCAGATCGACGACACTTTTTCTCAGTCTTCCCCCCTCCTGTTTAAACTGATTACGTTGTTTGCATCGAGGGCACCATCTGCCTCAAGCGCACATTGTGCATGGTCATGCGAGTCCTAATGTCTTTATAACTCAGTGTGTAGATAATAATCGGATAGTTTTTTTTTTTTAAACCAATCATGAACAGTGAGAGACAAACTCAGCAATAGTACAGGAGTAAGGGCAACGGATTCAGGGAGGGACATTGGGGGCCTGGGAACCACTGGGGCTGCTGCCTTGGGGGGCCCCGCAACCCTTGGGACCCCTGCCCAGCCACAATCCCCCTCCAGGACCCCTGTGCCTACCTTCTTCTTCTAGCAAAATGTAGATAAGATGAACCACCCCTTTGAAGTCACCAAACTCTTGTGACCTACCTACTGTATAATGATGCCAATGATTATTGTTGGAGGTTATATGGCTATGTGTATTTATATGTACACCAGTGTCAGACAATTTTACTGATCAGAACAGCCAATTCTACTGATTAGATGTGGCACCGGAATACTTTCGGCCACAGACCGTAATTCTACAAAACAACGCAAAGGGTAAATCAAGAAAAAAATTCAGTGGGCTGTTAAATAATTTCTATATAATTCTCTAAGGTGTTTTATGGTTTATAGCTGTGTGGCCTTCTAATTCTTTTCTATAAAATCATTACAGCTGAGAAAAGCACTGACACACAGCACAGGTCTGTTTTGCTAATTTAATAGAACAAGGTCCTGCCAGAAGCTATTCAGACATTCGGGTTTTCTTTTAGGTCCAGCCCTCTCTTTAAATAGAAGTTTGTATTATGTTTTCATGCTAAGGGACCGTTGTTTATATCCCTTCAGGGAAGAAAAAGTAGTGTGCCACCACTGATATCTTCAGCTAAACCTATTTGCGAATAATACACTGCATAAACAGAATGCATAAGACTCTGTATTTTCTTAACCTTTACAATTTCTCTTTTCATGCTAAATGCTTATTTACCCATGTCTTTTGGCTCAACAACGAGGGTTTTGCAAATCAAAAGGATGAATTGTTTCCTGTGTTTGTGGAAATGTAAACATTGAAAATAACAATAGGATTTACTTCTGGAAAAACTAAATTAACTAACCAGCTCTGCAAAAGTTCTTGTTTTTTTAAGGTAAACCAAACTTAAAATCACCCCATGGGCCATGGTATTTTTATAGTTAATTTGGTTTGAAAAAGACAAAAATCCATAAAGTTCAACCCCTCCAAAATGTATACAAATACCTAAACTAACTGTAGATTTTGAGCTATGTATATTATGCTTGTTCAAGAAATCTTAAAAGCCTGCTTAAAGGAGAAGGAAAGGTACCCATACAAAAACAAGCTTTTAAGTTTACACTAGTTTTCTCAATAGAACTGTTTATTTTTCAATCAGTTCAGTCTTACTTTAGATATTTTCCTCTGAAATGCTGTCCATCGCAGCTACCATATTTCTTCCCTAAGTCATTTCACTGTGTGCTAGTTCAGGGTGTGTCACCATGAAGTTTTGAAGCTTAGTGTCTCATTGGCAAGATTGATTAGAAAGGGAGGCTTTTCGTTGATGATGCACAAAATTTACACAAGGCCTGCTCTTTGCTTGAAAAAAACAAGGAAATTCTATGGATTACTGCAGTACAGACATGTGTTGGTCCAGGGCAAGGGGACTAGCCAACACAATGAATTCAGCTTGGTTTTATAGGCAACAGACATGAAATCTTCGCAGAGAAGAGCAGTGCTGTATCATAGAACCTATATGCAATGGCCAAAATGCTGAATGTTTTCTTTGTTCTTGACTTTCCTTCTCCTTTAAAGGAGACAGCATGACAACATCACCCAGCATGGCATTCCACAACCTCACTGTCCTCACCACAAAGAACCATTTTCTCTGCTTTAAGCAAAAGTTCAGTTCCAGGGCCGGTTTTCTAAACATAGTGCCCTTAGGCCACCCACAATTCCCACATCCCCTTCAATCCTTTGTTTGTTCCTTCTACTGCTGGGGACTGTGGAGTGGAATATTAAAACAACTTTCAAAATATCTTGTAGGTCTAGTTCTCCAGAGGCAGGTGTGGGATCAGGACTAGAATGAGTAGGGAACAGTGCCCTGCAGGCATAGGCCCACTCTCCCACCCAGACCCAGGCTCAGGTCCTCTCCCCAACAGGACCCAGGCTCTTCCCTTGTTGGACCTTCCCCTTTCTGCCAATCACAGGTAGGGATGTGGTCAAAAAAGTGAATGAATGTAGTCATTGATAGTCACACAAGTTTGTATAAGAAATTGCCTTCTCAAATGTTTATTTATATTATTGAATACAATTCCTTATAATAAAGCAAACAGTTAAGTTGTGTTCAAATTGGATTTGCTAAAGTAGCATTAGATACAACATTGATAATGACAATATTCCACATCCATCCCCTCCCTCACCAACTCAGTATACTAAGGATTGCATTTCTAAGTTTTAGCTAATGGGAACAGCAGGCTCACAACAGGGGCTTGCACTGGAGATTCCAGAAAGGAAACCCGATGGGAGGGTTAACAGACTAAAAGCCTATTGCTGGAAAGTCAATAGATGAGCTCCCCTTTCACATTGGTAATGTTTCCTTTTGTCCAGTTTCTCCAATAAATCATTATCCTGTTGAAAATGTTGCAAAGGATGCATATGCATGTTACTAGTAATTTATACAGGTAAAGCACTGGCAGCTGCTGCATTTCCATTCATTTGTTATAAAGCTGCTCAGTGCACATATGCATCATCGAGTCTGTTTCTTTATCCTAACGCTGGGGCTACCTTCACCTCAATGAAGACACTTTGGGAAACAAAAAAAGGAGTAACTGAAATGGAAGAATACATTGTCATCCAGAGCAGAAGAAAAAATGTGGCAAAGCAGGAGAGGCACATATAGAATACCCCCGTGCCCACAGAAGTTCAGTAGATGTGAGAACTTGTAACCCAGGAAGTGACTCCAGCAAAAAAAGTAAAGGAGTCTAAAGGAGCACATAGCAGCTCACTGAGGTGTGAAAGCATTGATATAACTGGTTAGTGGCCTTTAAAGTCAGAAATGCCTTTAAATTCAGAAATGGCTTTAAAGTTAGAAATGTCAGAAGCAAAATTGCCAAAAAACGTAATTGTCCTGGAAATTTACCATAGAAAGAGAAAGGTGGGTACCGTATAACAGACCACTCTAGAACTCAAAACTTGGATTTTTTTGTATATACTTGATCAGATTTTATTAAAGGGATACTGACAGGATTCTGAAAAGTCTGCACTGCCATCGCCAGGATATCCTGGGTTGGGGTTGATTTATTTTTCCAAAATGCTGCATTTTCAGGACTTTGGTGACAAGATGTAGTCACATTTCTGCTCTCTAAGAATATGCTGCAATACAACTGCCTTAACTGCTCCCTGGATATTGTCATTTTCCCATTCAAATCTCCACTCTCTAAGCTTTCAATAACTTGCCCTCAATGTGAACAAATAGAAAAATCGTGTATATAAAAAGGGTCGTTTAGATATATCCCTACCTCCTTCTTCTAAAGCTGCCCCAAACCACCCTGAAGTCCTCTTCTACTTTATGACACACATGAATACATTGCTGCCAAAAGTAGCCATTGTATTCACTGGGGGGGAACGCACTTCATTTTTCACTTTACACTCATCCCTGCACATAGTAAATGACCCGCATGCTGTTCATTAATCTAATGTATTTCACATTGACATCACTCTGCCAGTAACCTCGGCATTAGTGTCTGGGTTATTCTGAATTATTCTATTCGGAATTTTATAAATTCAGTATATTCAAGGCTTATCATTCCCCCAAAGGCATGCATGGAAAGCCTCTAATCATTTATGCATATCCTTGTAATTAATCAGCTTGTAATCAAAAAGGGGTTGAAGGTAGACCTTTGAAACTGAGTCCGATTAAGTTTCTGCTCTTTTACCCATTACATAATATTTCCTGGAAAATCTACCAAATTGTATAATAGATTACTAGGATTTTTTTCAACCAATATCCCCAAACTATGGTTATGATAATTTAGGCTTAATATTGAACATTTTATATATTCTTACTGAGTAAGTTGCTGGGCTGCATTTTGCAAGGAGAGATTATTACAGATATATTATAAACATGGTGATTGTGAGTAGAGTTCCAAGTTATCTTGTTTCAAAGGCAATCAGCATGGCTATGTCCACGTACAATTATCTTTAATCGTATAGTCTTCTTTCTGAGTAGAGTGCAGGTCAACATCAATCCTGTTTCCCCAGAAATTGATTTGTTTTGATTATTTACTGGTACATATTGTATTTGCTCTGTTCACCTTTAAAATGTCAACTAAACTGATATGGTTATAAAACAGAGTACAATTCAGCTGCTACTTTTATCTTTTCTTTTTCCTCAAATATTTTTATTCCTATTTAGAAAGTAAAAAATATAAAAAAAAAGTGAAACAAAATGTATCACTAAAAAAATAAATGTATTTCAAAAGATGAAGGCTCATTTACAAAAAGTAGGATCACACATCTAAATGTCATCTTGGCAATTCACCTAAATTGATTAAAGGGTTGGTTGCCCTTACAGATTATTTTAAGCATTTTATAGAATGGCCAATTCTAAGCAACTTTTCAATTGACCTTCTTTTGTATAGTTTATTAATCTTTTGATGCTTTTCAGCTTTCAAATGGGAGTCACTCATCCCATCTAAAAAAAACAAATGCTCTGTACGGCTACAAATGTATAGTTATTGCTACTTTTTATTACTCATCTTTCTATTCAGGCCTCTCCTATTCATATTCCAGTCTCTTATTCAAATCATTGCATGGTTGCTAGGGTAATTTGGACCCTAACAACCAGATTGCTGAAGCTGCACATTGGAGAGCTGCTCAATAAAAAGCTAAATATACTACTAGACCACAAATACTAAAAAATTAAAACCAATTCTAAATTGTCTCAGAATATAAATCTCTAAATCATACTAAAAGTTTATTTAAAGGGGAACAACCCTTTAATATATAGGAGTGCCATGCACTCATTTTGGGTTCTACAATACAAACAAAGTTCATTCATTCATTAAATTGTGAAATCTTCAACTGGTGTAAAGAATCTTGATTGCAGTGGTCCCTTCACTGGTCCACTCTGCTGGACTCTCCGATGCAAAACAAATCTCTGTAGGGAAGTGCAAGAATAGGGGTTGGGTTGCACCTATCTTAGCACATCTCATGGTAATGACTGGGAACCATGCAATGGCATTCAGCAAATACAACTACAGGAACATGTATTATTATTACATTTAAGATGAAAGAATAAAAAAAATCTCAGTAGCAGGCCAAGTATTGAGCATGGGACCTCACCATGCCCAGATAGATCAACTGGCTAATATGGAAGCTGAGTAGTGGAAGGGCCTGCTGCAAAAAAATCAGAATTATTCAAAATGTTCCTGAATAACTTTGAATTTCTTTACATTTGCTTCATGCGGCTGCCGCCTATAATGCCTATTCTATTGATCCATAGGGTATAAGTTCAAATTTAAAATGAACTACTTTCCTCTTAGAGAAATGAGAGTTTTTTTTATAGTAAACTCCATGACTCATTCACCCAGTTCAGCTAGTGCTCTTAAAAAATGGCAATGTATCATTAGGGTTGCCACCTTTCCGGGGCGCTAATGCCAGGCAGGGGGTGGGATGTTGATGTTGTAGGGGCAGGACAGTGATGTTGGGATGAATAAGTGCAGTCGATTAGTGTTTGGCCAACCACTACATCAATTATATGGAATCCTGCCTGGATTTCCTCATTTTGAAAACAGGACAGGCAGTTTTGACTTGGACAGCCCTTCCAAAAACTAGGTCAAAACCAGACAGGTGGCAACCTTATGTATAACTCTCCCTACCGTGGTATTCTAGGGTGCTATCCATATAGCAGTGATTTCATCCTCCTCTGGATTATAGTTGTCCTATCTGATATTTTAGATAATTTAATGACAATCTGCATTTCTCAATTTCTATTTATGCACTTTTTATTCTTGGGTATTTATATTCTACTTTGCAGCAGCAGAAGAAAAATACATATTTGCTTTTGAAGTATTTTTCAACCTACTCTATTCAATCCCACACTGCTGCACTGCACTCAACAATTACGTTTCCAACATCTTTACCCAAGTTAAGAGTTAGTATAACAAGGCCTTGACAACTCTGCCCTGGATGACACTTTGTAGCAAGGGCAACAGATATGACCATACTGCTTGGAAACAAGGCACAGGCATGAGGGACAATACGATTTGCCCAAGAAAAAACTTTGGTTTTTATAATTAGACATTTTCAGATTTAATAGTTCTATGTTTAATTACAAATATGAGTATCTAAGGGATATCTTGATTGAATTTGCAGTCAGCACTGCATTTAGGTACTGTGCACCAGACCTAAGTGTGTTCCTAGCTTCTGCTGACGAAGTGCCTACAACAGTCCTTCCAGCAATCAATGTTTGCCATATTTATATACAGGTATAGGATCTATTATCCACAATGCTTGGCACCTGGAGGTTTGCAGATAAGAAATAATTCTGTCATTTAGATCACCATACCTTAACAGTTATTATATAATTCCAATAGGATATATTTTCTTCCAGTATGGATTAATTATATCTTACCTGGGACCAAATAAAAGGTAGTGTTTTATTACCACAGAAAACAAGGAAATTATTTTTAATTAATCATAATGATTTGCTTAAAATGGTTTTTATGGATTCTCATAATTGAGAGCTTTATGGAAATGGATTTAGGGATAAAGGATGAAGAAAGGATACATACTTGACAAAGGGGTTTTACCCTAAAACTTTGCACATCTACAATAATTAAGCAAGGGTAGGCCCCTGCTTGTCACTGCCTTGAGTGCCAGTGTATTCTTTATTCATATGTATAGGGAGGGTGCCTATCCCTCCAACATTGTGCACCAGAAAATCACTGATTAAGAAGGACAGGGAGTGTGAGTACAGAGCTGCAATCTTTTAGGGATAAAGGATCCCATCCCTGTACCAACAGAACATAAGGCATAAAAGTCATAAACAGAAGATATACAGGCCAACCTGGCCTTATATATCACTTTCATACAGTTTCGGCTGCCCAACCCTGCAAGCCATGACCTCGAAACGGTGTATAGGACCTACAGTCTATAACACCAAGCCCCAACGGCGTCCATTTTTGGCGCTAAAGTGCAACAGCGTCCAAAAAAAAACAAATGCCGGTGTCCATTTTTTTGGACTTTTCGCCGACGAATTTTCGCTGCAGTTTCGAGAATTTATTTGCGGCGATTTCCCGTCTGGCAAATAAATTCACCCATCACTAGTGACCACCCGATAGTTTTACTAACTCATAGTCATACCACATTTTTTGGTTTTCTGCCAAGATTTTGTTGCAATAAAATATAAAATTATTAGTGAATAAATGTTTTTGCCTGCATGTTGCATTGGACCGACTCCATAACCTGCTCCTCGTCCTGTTTGTAGAGAAGGCATGCATTCCCCAGCAGAGCAATAAGGGGCAGATTTACTAAGCTCGAGTGAATAGTTTGAATGCAAAAATATTCGAATTTTGAAGTATTTTTTTGGGTACTTCGACCATCGAATTGGTCGAATTCGATGGAATCGAATGATTCGAACGATTCCAAGTAATTTGACCATCCGATAATCGAAGTACTGTCTCTTTAAAAAATCCTTTCACTCAATACTTCGCCAAATAAAAGCTACCGAGTTGCATGTTAGCCTATGGGGACATTGTAGGTAGGTTTTGGGCACTTTTTATGATCGAATAAAAATCATTCGATCAATCGCTTAAAATTGTACGAATCGTTCGATTCGAAGGATTCCATAAATTTTTATTTGATCGTTCGATCGAACCTTTTGCGCTGAAATACTTCAGATTTTACATCGAAGGATCGAATTAGAGGGTTTTTTAACCCTCGAAATTCTACCCTTGATAATCCTGCCCCTAAATGTCCTTATTTCTTTCACAGTTTATTAATTATGCTGAGATGCAGAACATGCTTTTGAATAAGGCAATCAATGTCCTGATCACAGAGGAACTGAAAAAAAAAAAAAGTAGCATAAATTGAAGGGTTTAACAAAAAATATATTTCAAGTACAGTTTAATGACAAAAATAACAAGCGATGTACAATACTTATACTGGAGATGAATCATGCTCCCTTTTTTTTATTTCGGGTTAGCAATTTGACAAAAGACCTTCAGTACATACTTCATCACTTATTGTAATTAACAGCCTGTCTGTGCCAGCGCTCCAGTCATCTCTGCACCTGATCGAATTGGTGAACAAGTAGGATAAATCCACTCTGTCCCCTTGTTTCCGTCCTTATTAGCTATTCTCTATCTCTCCTTAAAACAAGCGTGCAAATTACTACATTTGTTAGATGAGCAGGATTGAACATGTTTTAGCATTGGTATTCTTTCATACAAAAGCGGCAGCTTTTCAATCTCATTGGTGATACAATTCTATGATTGTATTATAGTTCTCCAAACAAATGGTATTGACTCTTGCGTCTTGTCAGGAAGCAGAAGGTCACTACAGACGTCAGCTAGTTCTGTTTTGCAAACAAAAGGGACAGGCTATGCGTTCTGAATGGAAATAAGAGCCATTTCTATGTAACACATTTGAGGGCAGCTCAGGAAGTGGAGCCTCTAGCAGTTCTGTTCAGGTGATTAAATATGTACGGCATTAGCCACCGTTCCCTCGCTGAAATAAGGGAAAAGAATAGCAAGAATTGCTCTTTATAAAGAACCTATGTTGGTTTCAAACATCCAACTATTTCTTAACCTGTTTAATTTTTTTCTGCCAATACAAGTGGTTCTGTGGGACGATTTCCACAACTTTGGATTAGATAAATAAATAGGCTTGCACCCTGCGCTTTCAAAAGAATCGGATGCACAACAAAAAACAGGGTTCTACCCCAAAAGACAGAAATATTAAATGAAATCCTGTGCAATAAAGTTTTACCAAAATGTTTTTGAGTCTCTGTCCCGTAGAACTATGGCCTTGTATAAATCACACCAGCAGTTAATACACTGTCTGTCATAGACCAATTAGTCTTATCATTTACAGTAGGTATATATTCCCTTATTTATTGTATGACAGTAGTTAAAGTTAGTCAAAGGGACAATTAAAATAAGTGTAAAAATATTTCAGTTGTACATATATTATTTTCATAAATATTTTAAAGGACCTCATTCATATTATAATAAAGGCACTTGCATTTGTATTGTAATGTCATACAGTAAAAGGAACAGACACACAGTGTTTTTATTAATTGGTAAAATAGTCGATCATTGTTGACATTCATGGCCAAGGAGTAGCTGGACTCTCTGCTGGATTGTCTCTAGTATATACCCTTTCATGTACAGGTATGGGATCTGTTATCCAGAATGCTCAGGACCTGGGGTTTTCTGGATATTGGATCTTTCTGCAATTTTGATTTCTAGCAAATGCCAGCGGGGCTGCTGTAAGATGCAATAGAGACAGTCACTATTTATTGGGCTGGTAGGAGGCAGTTTGGGCCTCTGTGTACTTGAAATGCCAGGGCCTATTTTGAATCCCAGTCCAGACCTGAGTAAATCAGTATGATATAGAACACTGGCAGGAGACTGAGGGAAAATTTGCTCTTGAGACATTCACTTCATTTATTTGACTTTTATTTGTGCAAAATCACCACAGCAATTAGTTATAAAATTGTGAAAATAAATATGAAAACATAATATACCACAAGGCAGTGTCTTCCAGAACTGGTAACAAAAGAAACTAGAAACAGAAGCAAATCAATGGATGGATAATGCATTAATGGCAGACATCAATGGCCAACCAAACAGGCAGGCATTCTTCATAGTAGGGACAACGTCTTATGTTTAGGGGCACCATTAGTTAGCATTATGAGACCCATGCTGGACCACCTGCACGTCACCAGATACCAGGGCTTCTGGGGAGGATGTCAGTGAGCAGCACATTGGCGCCAAGTTCAAGATTTAGGATCTTTGCTCGAGACATAGTATATCTAAAATTGATGACTGGGTCTAGCACTGCAGTTTGTAACCTTGGCTATCTTATTAGCAAAATTTAATTACTATTGCTGCATCCAGTTATCCCATCAGCAAAGATGGTCTCACGTGAGCTAGTGGTCATACATGTAAAGATCCACTGACTTGGTGAGGATCTTTTACCAAAATGGCCACCTTAAGATGGCCAATTGCGGGTGGGACTATGGGGGTCTGGGTGCACCCAGGCCTACACATCCTTGGGGCCCACCAGAGCCTTACATGCATGCAAAATGAAGGTTGTGTCTGGAGGGGGAGGGGTACCTGGCTACATGTTCTGTCCCCTGGCCCATACAGCAATAGTTACGTTACTGTGGGCAATATCGAGCTTATCAGATCATTTGACCCTTGGACTAAATGATTGGCTCACAGCTCAGTAGAAGCAGGTCGCTGGGGTGAGGAACTCTGATGTGCTCCTTGCCATGGTGGATTTTTTTACCTGCCACTTAATAGCTACCTGATTTTCAGCCAAATATTGGTCATTGGAGGACCCTATATTGGCCAATAAGCTGCCAACACACAAAACTGTCAACCTGGACAATTATTAACTTGGGGGACCCCTACCTGGAAGGGACATCACGTACGGCGCAAGCTCTACTAGAAGTGACGTCACACACATCCACAAATGAAACCAATATCTATCAGCCGCAACACTGACCTTAATTAAGTGGTCTTTTTATTCACACTGGGCATGAAATATATACATTATGGCAGCTTTATGACTATCTATATGCTTTATGTATTTATACACACACAGAGCCTAACGCAGTTTGCCTTTCCATTATTCCGAGCAGCCGAATGCTTGTCACACTAATCTTTGCAGGAATCAAAGTAATGTTTTGTTCCTCATGTTTATTCATGAGATAATCTGTTCTTTTGGTGGTTTTAATTTATATATTTAATGGATATAATCATACAGCTTAACAAATCATTTTATGTGATAAATGAAATCATTTTTCTTATGTGGAAGACAATGCAAGCAAACTGAGGGTTGAAAAGATTTTTTTTTCCAAATCAGGAATAAATCTTTCTTTTTTATATATAATATTTGAGTATAAAGAGAAGTTGTCTGTTTCCTTAACAGGAGGCTGAACTAAAACAGGCATACTTGGGTTCAGACACTCAAGTTATCCCATTCAGGTAGTTGCAGGCATTGTAAGGATCCTTAAACTTAAAGAACCTCATAGGAGACAAACATTTGATCTTTCAGAAGCTAAATGTTTTCAATGAGTAGGGGAGGATTACCATAGGGCCTATTTGGGTAGTCATCCAGGGCCCATAGATCAAAGGAGCCCAGCATTGGCAAAAGAGGGAGAAGCTTCGGTGGGCTGGGGGTGGAGTTGGGGAAGCCCAGGGTTTAAGGGAGATTAGTCTGCCCCTGTTAATAAGGGGCTATTTCACAATGCCTTTTGCCGAGGCATATGGGAAGAAAGTGGTGGTCTTATATAATTATATATTATATAATATATAATTATATATATATTTTAAACTCAAATTCTTTCGCCAGAAGTCTATTGGGCCTATTGAAGCAACCTGCCCTGGGCATCTGGATCCCCAAGTGTTATTAGGCTTGTACACAATTCCAGGCAGGAAGGACATACTGAGTCTTAATTACTTAATTATGGTACAATTGCACTTGCAGCTACACTCACTAGGTGCACTCACTCAGTCCGACACCTCAATGATTGCTGCAACTTGCATCTGATTTGCTACCACACACACACATGTAATTTTGTGCATGCGGATGCATGGAGCACAATTGCAATGGGTGCAGATCCCTACACTTTTGCAATTATGTTGGATGTACAGGAAAAAAAGCTGCATTATGGTTAAAAAAATGGCAATTTGCATCCAAAATTGCACTTTGCACACGGCACTTAAATAAGTAAATGATTCATTATGTCTTTAGCACCATGCAGGATATTTGGAGACATTAAAGGTCAAGCTCAGCATCATACTTTGCATTACAACCCAGAAGACCCTGGGTCCTTTATTATGTAAATATGGATTTTGGATGTTTCAATATTTTTTTTTGTGGCATGGGGTCCAAACACATGTTTTGAATATTCATAAAAAGTGGCATCCAGCGATTTAGAGGCACCTAGTGGAGGATAAAACATGTAAAAACCTTTCTCTTGTTTTAGTAAAGGTAACTTATTGATATAGATAAGTGTTGTGACCTATTTATTCTGGTAAATGACGCAAGACATGAAACTTGGCATCTTGCTAATCAACTTATATTGATTTGTCAGTAACATTGTGAGAAAGAAGCATGTTCAGAGGATTAGATTGTGAAAGGTTTGTATAAACAGTCATGTACTTGTAACCAGCTGCAAATCCACTGGAACATAGTCAGCACGGCACATACTGACTATCCAGAATAGTTAGGAGAACTCTAACCCATGTTTAGCATTTCCCACCTGTGAGAAGTACCCATAAGCCAGCACTCCGTCTAAATTAAATCATTAAAAAAGAATTGTACAGAAAACTCAGGACAGTATATATTAAAAATAGAAACATAAGAAAAAAGGCCAAAATAAAATTTTGCAATGTAGTAATTGCATATTGTGCAAATCCCCTTGATTGAATTGCATTTTGTTTGCCAAAAATGACAGATTTTTCAGCACTGGTACAAATGTCAAGATGCGCAATCTATTTCCATGGCAGTTGAGGTCTTATATGTTTACAAAAGATAATAACTATGTGTGACAGGATGTGACATAGAACTGACACTTGCCCTTTAGAATTACAGGGAGGAAGGTAGGGAGGTGTTCTTCCATTGGGGATAGTATAGGATGCTCTGGTCTCTATTTGAAAAAAAGGTGAGGGATTGCCATTTTCTAGGCTCTTCACACTCCATCTGGAGGGTCCAGGGGCTGGAATAGACCTTATCTTCTGGATTAAGCAGGAAACATGAATTAATTATTAACAGTCAGGCCCCGTACAGTACATAACAGGCAGGTTAGTGAGCAAGGACAGTTCAGTGTCCTAATTTCAGAGAAGTAGTTATTCCACAGTTAATATTTGCCTAGTTCAGGGACCACAGTAGAAAGGGAGCCAGGGGATAGTCCACACTAGATGGCATTCCATACTTCTGGATGGCATTCACTGTGGGTATCTCCACATATAAAAAGGTTTAATCTCTGAGAGATTTTACTCCTTGATGTTTTCTACCTCATTTGTGCTCCTTTGGAGTGAGTATGTTATTTCTGCATTGTTAAAAAAAATACCTTGGTTTAACTGTTAACCTTGGTTTGACCACTGGCACCCAACTACAAAACCCTTCTTCCACCAATTAATTAGGGCCCCAGGGCTGGATTTGCCTCCCATGCCCCCTCCCTCCTGAAAGATAGCTCACATGCACATACTGTCAGCTTGATGCTGGAGCGCTAGCCGTTCGGCAAGAAAATTGCTCATGAGGCTGGGCAGCATGCCGCCCCTTAATTGATGCTGCCCCAGGCCCGGGCCTTTGCAGCCTCGCAGCAAATCCTGGCCTGGAGGGCCCGTCTGGGTGCAAAAGTCACATATACTGCCTGCTCTGCTAGGAACTGCTGGGAGTTACCCTTCACCAGAAAATGTTGAGGGTAGGTAATGGTAGAAAACAGGGTTCTCTGTCTATAACATAGGAAAAGTACGTCAAAATGAAGATATTCACGTTTCAATGCTGCAACTACATTCATTGGACAGAGCTACTTGGGTGCTTCTGTTGGATGTCCTTGCATGAATGGATCTTATTCTAAGTGAAGTTGCACATCAAAATCTGATCTGTAAACTATACAATAAAGCCTCTGTATTTCATTGTTGTGCCTTACATGCAGGGATTATACTTGTTGCTGGAGATTGATACAGCAATCAATAAAGCACTTGTACCCCAAATAGGACAGTGTTCCTGAAAACTAAAGTATGATTTGTTATTATAAAGCATACAGTTTTAAGGCTAGCCTACAAGAATAAATAAAGAGATACATCTGCAATCAAATGAGATGCTGCCATAAGGGAAGCTTAGTAAAAAGGAGATGCCTTTATTCCGCATGCTGTGGCAAGCTTGTAATCCTGATGACACCAGGGCTATTGCATAAACTGTCCTTCTGTTTTTTTGTTTTTATTCTTATATGAATTATAATTAATCTTGTATTTTTAGGTATGAAAAAAACTTTTATTTATCAAAAGGAAAAGGAAACTTAAAGAAGCTGGGGGTGCCAAGTTGTTAGTGACCCCTAGTGATTCTAAAATCTTACCTGGTACCCCAGGCTGGTGCTCCTTTTCTTAAAAAAAAACACACCAACCTGCAGTACTGTTCACTAAACGCAATTCCTCTGCCTGCATTCTGTCTTCCAGGCATCCCCTGACAGCTTGGACAAGGGCATACAGAATACATTTTTTTTTATTTTTTTTTTTACTTTTGTACAGAATGTCCATGGGGAGTGAACCAGGAACTGGGAACAACAGGGTGATGACAACAGGGCTAAGAATTTAGGAACCAGAGGAGGGTGTTAGGGATTATGGGTATTGTAGTTTCCTGGGTTAATGTAAGGAAGGGTGGAGACATGAGGGTTTAAAGGGGAAAGAAGTGAAGGGGGTGTTCTCTTTTACCCTGAACAGCTCCCTCCTGCCCTTCCTAGAACAAGGGGGTTAGCGATGTAGGAGGGTGGTATTAGGGTAGTGTTGCAGCCTCCCTGGGGTAGGAAGCTGGTGATAATGGTATGAAATTTAGGGCATAATAGGGCCTGGGGCTAAAGTGAATGAAGGTGCGTGAGTTATGGAGGAAAGCCTCGCCTAGGAGGAACAACAGGGGGGGCCCTCACTCATAGGTACAATTGTTTGCTGCCTTCAGCAGCTATCAGACAATAGAAGAAATGTAATGGTTATGTAATTGTTAACATTGCCCTACACATAACTGGTGTTGAGTTATGTTGGTCGTTATTTGTGTGAATTTATTAATAAACAAGCTGTGGCTTTTTTCACCCAAAATATCTCATGTTGTTTCTTATGTTACCCAAAGGAAGGGGGGAGGAACTTAATGTTGGGAGGGGCCCGTCAGATTGACACTGCCCCCATTCTGCGTATGTGTGGTAGCACAACACTCAGTGAACAGTAACGTGGGTTGTTGCTTCACTTCAAAAATAATGTAGCAGACTGTGGTACTAGCTGCTGAGTAATAGGGTAATAGGTAAGCAACTAGAATAACTGGGGGTGCCTAGTAATTTGGGCCCAGTAATTTAACTTTTTTTCTCCTTGTTGACGAACCACATAAAATCGTATGATATATGGTATTAAAAAGTAATTGGTGATTATACTTTACCTTTTGGCTGAGCTTCGAAATACATAAAAGATTTGCCATATTAAATAACCATAGACAGAAATGCTGCATTCTGCATCTGACAGACTTCTTGTTATGACATACTGAAACAAGAAAGCATCTGACTTTATCTCGTGAGAATTTACATTACAGCGAGGATCTGATTATGCAGCCTCCCCACAGCATTTTCTGCTGTTGCATGTCGAGATTTTGTGGTCTCCCATGCAATTCTGCCCATTCTGTTCCTACTCCCATACTGTTGCGGATCTAAAGAAATTCACTGGAGATACACAATTCAGCCCTAGATCACAAGTAGCCCTGAATACGGTTCCCACTTAATCGATTTCGACCCAAACAGTTCAGTTTTTGTTAGGGATGCACCAAATGCACGATTTGGGATTCGTCCGAATCCCCGAATCAGGTCCGGACTGAGAATTAAAATAGGCCCTGGCATTTCAGGTACACAGAGGCCCAAACAGCCCCCACCAGTCCACTAAATACTGACTTTCTATGGCAACTTATAGCAGCCCCTCTGGCATTTGCCAGAACCCACAGATTGCCAGTCCGGGGCTGCCCCGAATCCTTCATGAAAGATTGTGCTGAATACTGAACCGAATCTGAATCCTAATTTGCGTATAAATTAGAGGTGGGAAAGGAAAAAATGGAAAAAGAATGTTTTACTTCCTTGTTTTGAGATGAAAAGCCATGTGATTTCCCTTCCCACACCCAATTTACATATGCAAATTAGGATTCGGTTCAGCCACACACAAGGACTTGACTGAATCTGAATCCTGCTTGAAAAGGCTGAATCCTGGCTGAATCCCGAACCAAATCCTGGATTCCGTGCATCCCTAGTTTTTATTAGGGCTGTTCGGGTCACAATGGCCTGTTTGGGTTTCAGTCTTGTGAAACCAGAACAATAATCTGGCCATTAACCACTTATGATGTCAAAACCCCACCCACACGAGGCACAAGCAGTCCCCCAAATGTCATAACCCCACCCCCCATATGTCACAGCTCCGCCACCTGATGTCATCATCCCTCCCCCTTTTTTTTCAAGAAGTCAAAAGTGACCCTACCCCTGAAAAACATACAAGGGAAAGTGAAGGAAATTAATTTATATTAAATTAGCTACCAGTGGATCAGAATAAAATATGACTTATCTTCTTGCCGCTTTTTGCCACTAAACTGAACCCTATAGCCATGTAAGCAACTCATCGTGCAACCTTCTGTTCCTTTTATATCAAAGACTGTAAGCTCTGCAGGGCAGATTTTCAATGCACTTAACAACAATTACCCAGCAAAGCCAGTAACATATAGTGCTGTATAAAGCTATTATCCTTCTCTGCTGCATTCAAGAAAAATACATTAATGCAATGACTACTTCCCTGATTGACAGGAAAATGGCAGTCACTAATCCGTACAGAATTGGTCCTGCAAACTGTAATTTAGACCCCACTACTGCTGCCTCTACCATAATGTCTGCGTAAACATTTCCAATTAATTTCCATGACCTCATGGGCAATTATAACATGTAATTCTAAATGCCGTAATAATTGCATAGTGAGCAGAGAAGAAACGCCGGCTGCAGTCTATTCTCAGCAAGACTGAAAGTGCAAGACGTGAAACGTACAGTATATGAGGCAAGCGCAGCCAGAGAAGCAAAGAACGGAAATAGAACTCAGGGATGGCAGTGCGTGGGCGACTCACAAACCACAATATGAGCTAAAGCTTCTAGAGATATTTTCAGCCTGCCATAGACGACAGCTCCTTTTTTTCTGTTTACTATTCTTGTTTTGGAAGGAGAAAATGTACAAGTAGAAAATTCATTAGTGCTTGAATAATACATTCTACTCTATGTATAACTCTGGCCTTTGCCTACAGTTGTGGGAACATGTTTTTTCAGCCCTGTAGCTGTTGTTTGCTTCGCCGGCTGATGTCATTTAGACGCATTAAACTTTGTACAGGTATGGGACCTGTTGTCCAGAATACTCGGGACCTGGGGTATTCTGAATAGGGGGTCTTTTTGTAATTTGGACCTTCATACCTTAAAGGGGGTGTTCACCTTTAAATTAACTTTCAGTATAATGTAGAGAGTGATATTCGGAGACAATTTGCAATTGGTTTTCATTTTTTATTATTTGTGGTTTTTGAGTTATTTAACTTTTTATTCAGCAGCTCTCCAGTTTGCAATCTGGTTGCCACTGTCCAAGTTACCCTAACGACCATGCATGGATTTCAGTAAGACTGAGATAGGAATAGGAGACAGGGCCTGAATAGAAAGATGAGTAATAAAAAGTAGCAATACCAATAAATGTGTAGCCTTTCAGAGCATTTGTTGTTTAAATGGGGTCAGTGACTCATTTTGAAAGCTGTAGAGTGTCAGAAGAAGAAGTCAAATAATTGAAAAACTATAAAAAATAAATAATGCAGACAAACTGTAAAGTTGCTTAGAATTGGCCATTCTATAACATACTAAAAGTTAACTTGAAGGTGAACCACCCCTTTAAGTCTGCTAAAAAAGTACTTACTTTAATGTAAACATTAAATTAACATAATAGGATTGTTTTGCCTCCAATAAGGATTGATTATATCTTAGTTTGGATCAAGTACAAGCTACTGTTTTATTATTACAGAGGAAAAGGAAATCATTTTTAAAAATGTTAATTATTTGATTAAAGTGGAGTCTATGGGAGATGGCTTTACCGTAACTCAGAGGTTTCCGGATAACTTATCCAGTATCTGTACAATTTATTCACTTATTATCTCGCAGTTCCCATTTGGCTCTGTTGTTTTTCTGAACTGGGCATACGCATTGGTTACAGTGTATATGTGTAGACTATAGCCTAGGAGCCCAGTGTGATTGGGGTTCCATCTAGCTTTTTTTCAATTATTAATTTAATTTTCTTTTAATATTTATTTTTTTTTGTTTTTTTTTTTTATTTGTTTTTTTTTATTTGCACTGCTGGGTCCGGTTGGGCCACCTGCTGGAAGAAGAAGGCAGACAGGGCTTGTGCAGATTCAGTGTTGTCCTGGCGCCAAACCGGAACCAGCACAAAGCGCTTGATGCATATATGCCTGGATCCTCACACATCCTAACCCAGCAGTAGCCTAGAAAGGGGTGGTTTGTGAATTAATTAATTGCCCAGTTCCCAGTTTGTACTGTACATTTGGAGCACAAACAAAGTTACAACAAAATTTCACACCCAAGTTAAACCCCTGTATATTTTTCCCATTTACAATGTTAACTCTGGAAAAGTGCATTGTATTTTCCATGAGACAGATCCATGCAAAAACAGAACAGAATGATTTTATATGTTTATAATACACAAAAGCCATGAATATCTTGTAAATTATATCCTTATAAACGGTGAGTAGTGATGTCATCAGTTATAAACGGTGAGTAGTGATGTAATTTCTGTCACATGACTCACTAAAATTTGTGTATTATAATTAATAAAGTACCCCCAGTTGTAAAATATGAGGATATTATAAGTTACCTCGGAGTTCCATGACCTGTATAAAAACACTCGGCCTTCGGCCTCGTGTTTTTATATGGTCATGAAACTCCTCGGTAACTTATAATATCCTTATATTTTACAAGAGGGGGTACTTTATTCACTATATAGTATTCTTATCCTTTTAGTTCGGACCGGTGTCCAGAAGCTGTGGCTCTTCTGCGCATGCGCACTGGCATGTCCTCGCACTTGCGCTCTTTCGCACATGCGCGTTCGCGCGTCCTCAATGCTTGCACTCTTTCGTGCATGTGCACTCGCGCGTCCTCGTGGGGGGGGCGAAGTAGTCGGATAGGTTGTGTAGGGCGCCCGGCCGACTTGGCCCAGCACTGGTAGAGAGTGATATTCAGGGACAAGTTACATCTGTTAAATTAATTAGCTTTTTTGCTCAGCAGTTCTCCAGTTAGGAATGTCAGCAGCTTCTTGGTTGCTAGGGTCCAATTTACCCTAGCAACCAGGCAGTGGTTGGATAGAGATACGGGAATATGAATAGAGGAGGGCCTAAATAGAAAGATAAGAAATAAAAACCTAACAGTAAAATTGTAGCCTCATAGAGCAATAGTTTTTTTTTTTTGACTGCTGGGGTCAGTGATCCCCATTTGAAAGCTGAAAAGGGTCAGAAGAGGAAGGCAAATAATTCAAAAACTATAAAAAATAAAAAGTGAAGACAACTAAAAAGTTGCTAATAACAGGCCATTCAATAACATACTAAATGTTAACCTGAAGGTGAACCACCCCTTTAAACTATGCTTTAACCCTATAGGTGCCACAAAAGATAAAGTGTAGTATTTTAAGATTAACCCCCATATGTAATAAAAGGCATTAAGTTTGCCCAGGAGCAGTAACCCATAGCAACCAATAAGATGTTAGCTTTTAAACAGGTGACCAGTAAACGCTACCTGCTGATTGGTTGCTATGAGTTATTGCCCTTGGGCAAACTTAGTGCCATTTATTGCATAACCCCATTAGACTTTTAGCAACTTCGGGGTATAATAAATCTGGAAAAAATTTAGTTTTTTTCCCTCCAAAAATTTGAGTTTTCCCCTTTAAATACCCGACCAGAAAAAGTCGAGCTTTAATAAATAACCTCCTAAATGTGTCTGATTTTAAGATATATGATATACTATCAGTATAAAACCCCATTTATAATGTTTTAACATTTTAGACTGAATAATGAAAAAAAAACATTTGTAAATGTGATTGCTGTTGTAGGCAATATCTGCCATTTATGCCAGGCATTGTAGGAAACCTAGTCTACGCAGGGGGAGAGCTGCAACTTGCAGTCAGAACCAACAGTGCAGGAAATAATCACTGAATGTGTTGAACGTTGCTTATAATGGAATTTGCTTTCACTACGCAAAATTTTAGATGTGGAATTACAAACCAAAAACAAAAAATCATCCTGCATTTGCTATACATTTACACTGCAAAATCCACTATAAATAACATGATTTTTGAGTGTCTGCACTTTGGTCCCTCGGTAGAATTCTCCGTTTTTGATTGGATTGGTTGGAGTACTAAATCTCTGACCAATTAGATGTGCCTGCTGGGAATGGTGAGACAAGATGATGACATATTGTAACCATACATTCCTGCCACATACTTAACGTGCAATTTGTGTGCAGAGGAAAAGCAGCGCATTCATGTTTTTATGTACAGAGTTCCTTAACCCATAATTTGCAATCTGACTTGCTGAAAAGGCTCTAGCGCTTGGGGACTCCCTGCTTGTTTCTCATATACACTGGATGCCTTCAAGCCAAGCCACACATCCTGACCAGTATAAAAGGTTCATTATAAAGCCTAGGTGCTTATCTTAGAAAACACAGCTCATTGCCTCCCTGCCATATTTATCTACTTGGAACTATTCGGTTCAGTGCTAAAGTGCCTACACACATGTAATACAAGTACAAATAACCTGCAGCTCCCCCAATGAGCGTGTCTACACTGCAGCCTTATCTCAATTTCCATTATCTGTTTGCCCAGCTTTCTGCTTAGCCGGCATGTCATCTGGAAAGGGAAGCACTTTGTAAGTACAACAACCGGGAGACACTTAAAGGCAAACTGTTGCTTGCAGAGACATTATAATGAGCACTTATTGATTTAGAGCACAACAAGGGTTATGACACATAAAACATTTGAAATCATTGTGGTTGAGCAGCGGTGCTGCAGCTCTCAGGGATCAGTATTGCCTGTTATACTGTGAAAATTTCAGGTCAGGGTTTAAGGTGGCCATAGACGCAAAGATCCTATTGTACGAATCGAGGATTTTCGGACCATGTGTGGAGAGTCCCGACATTTTTCGTCCGGTGGAGATCAGATCAATTAAATTGGAGGCAAAACATTCTTATTGGATTTATTTAACGTTTAAATGATGATTCAGTAGCTAAAGGGGCAGATTTACATAGGGTCGAATATCGAGGGTTAATATCGAAGGATTTACCACAAATCATTCGATCGAACGATTGACCGAAAAATCGTTTGATCGAATGATTAAATCCTTCGAATCGTTAGATTCGAAGGATTTTAATCCAACGATCAAATGATTTTTCTTCTACCTAAAAATTGATAGAAAGCCTATGGGGACCTTCCCAATAGGCTAACATTGCACCTCGGTAGGTTTTAGGTGGCGAAGTGTACTGTCTCTTCAAAGTTTTTAAAGAGACAGTACATCGACTATCGAATGGTCGAATAGTCGAACGATTTTTAGTTCGAATCGTTTGTTTCGAAGTCGTAGCCGAAGGTCGAAGTAGCCAATTCGATGGCCAAAAAAATCAATCGAAATTCGAATTTTTTTTATTCTATTCCTTCACTTGAGCTAAGTAAATGGGCCCCCATATGTAAGGATATCAAAATTACGGAAAGATGCCTTATCCAGAAAACCACAGGTCATTCTGGATAACAGGTCCCATACCTGTAGCTGCTTCTCAGTAGCACCATTAGAACGCTTCATGCGTCACAGCAGTTAAAGGAGAACTAAACCCTAAAAAATGAATATGGCTAAAAATGCCAAATTATATATACTGAACTTATTTCACTAGCCTAACGTTTCAACTTTTCAATAGCAGCAATTATCAAGGACTTCAAACTTGTCCCTGGGGGTCACCATTTTGGAAAGTGACACTCACATGCTCAGTGGGCTCTGAGCAGCTGTTGAGAAGCTGAGCTTAGGGGTCGTCACAAATTATCAAGCAGAAAATGAGGTTGGTCTGTAATATACCGTAAGTTGATGCTACAGGGCTGATTATTAAATTCTGATGCTAATTGTGTTGGTTTCTGTGCTGCCATGTAGTAATTATCTGTATTAATTATTTATCAGCCGTATACTGTGACATTTCTATTCTGTATATACAGTATATTGTGGGTCCCTAAGCTCAGTAAGTGACAGCAGCACAGAGCATGTGCACTGAATCAGCAGAAAAAAAGATGGGGAGCTACTGGGGCATCTTTGGAGACACAGATCTTTACTGCAAAATGACGGTGGTTGCCTTGGGCTGGTACAGAAGCACAAAACATAATGTAAAACATGTCTAGCCTATTTCTTTAGTTAAGCTTTAGTTTTCCTTTAATCAGGTACAGGCAACCTGACCCCCTTTGGATATTAAGCTACAGCTCATAGCATTCAACAACAATGGAAGAGATACAGGGAGTTGTAGTTCTAAGACATAATGGGTGTGTTTTGTATGTTTCCATTTCTTGCTGAGAAATGCTTAACGTTAATGGTCAGCTGTTTAAAAACAAATATCTGACTGGTTGTTATGGGTTACTAAACCCCTATTTTTTTACATTACCCTAACTCAGGGGTGCCCAAACTTTTTGCAACGAGGGCCAGATTTGGTGAGGTGAAAATGTGTGGGGTCCGACCATTCAGCTTGACATTCTTTGAACCATTAACATTAAATTACAGGAATCAAGTAATTGTAGCAGTAATGTTTGGGCACATTAGTGAATGATCTGCCACTTGGTCTATACTGCTGCCTGTGTGCTGAAGGTGTTAGTAATAGACACGTACTGGCACGTTTTGATGCCATACTTTTTTAGTTCACTGTACTGGCACGTCAGTACGTCTATTGACACCTTCAGTCCTAAAGAAGTATGCGTCTCTATAGACCAGCAGTATAGACCAAGTGGCAGATCATAATCACTAATTACTGCTATGGGATTCCTGATTGCACTGTGCTGGGGGGCCTCATTATTATTAATTTCATGACGGAGGCTGGGGGCCGGTGTAAATTTGAAAACGGGCCGCAATTTGCCCCCTGGCCACACCTTGGACATGCCTGCCCTAACTTAAATCATCAGTAGAGCCAAGCAAGGATGTGATGGGCCCAAACTCAGCCTTAATTCTCCCTTTCTCAGCCAGGGCCAAGTTAGAGATGGTTCTTTAAAACCTGTGCCAACCTTTCCCCTCTGGTGACATCAAAGATGACATCATAGAGGGGTGTAGCCCATGTGTCTTTAAATGGTCATGAAACGCCTCAGTGACTTAGAATATCCTTATACCACAGGGGTGTATTATTCACTATACAGTATACACATATACACTCTATTCTATATACATTGTATTCATATGCTCAGCATACATCCTGCAACTCTATTGTCTCTCTCTGTACAGGCAGGTCTTTCTTTCAGGTTCCTGCTTTCTGACTCTAGTGGTGTCCTATCTCTACCACAAAGAGCAGGGCCAAACCATTATCCACACCCAATCCATTTTGTTGTACAAACCACACAGAACTGCTAGATAATTAGGCCAGCGTTTCTTAACCTTTTTCATGGGACCCTTATTCTATACGTGGAAGTGTGAGAAGTCACACTTCTCTGACATTTCACCAAGTATGTGTAGTCAAATTGTACTATGCACTTTTGCCCACAAATGCTTATTAAGGTACAATTAGGTGGATTTACTAACTTCACTAACTTTACTAACTTCAGTTACCCATAACCACCAATCAGAAATGATGAATGAAGTTCATAACTCCCCTGTGTGTCTTTAGTGCAAGGTAGAAATAAAGGTAGGTCCTGTAACAACTATATCATTCAACATTAGTCACTCCATTGTTCTATTGATTCTGTCAGAGAAAATAAAATATAAAAAAAAGAGGGGGCTTGTAACGAGCTTGTTACTAGATATGGGTGAATTTATCCATACAGTTCCATCAAATAAGTCCATTTAATTGTACAATATGGAGACTGTTCTGCATGGATCTGGACCTCTGTTTTACCCAGCTCAGTCTGTATTCTCTTCCTGAGTTGTGGATTAAATTTCCAGAGATTCATGCAAATTTGATTTTATTCAGAACATACCAAAACGGTGAGACTGGGAAGGCCTTAACTAACCTTATAAGCTGCTTACAATTGAACTCTGCATTGAAACCCATGTCGTTTTTTCACAATATGCCTACAAGTGGCTTCTTTTCACATGGGTCTCACCCAGTTCACACCTTACATCATTCATTTCAACAAGTTAAACAGGCGTGGCATTCACGTGCACACACACATACACACACATACACACACATACACACACAAATGATGATTCATGGTGTTTTCATCCTTTTTCTTTTTCAGTACCTCTGTGCAACTCCTAAATTACATAACCCCAGGTGCTGTGGCTACGGGCTATTATAGGTGGAATACCTTGGTAATTACTCAGTAGTTTTTCCTCCCAGTTTAAAAGATTCTAACATCCAAAAATAATAATCTATACATGTCCATTACCTCATTTAACAAGACCTCCTGTTTTATGAAGCAGACTCATGCCAGCATTAAAGGTGTCAGGGCATTAAAGGTGTCTATCTTCAATAGAGGGCAATGCCTTCAGCTTACTGGACAATGCATGTGTTGCATGGAGATCTATAGTAGTTTTGTAGTGATCAAAATGCCACAGATTGTATATAACTTTTTCAGTTACAGATATAGGCTCTGTTATCCAGAATGCTCGGGACCTGGTTTTTTTTTTGGTGAAGGGACTTTCTGTAATTTGGATCTCCTTTAGTTTACTAAAACATAATTTAAACAAAAATTAAACTCAATAGGATTGGTTTGCCAATAAGAATTAATTATATCTTAGTTGTGATCAAGTACAAGGACCAGTTTTATTAGTACAGAGAAAAAAAGGAAATCGTTTTAAAAATGTGAATTATTTCATTCATGTAATCTATGGTCTTTCCGTAATTTGGAGAAAATCCTGTAAACATTAAATAAACCCAATAGGCTGGTTTTGCCTCCAATAAGGATTAATTATATCTTAGTTGGGATCAAGTACAAGGTACTGTTTTATTATTCCAGAGAGAAGGGAAATCATTTTTAAACATTTGGAATATTTGCATAAAATGCAGTCTATAGGAGATGACTTTTTGTAATTTGGAGCATTCTGAATAATGGGGTTTTCAGATAATGGCTCCCATATCTGTATTAAGAGTATCAACATGATTAAGAAGAACAATGAAAACAGGCGCAAATGCATTTGGTTTTCGAAACAAACCAAAGAAGTTTGGGAAGCGCATTCCATTGGCATTTAGCCGAATGAGAAAGATGTTGCAAGTGGGGCCCATGGTGCCACTGAGGGGAGTTTTGCTGGATAACGTGGGCATTAGTGTTCTTGATATTGACCTCACAATATAGTTGCCTTGCGCCACAGGCAACTACTTTCACCTTTTACTGAAAAGCAGGTACTGCCTGGAAATGTCATGTTTATTGCTGGGGTTGTCCTTGAGAGGATAGCAATCAAATTGCCTAAAGGGGTTGTTCACCTTTGAGATAACTTTTAGTATGATGCAGAAAGTGATATTCTAAGAACATTTACAATTGGTTTTCATTTTTATATTTTTTGTGGTTTTTGACTTATTTAGCTTTTTATTCTGCACTTCTTCAATTTGCATGTTCAGCAATCTGGTTGCTAGGGTCCAAATGACCCTAGCAACCATGCATCAATCTGAATAAGACACTGGAATATATATAGGAGAGGTCTTGAATAGAAAGATGAGTAATAAAAAATTAGCAATAACGATAAAGAGCATTTGCTTTTTAGACGGGGTCAGCGACGCCCATTTGAAAGAGTAAGAAAAAAAAGGCAAATAATTATAAACCTATAAAAAATAAATATTGAAGACCAATCATATAGTTGCTTAGTATTGGGCATTCTATAACATACTAAAAGCTAAAGCTGGCCATAGAGATTTTTAAAAGATCCGATCGTCATCGCGAGACCACGATTATCTCTGAACGATCGTACGAATTGTCCATCAACTAAAAAGACCAATTTGCCAGGAAAACAAAGGGGAGCTGCCTGCTTGGCCCTGCAAACATAGACAGATTGCACTGGGACCGACAAAGATTTTTAAACCTGGCAGATCAGTTTAAGATGTACGATCGTTCGAATCCCACTAACTGCACGATAATTTCAAAGGATTGGTCGGACTTCGCTAAAATCGGTTGTTCGGCAAGAGAAATCTTGGCGTCTATGGGGAGCATTAAGGTGAACCAGCCTTTAATCTTAATTCATTAGAGCAAATGCACAAAGACCCTTGCCTTGTGCAAAATGCGCTAGATTTCTCCACATCCCCCATCCACTTCCATACTCACCAGAACTCCAGCCATTCACATTCCCTTTTATACTGGCTTACAAACCAAATGGGGCACATCTGAGGGTATCATGCCGTGTTGCAATATTAGCTGGTGCCTCAGGGTTCCTTTCACTATTAGTAGACTTAAAAAGAGCTTAAGCCCTCTGGGGATAAAGTCCTCAGATTCTGTCATCCAACCACTTCCCAGGTATGATTAGAAACTATTTTTGTAACATAACTGCACTATCAAGCTACTGTTACTTTGTCCTTGCGCATATTATGCAGTATGTGCCTTGCAGCTCTAAATATTAGTTTCCCTTTCATTTCTGGCATATCGATCAATGCAGGATAATATAAGTTATGTGATAATTATGAAAACAAACTTTATGCCACCCATCATTTACTTGACTTTTTTTTTCCTTTTATTAAAATATTGTAAATATTGTAGCATTCTGGAATGCAAACTGCCCTGTATTTGACTGTATTTACCAGCTGTTTTCTCAGTGTAAGTACCTCTGCACAGCAGTGTATCCTCATAGATAACTCACCAATGAAATGTGTGAGACTATTTTCAGTAGGAACACTCAGATACACATTATACCTGAAGAACCAGAAAATGCCACCTATTGTTATTCCTGTCCTTTATTTACATATCACTGACATATTACTCAGAGACTGGTCATCGTTCACATCAGTTTCATCTACACCCATCACCGCTACTAGTAGGGCCTTTGTACAACATTCTCAAAGATTTCTATTGTGTTAAATATCACACTCGCTTAAAGACGATGTTGTGAAGCGCTGTCGTTCTCTTCGCTTCAGTGGCAAGATAAAGCCTGTGAACCTATGAACTTTAAAAGGAAACTGTTGCTACTCTCACTGATTTCAGTAGCATCAATGTCAGCTCCTATGACGCAGAGCAGTGCTGTGTAAAGGTGCTTAAATCTGAAATGGTGGGTGTTTCCTTCAGACCCATGATTTAGAGTATAGCTATTGGACCTAGTATTCTTGGAACCTGGGATTTTCCAGATAAGGGGCCTTTCCGTAATTTGCATCTCCATACCTGTCATCGGAAAACATGTTTTTTTCAAAATGAATCAGTTAATAGTGCTGCTCCAGCAGAATTCTGCACTGAAATCCAGTTCTCAAAAGAGCAAACAGATTTTTTTATATTAAATTTTGAAATCTGACATGGTGCTAGACATTTTGTCAATTTCCCAGCTGTCCCTGGTCATGTGACTTGTGCCTGCACTTTAGGAGAGAAATGCTTTCTGGCAGGCTGCTGTTTTTCCTTCTCAATGTAACTGAATGTGTCTCAGTGGGACATGGGTTTTTACTATAGAGTGTTGTTCTTAGATCTACCAGGCAGCTGTTATCTTGTGTTAGGGAGCTGTTATCTGGTTACCTTCCCATTGTTCTTTTGTTTGGCTGCTGGGGGGGGGGAAAGGGAGGGGGGTGATATCACTCCAACTTGCAGTACAGCAGTAAAGAGTGATTGAAGTTTATCAGAGCACAAGTCACATGACTTGGGGCAGCTGGGAAATTGACAATATGTCTAGCCCCATGTCAGATTTCAAAATTGAATATAAAAAAATCTGTTTGCTCTTTTGAGAAATGGATTTCAGTGCAGAATTCTGCTGGAGCAGCACTATTAACTGATTCATTTTGAAAAAAATGTTTTTCCCATGACAGTATCCCTTTAAACACAATGGGGTTGTTTTGCCTCCAATAAGGATTAGTTATATCTTATTTGGGATCAAGTACAAGGTACTGTTTTATTATTACAGAGAAAAAGTAAACAATTTTAAAAAATGTGAAGTATTTGATTATAATGGCGTCTATGGGAGACGGCCTTCCCCTAACCCAGAGCTTTCTGGATAACAGGTTTCCTGATAATGGATCCCATACCGTACTATCTGAAGCCTCAACCTCAATTTCCAAGATCAACGGGAACTTGGGGTACTTTTTTTGCAAAAGGAAGCATTTAAGCGGCATTAAAGTATACAAATGAGAGCACTTCTTTAATATGTATAAAAGTTTTAGATACAAAGATATCCCATCAGGCATTTTTTTACCTCTAACCACCATTTGACAGTGAAAGCAGGATGCAAAGTCAAAAATAGGTGCAAAGTATCCATTCACTGAATGCAGGCAGAGCTTTATCCATATGAAGGTCCATTAAGTACAGGGGTAGCTTGCACCCAACAGCACTTTCTACACCTTACAGTAGATTCTTAATCTGCAAAATACAAAAAAGCCCACGAGCCAAAGTCTGGCCTAAGATTCAAAAAAAGGCCACGGAAATTCAGGTGTAATCAGCCCCCCCACAGGCCTAATAAATAGTGACTGGCTATGGCATCTTACAGCAGCACCTCTGGGGGTTTACCTAAATCTACACTTTGCAAGTTTGGGCTTGCATAGAGCTTTCCAGATGGCTCTTCCTAGAGTGTAGCATTTAGTGGCCAAGGGAGTAGTAAATGAGCTCTAAAGTATAATCACACACTGGTAGACTTGATATTTGGAGTTGCATATAGGCTTTGACAACACATGACAATTTTAAATTATGCACTGACACAGTATGAATTATGCATGGTTGCAAAGTTTTCAACACTGAGGGGCAGATTTATCAAGGTTCGAAGTGAAAATTCGAATTTTTAATTAAAATTTTCAAGTTTTTTTATGGTCAAACTGTCAAATTCAACTAGGGAATTGTTAAAATTCGATTCTAGTGTTTTTTTTTAAAAAAAATCAAATTAAAATTTTTGAGATTTATCATACACTGGCCCTTTAAGAACTCAAATTCGACTATTCGCTACCTAAACCCTACAGAATTGCTGTCTTAGTCCATGGAAGATGTCCAGGGATCAATCTGGAGTTTTTTGCAGCCTACCTGGCATTCGAGTTGTTTTTGGAGAAAAAACTCGAATTGAATTCGATTCAAGTTTTTGAGTTTTGAAAATATATATTTTTTTAATAAATTTAAATTGGTCGGATTTCGAGTTCATGGGAGTTTGTGGGAGTTTTTAAAAACTCACGTGAACTCGAAATTCGACTTTTGATAAATGTGCCCACGAGTATCACAGGGTGGGCAGATCAGTGCAGTGTGCATATGTCTACAGGGCCTCCCTGTGATAAAGAAAAATATAACTTATGTACAGTATTTTGTCTTTTGTAGTAATTTCCCTTGTAAATATATCAGTGGAAAAGGATTGAGGAAGAATATTAGGAAAACAATTGCAACTGATTTGAAACATATTTACTATGGAATACGCTAAGCACGTATTTGTTGGATTTTAGAACAATTGGGTTGTTTGAATTGCCAGAAGGGTTTAGCATGCTAATAGGCAGCTGGTGACACTCTAGTTTTTGCAAAGTCACTGCAACAAGAACTACAGGGCACTGGTGTGACAAGCTCTTCTTCTAATGCATTATTTTTATAGCGCCAACAAATTTATACTGCACTGTACAGAAGTACCTGTAGTAGTGAAAATAAGATAACACTGATGTCTGTATTCTTATCTATGCTGTGATGTTTCTGCTGCAGTATTATTTGCATGACTATTATAATTAATATTTCTCTGGAGCCAATACTGTTACGATGGAACTAAAATGAACAAATTTGTCCAGCAGACAATAGAGCAGTCAGTAGAGGACAAAAAGCTTCTGTCCAGCTATTATGACTAATTTTATTTAATTGAGAAGTTCTTGTCATTAGAGGAATAGTGACATGAGGAAAGGGGCAACTGCTGCTGTTTTCTACTGGGGTGTAGGGTCGGTCAAAATGCCCTGTGTGCCATTAGACTTAAAGATGTATTTTACTTTTGGTTAACATTTACTATGTTATAAATGTCCTATTCTTTCAGTGAGTTTTTAAAAGATTTGTCTTCCTCTCTTAGTAGGGGTCACTCACACTGGCAGCCAAAAACTGTTCATCCGTATGGCTACAGTGTTATTGTTCCTTTTATTAATAAACTTTCTTTTCAGGTCCTCTCGTAGTCATCTTCCAGCCTCTCATCCAAACCATTGTCTGGTTGCTAGGTTAAATTGGAGCTTAGCAACCATATAGCTGACAAAATTCCACTGAAGTGGAAAAAAATATAGAGCAGAAAAACACTGTATACATTCTATCCTTGGATAAGCAAGCACAGCAGGGGTGGGAGTGAGTGGGGCAGGTTGGGGCAGGGGTATGTTGTTAGTGAGTGGGTCTTGGTGGGCAGGTTGAGCAGTTGTTGGAGAATGGGGTGTGTGTCTGTACCTTCTGGCCTGGCACTGCCATCGGAATAATGAAAACCTCTATTACTTGAACTGCTCTAGACTTGTAAACTCACCGCTGATTGTGGTTACTGTAAGTTACTTGGTCAGACCAAACTTTGCCCTGAGAATTGCCCTGTTTGTTCTGTTGATACTTTTTTCAGGTTCAGTTTGTTTTCACCAGAAATCAAGGATTTTCTCAGTTACGTTCTATATTCTATTGTGACCGTTTTTCTAATATTGCAGTGTATCGTTTTATTTTCACCTTCTTGCGTGTTTCTAAAGCAGCCATTTAGTTCAAACATTTCTTTGTCACTGCTGAGCAGAATCCTTGAGTTTCATTACAGGCAGCTGTTAGAACTAATACAATAGTTGCTATTACTCCAAAGATGCTGCTGAGAAATGTATCGACTAATGTAGCAAATTGTAACAGTTCAGATTTTGCACCTTAATCACTGAGCTGCCAGACTGAAACACCAGAGACAGGAACTTTAGGGCTCTTACACACGGGCGTTTGTGCTCTCCCCTGTGTTGCACTTTTTTCCGTTCAGCTGCAGTGGAGCGCAGGAATAGACGCAGTCAATTATTTTGAAGGGGGTTGTACTCCCACAGACACACGTAAGCGCCAAATGCAGATTGCAGATTTCACCTGCATTCAGCGCATACATATGTCTGTGTGAGTACAGCCCCATTCACAATAATTGACTGCATCTACTCCTCCGCTCCCCTGTGGTTGAACCGAAGAAAGTGCAACGCAGGGGAGCGCAGGTAAAAACGCCCGTGTATAAGGGCCCTACACTAAATCATATTCTGCAAAAAACTGTAAAGAATAAAAGAATTTTATCGAGAATACAACTGAACTGAAAAACTTTTTGTAATGTGAACAACCCTGTTAAGAGTCATTGTTTTAAAAGTAATAATAATAATTTACACCTCCTTATTGGCACCGTTTCTAAAGGTCATTTGAGCTAATTAAAAGATGAGTTATTAAAAAGACCCTGGTAAGACTAATTGCAACACTGGACTGAGGGCTGAGCATGTTTCCATTGACAAGCAAGTGCTGCTGGTTAATTGTTTGCAGTTCTATTGTAAATCAAAGCAGGGGTGTAAGTTCGGAGACCCGGGCCCCATGGAAACTAATTTCTAGACCCACTCCACCTCTGCAGAAAGTTGCAGGTGGCAATGGGAGTAAAATCACAGGTGACCCACGACCCTCACCCCTGGGTCCTGTGGGTGACTACTGAGGAATCAGACCCCCTGTATGGCCACAGGAGTACATGGTAGTTACATTACTGAAACAAAGACGCATGCTATCAACCAGCAGCCAGACTTCTCTCTTTTATTTTTGTTGTTGTCCCGAGCAGTGTCTATAAAAGGAGAAGGAAAGGCTAAAATTGAGTAAGCTTTATTAGAAAGATCTATATAAATACACCAGTAAACCCTCAAAGAAATGCTGCTCTGAGTCCTCTGTCAACAGAAACACCACATTTCTTTATTTCTATTGTGTACACATGGGCTTCTGTATCAGACTTCCTGTTTTCAGCTTAAACCTCCAGGGCACGGCCTTGAGCATGCTCAGTTTTCTCCTCTCCCTCCTCCCCTCCCTGCTGTAATCTGAGCCCAGAGCTATGAGAGAGCAGGGAGAGACTCAGGCAGGAAGTGATGTCACACCAAGCCAATATGGCAGTTGCTATCCTAAACAAATAGAGAACACTTCAAGAGCTGTTTACTCAAGTATGGTAAAGCATTCTGCATAATAAATATAGTGTTATAGCTTGTGCTACTGTAGCTAATCTATTGGCAATAAACTGCTTCAGTAGCTTTCCTTCTCCTTTAAAGTGAACTTTGGAAACTTTACTGCAGGGACTGAATAATGTCAGTTTCAGAAAGATGGAGCTAAACTGGTAAGATTGCAAGGTGTAAATGGCATAGGATGATGTACAACTGTGAATTTATCAGCATTGTTGTTGAGAGTTTTCTGGTGAAAATTAAAAAGTCAACGCTTCCCGGGTCAGTGCAGGCCCAGCAGCTGATGGTAAGACTATTGCAGAAAGAGAAGTGCAGATAACAGGTACAAGGACAGATGACAGAATATAAATTGCTTGTAACATTATTGCCAAGATATGACCTATTTCTGATGTATGGGTTACTTTCCAGTTTCCATTGGATTGTTATTATCAACTACCCATGGCTAGGAAAGTGTTAAAAACTCTACATTAGTACTTTTACTGGCATTTTTATAAATAAGAATCTGCTGTTTTTTCTCTGTGGCTAACAGTGTTGCTTTATGTAGAGAAAGGGATAATGTTACCTATAGAAATAAAATGCTGCTCTACTTCAATGGACAATGGTTCTGCCATACAGCAGGAATCAAGTCGCATGATAGCGGTCAGGGAGGGAGGATTTCTCTCAAGCTACAGAGGTAGCCCAGGCCCTCCAGCGACTGCTTGGTCTGCTTCTCTGTAGTTACTCCATTGAGTGGTAGTCAGTGGGGGACAATCCCCGCCCGTATGTGCCTGTTATGTTATTTAATGGAAAGCACCCTGGCTGACGCACACAAATTGGTGATAGACAGACATCTGCACAGAAATATGATTGATCAGTGGATGGGAGCATTTTTACTAACGCCCAATGGCCCATAGGTCTATGTAGAGATGAACCTGTCCAGTTACAGAACAGCCTACTGATGTGGATAAGGGGCACTGAATAATCACAGGGGTTACTTTGTGTCTCTGATAGCAGTTATTTGGTAGGAGCCAGGGAGTTAGGGATCAAGCATTTACTGTCTGGCAAGTAAAATGGTAAGTGATTAGATATGTTTGTTCTGTACGAAGTCCACTAGTAATAAAGACGTATTTAAAAAGTCTGAGCTGAAGGAAAATGCATATTATGCAACAACAATGAAAAATGAAAAAAAAGAAATCAACACTATTTTGCATAAAAAAAACTTTAGGGAAATTCACAGGCAGGTGCAAGTTAGCGCCAATTCATTAAGTCAGAGCAACTAGACATCTGCTTTTAATGCTCTAATGCATCACAGCGGTTACTGCATTAGGACAAAATACAACTATGCACTAGTGATGGGCGAATTTGCGCGAAAATTTCGCGAAACGGCACCGGCGTCTCGTTTTTGACGCCGGCGCCCGTTTTCGGCGCCCGTTTTTTCCGTGAATTTTCGCTGGCGTTTCGCAAATTTATTCGCTGGCGGCAAATCGCGCAAATTTGCAGTGAATTCGCGCCTGGCGAATAAATTCGCCCATCACTACTATGCACGCTTCAGTTAGCGCATTTCCATCGGTAACTATGAGAAACAGTAACAGACAGAGAGGGGTGTTTTGGGCACTGTGCAAAAAATAACAATACTAATCTAATCTAATTGAACTCATTTATCAATAATTTCTTTCAAAAAAG
This sequence comes from Xenopus laevis, assembly GCF_017654675.1. Taxonomy (NCBI): domain Eukaryota; kingdom Metazoa; phylum Chordata; class Amphibia; order Anura; family Pipidae; genus Xenopus; species Xenopus laevis. The sequence continues at coordinate 38,755,517 of NC_054381.1, forward strand.
AATTGGACATCAATTCGTATCGTACGATTGACGCTCCAAAACCTCTACTTTATTGAATTTTTGCTATGAAAACTCAACTTTATGGGATTATTGGATGAAAACCCTGACTTGGCGCCGATCACTATGTCAAGAAACTACTTCCTGGACATCTGCCATTGACTTTTACATGACCTCGATAGGTTTGAGATGGAGTATTTTCGGATTCGGATTTTTAGCAGTTTTTTGGGTATAATAAATCTCTAAAAATTCGAGTTTTGCTTTTTTTCACAAAAAATAAGAATTTTCCCCTTAAAACCCTCAACCAGATACATTTGAGGTTTATTAAATGGCCCTCCTAAAAGTCCTCCTATAGAAAGAAGCTTAGTTTAGGTTTTAGTATAAGAAGAAGAACATCTGTCCCAGGTCCCTAACATCACAAATACTCCTTGGGGCAATTAATTGATTACAATCTACATCTACAAACTACAACTCCTATCATCCCACTGACAGCTAAAGGCTGTTGTAGTTTGTAGTTCAACAACTACAGCTAGTTGCAGCAAACCTAATTTATGTAAGTGGCCTTGACCTTGCCACATTGCAACCGGCCTGTGCCTTTAGTCTTGAAAGGTTTCCTCTCCAAACTAAAATTCACCCTGCTCCTATATGCTGTATAGTAGTTATATCTGTTTAGAAGGTATCTGCGGATATGTATTGTATAGTAGTGTATGTTCTGTATACAGATATGGGACCGGTTATCTGAAAACCCATTATCCAAAAAGCTCTGAATTACAGGAAGGCTATCTCCCATAGACTCCATTATAAGCACATAATTCTAATTTTTGAAAAGGATTACATTTTTCTTTGTAGCAATCAAAGAGTGGGATATATATAGAAAAAAAATTTCAGTGACAGCAAATTAAGCAGCGATGTTGGGGTTAACTTACCCAAACAAACGGGGGTGCACTAACCCCACACTTTCAGCTCAGGAAGGCAATATAACAAATAATAAGGCCACTGAGACAGACAGAGGCCTCACGCGTTTCGTGGCATAGGGGCACTTTGTCACAGTTATGACTAATTGCCCCTATGCCATGAAACGCGTAAGGCCTCTGTCGTGATGTTTTTGTTCCAATAAAATTTTTGGAGTGTGATCCGGTTTGTGCCAACCCATTCACAACTTATTATTTGTTATATAGCAATAAAACAGTACCTTGTACCTGATCAAAACTAAGATATAATAAATCCTTATTGGAGGTACAACATTCATATTGGGTTTATTTAATATTTTAATGCTTTTATATTCGACTTAAATATGGAGATCCCAGATCCATGGGGATTCCAGGTCCCAAGCATTCTGGATACCAGGTCCCATACCTGTAGTATGTATTCATTTTGTTTAATGTGCTAGAACAGTGATCCCCAACCAGTAGCTCCTGAGCAACATGTTGCTCTCCGTCCCCTTGGATATTGATCCCAGTGGCCTTAAAGCAGGTGTTTATTTTTGAAATCCAGGCTTGGAGGCAAGTTTTGGTTGTATAAAACTGCCAAACAGAGTTTCCTGTAGGTTGCCAGTCCACATAGGCACTACCACTAGTCAATAACAGCCTTTATTAGGCACCTCCAGGAACTTCTTTCATGCTTGTGTTTCTCTCCAATTTACTAAAACAAGGTTGGGGACCCCTGTGTTAGAAGATTGACAAGGAATCAACCAAGAGGTAGCAGAAATAGTGCACTGCAAGTGAAGCAGGCTGCAAGGGGTAAATAATTAACCTTAAGCGCTGAGTGTTGCTGGCAGCTTCTCCTTTGAAGACAGGGACCGGACAGCTGTGTTTGCTGTGATATTTTTAAATACATTAATGCAAGCTGCCATCACTCGGCCCTGCATGACCTATTTTTGGCTTGGGCCGGCCATTGTTCTATTTCTAGTTGCCTGTGGGGCCACGTTGTTGTTGATTCACATGCAAATGAGTTCTCACCAGCTTTAGCCAACTTTACTGACAGAGACAGGGAGAGAGTGATCGAGGGAAGCAGCAACAGCAGTAGCAGCAGCAGCAAATACAGGGCTGCCTTCTCTTTAACTCTCTGTACTTAATGGCACCCCTCAGCCTTTGTACCTGCTATTTTCTCTCTGATCAGTGAAGTGGAAACTGAAAGCCCCTTCTCTATTGCACCTGCTCAGGCTGCTGCTGCTGCTGGGGGGACTTGTACTTCACACTGAGAGCTGTTGCTGCTGCCTGCATTTCCCCTTTAGTGCTTCTTTATTAGGAAGCTCTTTCTTTATTTTTGTACCTATCTCAGCACAGTAAATATTTGTGTAAAAATGGAATAATTGACACAGAGTATCAGTGCCTCCTCCTCCTGTGGGGGAGTTAATAGTGCTGAGGACTTGCGTCTGTACAGAGCAGTGAGGATGAGGCTTTGCTCTGACTGAAATACACACAGACATAGAGACTGGAATATGCTGCAGACAATTTATGAGAGTGAATCCTATTTTTCCTCAGATGGAGTAGCTGGACGGGAGCAGCTGCTGGCAGAGCAGAGAATGCACGCCATGATCAGCAAAGGTAAGAACTTTACTACTGACACTCTCATCTGCCTCTGATCATTGGGCAGTGCTGTGGCTCCTGTGGAGGAAGGAGATGGGGTTCAGTGGAACCCTCACTGATTTGCTCTTGCCTGAGTGCAAGGGAAACCCAGAGCATTACTACTGCCAGCTGCAACTGCCTGTACATCTTATCAGTCTCCTGCACTCAGTTAACTTGATGCACAAACAGGTTCTAAAGGGTGGGGTGATATATGGACAGGATATTGTTATTATTATCCTTTATTTATAAAGTGTTTTACAGAGAGTATACGTTATCTGCATCTATCAGTGCCCCAGTGGAGCTTATAATACTTATCACATTCACACACATTAGCGTCAGTTTTATCAGGAGACAATGAACCTGCCTGTATGTGTTTGGAGTGTGTGAGGAGTACCCGGAGGAAAGCCAGACACGGGGGAACATACATGCTCTTAGCAGGTGGAGCCATGCCTGGAATCGATCTTATCAATCATTTTGGATCTTGTACATGTTATAAATGCCCAAATGTATACAATGACTTATTGCTACCAGAATTAAACATAGCATGGGCCTTGCCATGAAGTAAGAATAGCACACCTGCAGTCCTTTAGCTGTTGTTAAACTTCAACACTCAACATCCTGATCCAGTGACAATACATGTCTTAAGGCAGAGTTAGAGCAACATTGTATTTCAATGGATAGTTTCCTTCGTTAATAGGGCTTGACTTCTCTGATACTGTGTAAATTGGTAAAACTGGATTAAAAAATTATGTTGGTGCAGGTATAGGATTTATTATCCAGGATGCTTGGGACCTTTCAGATAAGTGCTTTTTATGTAATATGGATCACCAAACCTTATTTCTCTTTAAAAAAAAAAATGTAAACATGAAATAAACCAATTTGTTTTGCCACCAATATGGCAATATGGAGTTATGCAGCTTAGATACCACCTGATACTAATACTAACCAAATTAAAGCTAACATTACAGTCAGGATGGCCTGGTGTTACTCCAAGACATAAATGCCCCTGGTGTGGTTGGAGATCAGGGCTGTTAAATCTGACTTGAACTACAACTTCCAGCTTTTTGCAGCAGTTGAAACGGCTCAAGCCTGGGGTAACTAATTTCAGTCAAACACCACACATAACAGATGATATTCAACCACCTGGGCCTAGTGTCACCTTTAGTTATACTACCTCAGTATAGATCACCTGTTCTAAACCAAATAATAAATTAGAATATGATCATAAATTGGAGCCTTCTTTAGAAACTAGAAGCATATGAATATTATTATAGGTGTTTGGGTTGCCAGGAGGCATGGTGAATGGAAAAGGGCTTGCAGGATTTTGGGTAAGAAATCACTGGCACTCAAAGGGCAGGTGCAAGCAGGGACAATCCCTTGCGTTTATTAGCAGAAAATGCAACGTTTCGGGGTCAGACCTCTTTATCAAGCATAAGGATTTTGTAATAGGTATGGTGAGGGCATAACCTCACCATATAGTAGCTTAGTTCAGACGTATTCATTTGTTTAATTTGGGTCAGTTAGGACTGAGTGTCTGCAAAATGCTTGGAATTTGACTTGATATGATATTCATACTGCATTCTAAACAATATACCACCCTCGTATAATGAATTCTGTCTTCTAATACTTAGCAGATCAGAAGTTCTATGTCAAAGTGAGTGCTGGCAACTCTAGGCAGCATAAAAACTGACAGTGATGAAACACTGGCGCAAACAAGATTTTTTTCCCCCCAATAACCAACCTGAATCTCAGTTTGGTGATCACAATTATACATTTTTCCTGCTGTCACCTTGCACTGCTGTCATTGTCCTGTCCAAGTAAAACTGCTGTCCCTTACACTTCTTTCTCTGTGGGAGACCCTGGGAGATCACCCCCTATTTGGACTGTGCCTAATACTTTACCTAGTGTTCAGATAAGATCCACTGGCTTGTGAGGGTTAATACAAAATCCATTTAGCCAGTCTATCTACATGATTAAATTAAGGCCATATTTCCTCCAGGAAATGTGTCAGTTGGATGCCAATATCAAAAGCTTTTTTTAACTGTATTCTTGTATACCAGTTTCCCCAGACCAAGTAAATAATATCAGATTTTAACTCCCAAGTGAATGTCAAATCCAAGGAAGCACCAGAATATCCTTCTTTTGTAGCTCTTTCATTATCCCTATTTCACTCTGTACAGTGACTTTTCCCATTATAAGGTTTCCTTAATTATGTTTTTTTACCTGCAATATTAATGTATGTAGAAACCTTCAGCTGCTTTTTTTTTTTGCATAGAATATTTTTAGAACACGCTGCCGCTGTTATTTTTAGCAGTTCACTTTTTGATTATGAAGTAAAACCAGGACAAACAATTCTGTTTATTTCCCATTGCTAAACACAAATATCATCTGCTGAAGCAATTACTGTGTCTGCATACCAATACAAGCTCTTTCAGTTGACTGCCAATGAAAATACAATCTTTTATTGTTTCATTATAAAAAGAAAGTTTCCTGTGCATCTATAAAAACCTTTTTTGTCTGCTTTATACAGATGCCCATTATTCTTTATACCACAAACCCCATTAAAAAAGTATTTTTTTAAACTTAATTCTTATTGAGATTGGGTTGTTCTGGGGTCATTTTTACTTGTCATGTAAGATCTATTTCCTTATATAAACAAACACTGGTTAAGCTGATTAGGGAAACAAATAAGCCTCTGATTCTCTTAAGGAAGATCAGTTATTTTTAGAATGAAAAAACGTATTTCCGTTTTTTAATTCTGTATTATTTTAATTGGCGTTGAATTAGTAGAATAGGATTGTCAATCACACGGCCATAATTCATAACCAATCAAAATGTGCACCAATGAGTTCATCTCTAATATTAAAAAAAAACATTTGATTTTCAGGTAAATTCTGATTATTGTGTTCTTATAGAAAGTTAATCTGTATTTCTCTTTTCTAAAAATCAGTTTGCTACACAAATATTTTTCTAACCGGTCATTGTGTATGGGAAGTTTATTTAGAAATACATTTGATGATGTATTATACCAAAGGATAGCAAACAAAGAATACATGTCTGTGTAAGACCTAACCACTATATTCTTATCTAACAGGGCCATAATCACCAAACTGCATTTGTAGACTTGAACTGGATAATGGATATGTGTGTTTTTTTGGAAAAATTCTCTCACGCTCAATATCCATTTAGAAACATTTAATCAAAGCCCATGATTTGCTGAAGATAGCTTTCTATTAATAACAGGGAGAATAGTCCTAAATGACTACAAAACACATTGGGGCTGTATGTAATAAAAAAAACAGCATTTTGTAACGTAATATTCATTAGACAGTTTATTACATTATTCATTTTAATTGAGCATTGCCCAGTTGTAGGAGATGCTTGAAGGTCATATACTGCTTTGGGCACCGGAATATTTGCTTTATCCGTAAGATATTTTATTACATGTACTGAGTGTAGCGTAAACAAGTAAACATGATTTTTTTTCTGTTAGCAATTAAAGGGGTGGTTCACCTTTAAGGTAACTTTTATTATGTTATAGAATGCCCAATTCTAAGCAACTTTTCAATTGGTTTTCATTGTTTATTTTTTTATAGTTTTATAGTTATTTGCCTTTTTCTTCTGACTCTTTGCAGCTTTCAAATGGGCGTTGCTGACTCTCTACTAAAAAACAAATGCTCTGTAAGGCTACAAATGTATTGTTATTGTTACTTTTTTATTACTGATCCTATTATTCAGGCCCTTTCCTATTCATATTCCAGTCTCTTACTCATATCAATGCATGGTTGCTAGGGTAATTTGGACCCTAGTTACCAGATTGCTTAAGATGCAAATTGAAGAGCAGCTGAATAAAAAGCTAAATAACTCAAAAACCTTCAATAATGAAAAATGAAAACCAAATTCAAATTGTCTCAGTATATCACTCTCTACATCATACTAAAAGTTATCTCAAAGGTGAACAACCCCTTTAAGTTGCTATATGCTTAACTGCATGTTACGGATATATATTTTATTCATTGTGTTAATGGCAGTCATTACCTATTATTGTGCTTTGTTAATTAAAAGCAAATGATCAGATCACAGAAGAAGTGTAGTGATGGTTCTACAGTCAGCTGATAAGCATTTAGTTTTACATAATAATGATGACATTTGTTCTCCAGCTCAAAAATGGTAAAATCTGTAAAATACGTTACTAGGTATGCGAGGATGGAGCAAAATGAGCAAAGCAAATTTAGTGAAATTTCCAGGACACTCTATTTTATTTCTCCTCCAATTTCATCAGTAACATTTTAAAATGATTCAAACTTCAACAGCAACCATTGACTTGTAATGGGGTAAAACAAGGAGACATTTTTAGGGAAAACTCGCAACTGGTCCCGTCACCATAGCTGCTCTTACTGATTAAGATGAGAAGTAGCTTAAAGGAGAAGAAACCCTAAAAATTAATATGGATAAAAATGCAATATTTTATATACTGCACTTATTGAACCAGCCGAAAATGTCAGCTTCCCAATACCAGCAATAACTTATAACTTATAACAATAACCAGGACTTCAATCTTGTCATAGGGGGTCACCACTGGTTTCTGTACTGCCATGTAGTAATTATCTGTATTAATTACTAATCAGCCTTATATTGTGACATTTATATTCTATGTGTACTGCATATTGTAAGTGGGTCCCTAAGCTCAGTAAGTGACAGCAGCACAGAGCATGTGCAGTGAATCAGCAGAAAAGAAGATGGGGAGCTACTGGGGCATCTTTGGAGACACAGATCTTTAGTGCTAAAGGGCTGTGTTTGACTTCGGCTGGAACAGCAGCTCAAAACTAGTGATGGGCGAATTTGCGCGTTTCGCCGCCAGTGAATAAATTCGCGAAACGCCCGCGAAAATTCGCGGCAAAAATTCGCCGGGGTCAAATTTTTTTTTTCGAAAAAACGGACGCCGGCGCCAAAAAACGAGCGCCGGTGCCAAAAAACGGGCGCCGGCGTCAAAAACGAGATGCCGGCGCCGTTTCGCGAATTTCGCGGCGAAGCGAAACGGCGCAAATTCGCCCATCACTACTCAAAACATAATGTACAACATTTGTAGCCTACTTCTTTAGTCAAGCTTTAATTCTCCTTTGTAGTCATCTTAGTTATTTGATACCATGTACACACTTGTATAGCATATATCAAAATGCTAATCCGCAACACTATAAAGTTTTTTTGCTAACAGATCCTTCAGAATTTAAGGGGTTATTTATTAAACTCCGAATACCCGAAATCTGAAAAAACCTTGAAAAAAAAAAATCGGAATTTTTCAGAATTTATTAAAGTCTGTTGGAATGAAAACTCTGAATCCAAAAACCCGGCATCTCAAAGCTCTCGGGGTCCTGTATTAGTCAATGGGGAAGGTCCCAGTGTGTGCGCTGCTGTCAATACCGATATCCGGCGATTTCGGGGATTTTGGGCCAAAAAGTCAGAAAAGACCGGAAAATTCATGTTTTTTTGTGGAAAAGTCAAAAAACTTTGGACTTTTCAGGGAAAAGGTCCGAAGTTTGCCCGAACCTATTTTTTTGAATGATAAATAAAGGTCCATTCAGGAATTCGGAGTTGCTCTGAATTTTACCTTAGAAATACTGAGATAAATTCGGAGCTTGATATATAACCCCCAATGTATTTGAAACCCAAAGAGTATTGCACTGGATTAATGGATGGAAATGGTCCTCATAAAGAAAGAATTCAGTGTTGCTTTTTATGTCGGTGCCAGTTCCTGATTCCAGTAATTTGACGCTTGCATAGTTGTCTTCCTTTCACATTGTTAACTGTGATAATTTGCTGCTCTTGGTCATGGATTCAGATTGAATTGCGTCTGCTCATACAAGGGTCTTTATGTGTTATCATTCTTTTGCTATATGAAATCTCACACTGTCCCTGTTATGGGTACCACTGCTGCCAGCCAAGATCATAATAACATTTGTACTGTAAGTTGAAGCATGTGCCCTTGCTAATAAGAACCGTTTTGATATTGATCGAATCCACTTTCCTGGAAGCACAAATGTGCTTTCCATGAAGATTAACAAAAAAATCGATCTTTGATCGAATCAATCTGTTTCAATATTGATTAGTCGTTCTATAATGATCATACGCAAATTAGCCTTATAGTCTTCGTCTAGGACTGGTGTTGAAAATGTATTGTCTATTCTTTGTTCTTTCATCTGTCTTTAGAGTTTTATTAATAAGGACAAATGGCCTATGGTTTTGTTTGTACTTTTACTCATTCCCCTTAACACTCCCTGGAATCAGCACTTACTCTCAGAATAGTGTTACCCTTGTCTCAAGTATAATGGATGAGAAGCTTGTTATACGGTTGTTTAAAGTGACACTGGCACATTGCTATGTTTTATGGGATGCATCCGACTATCCTTTCAAAATAAAGCCTTCCAGCAGGGGTCTTATGGCTTAATTGCACCCCCTCCAGGACTTTTATGTCCCCTAAGACTGTCTAATGGCTCACAGACTTTGGATTTTATCATCATTTTAGTGCATGGACCACCCAAATTTGCTGTTTTGGATATATTGTCTCATTATGGGGAGCAAGTGGTACAGCACTGTTTTAAAATACAATGGAGTTGTATTAACTTAAAAAAATAATTAATCTCTCCCCACAGCCCAGTCTTGTCATACTGTGCCATATTCTGACCCTGTTATTATTCCTGAGGCTGGACTGAGAATTTGGCCTTTAAAATGGACTGCAGTTGATAATAAGGATCTAACAGGCTGAATAATTAGGATCCAACCTATGAAGAAGTTTTAAAAACGAATTTGATTGGAATGTAATCTTTATATAGTGAGTTAACCTCATCTGTGTTTTTCATTAAGCATAGGTGGGGTATTAGGGCAATAGCACTTCCAGCTCATTTCCAGCTCTTTCTCTTAGAAACCAAAAGATGGCAAATGTTCCGAGTTTCAATATGAAATCTCAAATCTTTAGCCAACCTTAGTTACACTTTTACCTATGTATATCTCCAATGTGTGGGGCACATCAGGAGGTAGATCCCTGTTTAGCAGAAAATGTACTAAAACGGGCAGTTAACCTTATTATTTGTGCAAAGGTAAATCCTCCTGTACTCTGATGGCCTGGCTTTACAGTAGCACAGCAAAAAATAAATAAATATATATATATATATATATATATATATATATATATATATAATCATTGGATAAGGACCCGCACTCCAATGTTTCGTGAAAAAAAGGTTTTTATTTCAACTTGTGCATCCAACGTTTCGGCCCATGCCTGGGCCTTTATCAAGGATAAAGGCCCAGGCATGGGCCGAAACGTTGGATGCACAAGTTGAAATAAAAACCTTTTTTTCACGAAACATTGGAGTGCGTGTCCTTATCCAATGATTGTATGCTGAAGCTTTGACCCAGCACCCACAGTATCTCCAAGACTGGATCAGAGTGCGAGTGTTTGTCTATATATATATATATATATATATATATATATATATATATATATATATATATATATATATATATATATATATATATATAATCTCCCCTACACAACAATAAATAGAGAGAATCTGTATAGCTGTAACATCAGGAGCAGCTGTGGAACTGTATAATTTTATATAGTTGTTTAATATAGTGGTTATAGGATGAGAATGCCCATCTGAACCCACCTAAGTTTGTGTATAGGGGGGGGGGCTAAGTGGGGTGGCACTAAAATTGCTGTCTGATGAAGAACAAAAAAGTATTCTTTTTCTTTATGTGCCATTTGAGTCTTATATCTAATGTTTTGGGAAAAAATCTATATTTGTATTTATACAAGTATATACAGACACTTGCAGAATTCAGTTCCAATGGTCTTTTATTTAATATATAATATTTATTTTATATATATATATATATATATATATATATATATATATATATATATATACATACATATATGCACATACACATACACAACCTTGCTCACACAAATAGTCTACTTAAGATACTCCATCCACCCCACGCACAAACTGCTACTGACATTTTTACATGGTATACATTAATGGTGAGGATGGGCTGAGGGGGTTCATTAATTTTTCAGAGCTAATAACATGTTACATAAAGCACACACTTGTCTGCTTGATAAGTGAACATGGATGTAACAAATCAGTATTAATGGCCAAATTGAGAATGGCAAATTCTGTGCTAGGAAAGCTTGTTAGAGATTATTTTTAAATAAATTAAAGCCCAAGCTGCTTAAATTTACAGATATCTTTAGCAAGCTTTCTCTCCAGGGTCAGCTATTCTTAGACAATTATTTTCATCTCATGCTATTGCATGTCTAAGATTAGCCTCTTAGGCATTATCATGCCATCTGAGCTACCTCCTAATATAACTCTACACCGGAATGAGTATTTATAGCGAGCAGTCATTCTGTCATATTTGGCTTATTTGTGGCAGCTACGAAGAAAACCACAAATTCCTTACTGTTGCCAAACAAGACTGATAAGAAACAACAAGGGGATGCTAAGATGTGTATTTATGTGCATTCATGTAACCACACACAAACACACACAGTTGTGTAGTGAGACACGCACACACTTATGCCTTACACACAGGGGGTTATTTACTAAAACTAAAATTTATCAAGACAAGAAAGTTGACCTAACTCCCATCCACAAATTGAACTCATCAATAATTCTTGAAAAAGTCAGAGCAAAAAAACATCAACAACAAATTTGTGCATCAATTCAAATCATACGATTGATACTCAGAAAACTTGACTTTATCGAATTAGATGAAAACCCTGATTTTATTTGCAAACGCAGATCACTATGTCAAAAAACAACTTCAGGGTCATCTGCCATTGAATTCTACAATAATAATATATAATAACTAAAATCTAAAATTTTAAGTTTTTCCCTTTTAAAACGGGAACAGAAAATGTTGAGGTTTAATAAATGGGCCCCATAGTGTGCTTGTGTGTGTATAAGCCACAGGGCTATAATACACATATTTTGGTGCTGTTTTCCTAATGGATATTTGCAATACAACTTAATTGCTAATATGGAACCGTGTAATTGTAGAGGTGTCCAGCTCTTGTCATTTGGGGTTGCTGGGAACAAATGTAAGAGGGAGGGACATATAGATAGTACAAGCCTATGTAAAGTAACATGTCACACATAATTAAGATTAAGAACAAGCTACAGGTCTATTTTAAGGGATGCACTGTATCAAAATCTATACTCTCCACTTAATAAGGGTAGGACTACATGGACGTTGATCCAACGCTACTGTCGGATGCAGTTGCTGCGTCTGCATCTGACAGTCATGTCTCGTCGGATCAACACTGCGACTTCATCCGACATTTCTATCTCTTATCTTATTTCTGTCGCATGCGACTTTTTGCAGGCGTTTTGTCTGATTGCGACGAAAATGTCCATGTAGTCCCACCCTAAGAAATTACATTTTTTAGCAAAAACTGTTTGCATTTACTTAATTTACGTGTATTAAGGGAGGGTTGTCCAGACTGTATCAATGCAGTCTATACTTAGAGCAATGCTATACCATCAAGGTTTAACAAAATTACATTATCTGGCTTTATTACAGTTCCATTGAAACTGTAACTTCAGCTATTATAAAATCTGCATTGTTAAACAAATAACTCCCATTCCTCTCATTAGTTATATTCCAAAGAATTGGAATAGAAGCAATCCAGTAGTGGAACTGCTTGTGGACAATGCTCTGTGCTTGAGATCTACTGGTCACCTCACCAGTTTAAGATGTACCAGTAGATGACACCTAATATTCGGCCAGGGCATCTGCTGTGTTCAAGGCTTTTATGTATCTGGCAGAGAGGTTGGCATATGTTTATGGTAGTACAGGTTGTAAGCAGGGCCCTCTTTACTTTCTGTATCAGTTAGTATTTGTAATTTGTACATTTGTTTACAATTGTACTGTATGTGGAATATGCTCTTTATAAATACATGTTGATAATAATAATAGTTATGGGATCTGTTATCTAAAGTGTTTGGGACCTGGGGTTATCTGCATAAAAGATCTTTCCATAATTCGTATCTGCTCTACTAGAAAATCATGTAAACATTACATAAACCCATAGGCTGGTTTTGCTTCCAATAAGGATGAATTATATCTTAGTTTGGATCAGGTACATGATACTGTTTTATTACTATAGAGGAAAAGGAAATCATTTTTAAAAATTTTGATTAATTGGATGAAATGGAGTCTACAGGGCAAATTTACTTACCTCCGAAGTTGAGCCAGTGTTGACTTTGCCGCACTTCGCCAGGCGTAGTTTTGCCAGGGCTGCTCAAATTCACTAAAATCCGAAGTTGCACCCACGGAGGCGAAAGGTAGCGAAGTTGCACTAGCGTTAATTTGTCAAGCAAAGTTACATGAGTGATTCCTAATTTGCATACGGTTAAAGTACAATGGACGTATATGTAGCAGCAAATACATTACACTACACAAGCCTGGGAACCTTCATAAAATAAAATCGAGTTGTTATTTTGCCCTATACATGTGTCCACTGTATAGTTTAGGTGCCATATGTTAGGAAATGTAGGGGGGAAGTAGGGTACCCCCTAAAAAAATTTACAATCTTTTTTAGGCTATCATCCGTAAAAAGTAAAAGACGCCAGCGTTTTATGGGAAAAAAATTTAACTTTTTTTGAAGCAAGTCCTGTCTTTTCACCAGCATTCAGAAATAACAGATAACGGATTCTGGATAACGAGTTTATGCATAACAGATCCCGTAACTAATAATAATAATAATTTCTAGGCGGTTCTATAAAGGCTCAACATATACCTTGGCAAATTGTAGTTTAATTGAGGGTACCTTGAATCTGACCTAACATCCATTGCCACAAGGGCAACTCATGAACTGTTAAAACAGTGAAGAACGTACCATATACATTGCTAGATTTCACAAATGGAGCATTCCATTTGCATTTCTATAACTGGTATATTTTATCCGGGGGAAAGCTGACTGCAGTCGATGCTTGTATACAAATGAACACTACTATAGGAATCCATACTCATGAGACCTACGGATCCAAAGGAGGCTTCATTTAAAAACAAACCTAATGTTTCAGCTCGATCACTCACTGTGATAAAAGCTGGAGGCCGAAACTTTAGGTTTGTTGCAGTTGAGCACAGTGCAGGTAAAAGAGCCTGTCAGGATTTGGCTGCATAGCTATTTAGCCTCATTTGGGGGCTATACTGAGCAAGCTTTGGTAATACGATCTTGGGTAGATGTTATTTTTAGGCCATGTTGACATTAACTATGAAATATTAACCCCCACTTGCATCTGATGTGTTCATGTGTTAACCCACATGATATATATCAATTGCTTTGTTAATTGAGGTAGAATTTATTCTGTATATTCAACAGTAACATTTCATACCACTTGCTAAAAAGGTTGGACTAGAATGTGTCATATTTTATTGTTTGACTCATTTCAGAAATAAAATAGCTTTCCTGAACATACAGCCTCGTTAGGCATGATGCCAGGGACTAATTATTGCTTATTTGTCAGAGGGGTATTAATCAAAATGCTGGAAGAAATCCATATGAAGCAATTAGAAAAAAAAACATTTTCACACTGGAAATTTATTGCACAGTCTTAAGGAAGCCACTAGAAATGGAGGTTGTTTTCCCATCTTGGTTTGATGGAAGTAAGGCTCGTATCCAAATATTTATACATTTAAGTTTAACTTTAAGTTGACTATGATAACAAAGGGTTCACCATGGCCGTCTGTCTCTCTCAGACTTAATGCAAGGAATGATGCCAGGATTTTAGGTTTGGTTATAGATCTGCGCTGTCCAACTGAAGGCCGACAGTACGGATGTGGCCCCAAATAGCATTTTTTATAGCCCCAGTTTGCTCAAGGGCTCCTTAGACTTTTTTTGTATGACATCATCAATTTTCATATATTATCTGATCCTTGAGCTTGGGAAATGATAAATATTCTCTTTTAAACAGCACTGGTATAGATTAAAGGGGTAGTTCACCTCCCAACCATTTCCTCCATTCATTTGTTTTCAAATATTTCATTTTTGTTTAGTGAAATAGCATTTTAACAGTTTCACAAAAATTTAAGTTTTTTTTTATTAAAGGTCGAGTTGTTTATCTAAAAAAAATTGTTTTTGATGGTAGTTTTCAGCAAAAACTAAAATTTTTGGGCTAAAATAGAACTTGGATTTTTCAAGTTTTTAAGAAGAAACTCAATTTTTTTCAAGATTTATTATACCCTGAAGCTGGAAATGACTCTAGAAATGTCTCAGAAAATACTTCAACTACAACCTGTCAAGATCATGTAGAAGTCAATGGCAGAGGTTCCTTGAACCATTTGAAGATGTTTGTAGCCTTTTTTTTCTCTGGGTTTCGCTTGAAAATTTGATTAAATCAAGCGATTCAAGGTTTTTTTTCAGCAAAAACTTGATATTGAAGTATTTGAGTTTTTCACCCTGAATTCACTGATTCAAGTTTTTTCATAAATAAGAAAACATTTGAGTTGGAACTTTCACAAACTCTACCTTTGATAAATAATCCCATTAATCTTAAATATAAATATAATCTTAAATATAAATATAATATATTGGTTGGATACATAAATATGTTACAGCAATATTTTTTTTTTTTTTAAAACAGGAGACTTGTTATCCATATATTATACAGCACAGTACAGATTTATATTTTATATGTGAAACTTATGCAGCATCTGGACTGGATCCATACTGCACTTTGGACAAGCACAGAAAAAAAAATCTGAAAATGATGTTATTGTCTGAATTCCAATGGCTTATTTTGTGCATATTAATGTAAATGTAAAGGACAATGTACAGTGAACTTTATGCCTACCCAATAAGGCTGCCCAACTGAAATGTTAACTTTACTCCGACATGGTAACTTTGAGTCGTTAGCTGTTGTATGCTGGAGCAGTTGAATTTGCACAGTATTCCCAAAACTGGTTCATACACCAACATTTATTCTGCCTGACCTGTTTTTAAACTGTACCCCAATTTTTTGGGGATGTTAAACCTTTTGTATTGCCCCCACCTCAACTTCGTTGCATAACAGATGGAAAAAAATTCTAGTGCAAATGAATCGCAATTAGTTATGAGCCAAAATGTTTTGCCAGCTATGAATTTGCTGCTAAATTCCACATTTCACCAATTGACTAATATTTTCGTGCAAAACTGACACAAAATGTCTTCATGAAGAAACATGGAGACAAAACGCCCATAGACACCAATTTATTTTATGCAACTTAAATATTTTATGCAAGAGGAAAGAAAGACGCCACTCCGGTAAAAAAGAAGAAGGTGGTTTATTGCAACAGGTCACAAACCAACATTGCCTGACGCATTTCAGGAGCAACTCCCTTAATCATAGGCTTCAAATAAAAATATTTTATATTTAAGTTGCAGCCGACAAAAGGCCGTAGACTCCAAGTTATTTTGTGGGGAAAAAATTGAGTAAAAAAAGCCCATAGACTACAATGTATTTTGAGTGGAAAAATATGTTGTGAAAAAGCACCAATTGTGGCAATTATTTGCCATTTTCCAAATTTGTCAGTGAAAATTTTTTTTTGGTCATCACTAATTGATTAAATTATGTGTCCTTAATAGGTATCGTCACTCCAATAGGGCAGTGACTGATGTGAATGATCAACTCTCTATAACCCGTAGGTACTGATAAATCATTATTATTATCCTTTATAAAGTGCCAACATGTTCTGCAGCAATTTATAAAGATTATAATACAGTCTCTACCCTAATGGAGCTTAAAACGAATTCCTTGTTACATTCACACACACACTATGGGCAATTTTTATCAGGAGCCAATTAAATTTCCCATATGTATTTTTGTGTGTGGGAGTAAACCCACGCAATAAAATAATTATTATTCCATTTATCCATTACTGTTGTAGCTTTGTTGGATGAATTTAAATGTTAATGGCTTCCAACAAAAATGGATGACTAAAATAGTTTGCTTAAATCCAAAATGGCTCAGATCTGTTTTTTGTTAAGAAAACTGATTTTTCTTACTACCAAATTCTTCTCGCATGAAATGCGTGTGTCCACAAAGCCTATTGGAAGTAACCATATTTTCATGAAAAAAGGTTTTTACATATAAAGTAGCTTAGTGTTAAAATGTGATTGCATCTACGTATTTCCTGCTATAAAGCAGCAATCCAGTTATGTTCTAGGGTAGCCATAAACCAGCAATCCAGTAATGTTTTATGACACGGATTCCAGACTTGTTTTATAGCAGAACTCTCAGTCAGGAAATGGTCAGGGAAAGGTCAGTCATTCTCTGTCTGGAAGTCACAGCCACTGTGTTGTTTCTATCATTGTAGGATGGAAAAAGACTTGTACAGAAAGACAACTAAAGCAGAGCAAAGGAGACTGCAGTAATCATACAGTAATCATTGGTTCCAACATATGCAATTATTATAAAGAAAACTAAGTAAAGGCCACCATAGGTTTGTTTTGTACTTTCCTTTTCTCTTTGTCTTTATGGGGAAAGTTTAAATGTTGATAACTCTGTAAACATGTAATTTATTTAGCTTGCAATTTCAGTCTCCCAACCTGTGAGCTGCCATTGTATCTAGCTGACTGGCCTCAGCCTTCTGTTGATAAATGTTAATTCTCTAACAAGAAAGAAGACGCAACACTATTGGGGTGTGTGGCCGAGCAAAAGCAATAGATAATAGATTTCCCACATCTTATAAAAGGCTCTAATTACCCATTGCATACATTTTGATGTTTGCTTCTAAACAGGTGACCAGTAAATACTACAAACGTTTTTTTTTGCAATGGGTCTTTGCTCCTGGGCGTACTTAGTGGGGTCATTTATAAACGTCATACAGTACTAAATTATTTGCTCAGAAGTATAGCCCTGCTGGTGTTTATATTTAAAAATCTGGACAAGATTTGTGTATTTAATGTGCAAACATAATTGCATATTATAATTGCAATATTATTATTGCCCTTAAGGGCTTTTTGAAAAATATTTAATCCAAATTTTTTTAAATTTGCAAAATTACCGTCAATTATATATTTGCATAAAATGACCATGTACAGTGGCCACACTCACTCAAACACCCATCTCATGCGTGAGCCATTTGCAAATATTTGTGTGACATCCTCCGAAATAATATTCCATCGTTTGGGGTGAAAACATGCTGCGTTCCCCTAACTGCTGATTAGAAAAAAAGTGCATTAGAAAAAAGTGTGTACTAGGGGTCATTACCAGCAATGCATTGTTTTTTCTATAGGCCTGATACTTAACAAGAAAGAACGACTTTCACAGATGATATGAGCTTCTATAGCAATGACATTCTAAGGGATAAAAACAAAATGCAATTAATATAAACAGGAGATTATTTGGGGGCTGATGCACAAATTAGGTACTTTGGACCTTGCTGAACAGGTGCGGCAAGCAGTGGCATAAATACATATTACTGGGCCACACAACAAAATATTTTTCAGGCCCCCAAAATGTCTAGAGGTTGACCTGTTTTACCAATATTTATTGGAATTATATATGAATTAGGGTCTCATGGGGCCCCCCTACGGCCGCAGGGTCTGCTTCCTCAGTAGTTATACCCCTGGCAGCAAATGATGGAGGCCAGTACCAGTGTCCCAGTGAAACACGCTGCTTGTGAAGTGCTACTCTGCTGGGTGCTACTGGGAGTGTAATACAAGCATTCTCTGGGATGATCACATTGAATATTTGGAATTTGCAAGTACCGTCTAAAATAGTGAGAGTTATGTTAATTTAAGATGTAGGTAAGAGAAACCCTATTTATCAATAAGATATATGGTTCTTTAAAAAACAAGTGTTTTCATATTTAAGGGAGAACACATTTTATATATGGTATGATACAGGTATGAGACCTGTAATCCAGAATGTTCAGGACCTGAGGTTTTCTGGATAAGGGATCTTTCCGTAATTTGGATTTACATACTTAAGGGGTTATTTACTAAAACTCGATTTTATCTCATAGTTTTAATAAACCAAGCTTGACCAAGCTCCCATCCACGCTTTTATCTTAATTATCAATAAAATAACTTGGAAAAGTCGGGTCATGAAAAACTTGATAAAAAAAAGCGTAAACCAAAATCTTTCGAATATTTTTCGGATTTATTGCCTGAAAACCCCAAATTTTTCAGATTATCAGACGAAACCCACTGCAGATCATGATATCTTCAAATTGTAAAAGGGACATCTGCCAATAACTTATAAATGATCACGACGGGTTTGAGATGGCAGATTTTCGGATTCTGATTTTTTGCAACTTCGGGGGTCTAATAAATCCACTTAAAAGTCTAGTTTTTGCCCAAAAAATCCTGACCAGAAAAAATGAGGTTTAGTAAACCCCCTTCATGTCTGCAATTATATCTTTTAAACATTACATAAACCCAATAGGATTGTTTTGCCTCCAATAAAGATTAATGATATCTAAGTTAGGATTGAGTACAGGATACATGTACCGTTTTATTATTACAAAGAAAAAGGAAATAATTTCGAATTTGTTTAAAATGGAGTCAATGTTTGGTGGGCTTTCTGGATAACGGGTTTCCAGATAATGGGTCTGTAATACAAATTGCTATTTGCTTACTGTTATAGTCCATGTAATTGTTTTTTTATTATCCTTTGAAATATAGTTGCATTATAATTGTAATTGCTCATTGTGTACATAAAACCTATTCATTTATTAAAAGGAGACCAATGCCTAGCTCAGGGATTGCTTTAGGGACTGTAGTAACAGTATTACAACATAATTGAATATCGCATCACACATGGCAAGGTGACCTCTCAGCTGCTGACCCCTGACTAGCCACATTTCACGTCAGGAGGGGAATGGCTGGAGGTCACCTTGCCATGTGTGATCCAATATTTTAGTTATTTTTGCAACAAGAAATGATTGTTTTTTATGGATAATTGTTGAATTTAGTGATGAATGGAAAAATTGACCAAGTACAGATTTGCGACGAACTTCCAAGTTTAGCTGGCGACAAAAATTCTTAAAAAACTGTGTTTGCTTTGTGTTGCAAAAAAAGAGGTGCAGCAAAAAAAAGACACGCAACAAAAGAACAAAATGCGCGACAAACGCAAACGTAATTTTATCCTTCCCCCTCTCCTTCCACATCAACCTCTATATAAGGACATACACATAAATGTATGGTTTATTCATTTTAATGTGGGATACAAAGCACACAGATTTATTATTAGTTGTGCCTATATTTGTTAGTTAGTAGTATATAAAGCATATAAAGTAATATATAAAATATAGATGGTACTTTTTGCTTAAACAGCAAACAAATGTAGTAGTAGATACCATTACCAGTCGACCAGAGGTAATGTCAAAAATCACAGACGTATTGAAGAGATTGGCAACAGGGGAGCCTTTTCTCTATTGAAAAAGCAGTTGTAACCTAGTGGATAGAAGGTCCACTAACAATTTAGGGATGTGTGTAGCAGTATACTGAGCAAAAAATGCATGTGATTTTGCCCTCCCAATTTTTATTGGTTGCCCCAAAGCAGAAACAAGGTGCCACAAAAAAACACCCATAGACTAATTGTTTGCTACAAAAACGAAGCGTGACAAAAAAGTTTGGCAAATTTTTCCACAGTTTTGGGAATTTTTCAGTGAAACAGGTCACATTTATATTTTAAGTCCACAATAGACAGTAGACACCTTCTATTTATATAGTTTATACTTTATAACAACAATACCCATAATTGGGGTAAAAAGTAAATATTATTTTTAGTCATCCATGGAGAAGGTTGTTACTGAGCCTGTGAGCATAAAAACAAAGGGGCATATTTACTAATTTGCGAAGTGGCTAAGGCTGGCATGACGTCATTTTGCCACTTCGCCAGTCACCCTGGCGAAAATTCGCCAGCGTTAGCCAGAGTTTACTTCGGCAGGTCAGAGTAGGTGAAGTTTAATAGAGTAGAGTAGATAAAAATTTTCTAAGTCCCAAAAAAATGCTGGCGTTTTTTTTAGGTGGTAGGCTGAAAACAAACAAAATTTTTTTTAGGCTGCCTACCTTCCCCCCCTACATTTGTTAACATATGGCACCTTACATATACTGTGGGCACATGTGTAGGGCATTAGAACACCTATATAAACTTTTATTAACTTTCCCTGGGCTTGTGTAGTATTCTGTATTCTGCATACACATCCATTCAAATTTCAATTTGGCGCTGTATGCAAATAAGCCTTTGCTAGCGCAACTTCGGTTACCCTGACGCATTAACGATAGCACAACTTCGCTACCTTTCGCCTCCTGAGCGCAACTTCTGATTTTAGTGAATTAGCGGCGGCCTGGCGAAAATTCACCTGGCGAAGTGCGGCGAAGGCTGCGCTAGCGAATTTCCTGGACTTTAGTGAATTTGCCCCAAAGAATCAATGATATAGTAAGCTGTGTAGTTAGTTGCACAGGTATTCCTGGTGTTGCTCACATCATGCTGCAAACCTGAATCTAATAGCAAATGATTTCAGTAAGGAGATAGGAGAGCCTATAAACCTGAATGGCTGTTTTGCAGCGTTGACATGTCTAAAGCTCAGAATAAAACCAAGTTTCCTGTTTTAGCCATAGCTGAGAATAAAATAGCCTGTACGCATTACAGCATTCAGTACCCACAATGCAAAAGGCTCCCAACATTGTCCTAATAAAGAAAATGTGAGAAGTGCTTGTCACCCGCAAGCTTTCTGCTGTAGTTTCTATAAGCAGGTCTAACAGAATTTGGTGAGTATGTGTTGGCTTTTCATTAATCTCTTGTATTATTTTAAAAACCAGCGTAATATTGTTAATCAAACTTTCACTGGGCCTTTACACCAAATGGGAAAAGGGTCAAAGCGGGAGGTGCTATATATAACCATATATAACCGTATATAATGTCATTGTAATAAAAACATCCCTTTCATTTGGAGTGAGAGCAGCCATAGAAAACTGACTTCTGGCCACAAAAATCTTTAAATGGGATGTCTCCACCAAAAACTGCAGCTTGCTGAAAGAAATATAACTCTAAGCAGAAAATTCTTTGGCGTTCTGTGGTTCAGGCTTTAGGAAACAATGTAGCAGAAGTCATTTATCCTCCAGCTGTTTTAATCCGCCGCCTTCTGCTACATCGTTTCAGGGACCAGAACTAGCAGTGCAAAAAAGGGCACACAGCGCTTTCAATAACAATTACATATACAATGCATTTAGGGCTCTTACTGACGAGCGGTTGAAGCTGCGCTCCCCTGCATTCCGTTTTTCTGCGATTAGCCACAGGGGAGCGCAGGAATAGGCGCATTAAGCTTTTTTCAATGCGCGTGTAGGCCGTGGACGCAGGAAAAATGCAGCATGTTGCGTCTCAACCTGCATTCGGCGCCTACACGCGCCTGTGTGAGTACAGCCCCATTGAAAAAAGCTTAATGCATCTATTCCTGCGCTCCCCTGCGGCTGAACGCAGAAAAATGGAACGCAGGGGAGCGCAGCTTTAACCACTCGTCAGTAAGAGCCATTAAAACCATTTATTGTTAAAGGAGTTGTTCAGCTTTAAACTAACTTTTAGTATGATGTAGAGAGTGATATCCTGAGACCATTTGCAATTGGATTTCAATTTTTATTATTTGTGGGTTTTGAGTTATTTAGCTTTGTATTTAGGAGCTCTCCAGTTTGCAATTACAGCAATCCAGTTGCTAGGGTCTGAATTACCCTAGCAACCATGCATTGATTTGAATAATAGACTGGAATATGAATAGGAGAGGCCAGAATAGAAAGACGAGTAATAAAAAGTAGCAATAACAATACATTTGTAGCCTTACAGAGCATTTGTTTTTTAGATGGGTTCAGTGACCCCCATTTGAAAGCTGGAAAGAGTTTTAAGCAGAATGCAAATATTTTAAAAACGATAAAAAAATAAATAATACCAATTTAAAAGTTGCTTAGAATAAGCTATTCTATTACATACTAAAAGTTAACTTAAAGTTTAACCACCCCTTTAAAGTATACTAGGTTAAAAATTGCTTGAAGTTACTTTTTTATTAATGTGCAAAAAACAGGTTTTAGGTGGAGATTGCATATACTGTAAATGCTGAATTTTAGTTGCTACCACTGCGGCTGAGATTCAGGGGAACATTTGAAGCCCTAACTGGCTATTTTAATCACAATGTGTGTGATATATCTTAACAAGAAAAGCCACGGGCCCTTTAATGAACCAGCCCATCCTGCTTAGGACAGATCCACCAGATATCCTGTCTGTGTCTATTTCACATACTGTTCTGATGGAATTTCCTATCTGGGATTACTTACAAATAGTAACAAGTAAAAAATAGCAGTTATGGCTAACGACCTATTTACACAGAGTCATCAAGTGGATGATGTTTTTGTACTACAACTCTCACAGCCCATGACACCCTCTAGCCAGGCCCGGACTGGCAATCTGTGAGTTCTGGCAAATGCCAGAGAGGCTGCTATAAGGTGCCATAGAAAGTCACTATTTAGTGGGCTGGTGGGGGCTGTTTGGGCCTTTGTGTGGGCTGATTGGGCCTCTGTGTACCTAAAATGGCAGGGCCTATTTTAATTCTCAGTCCGGACCTGCCTCTAGTTATAGGTGGGAGGCAGTTATTAGGGTTGCTGTAGTTAAGCAGCATCTGGAGGACCTCTGCTTGTCTATGCTTGTATGTGTATATACATTCTTTTATTAAATAGACATCAAAAGTTTACTCCTTGTCTGGTAACCCATAATAATCAATAGGAATTAAGTATTTACATACATCTGACTGCTTGCCAAGGGACATTAGCCTTGTTGTCTACAATTTTCATTATATAAACCCAATAGGATTGTTTTCCTTGCAATATGAATTTATGTAGCTTAGTTATCATCAAGTACAGGGTGAAATAAAATAAAAAATGAATTAGTAATTCAATATGGACTTTTTGGGAGAAGGCCTATTTTTTAGTTTATTGGATATCCGGCTAATGGATAAGGGATTACATACCTGAATAAATTAGAATGCAGGAAATGTGTCTTTTGTGCATGGATCTGCAGTCTGGCAGAAGCTAGAGAACCAGAAAGGTAGTTGAATATAGGGAACGGATTTGAACAAAATTTCACACTTGTAATCTTTATCAGAAAAGATGTTCCCCTGGTTGAAGGAAAGCCTTCCTATGTTAGGTTATACTAACTTGCTTTGTTACTTCCAGCAATCGGTGACTACACTCTGCAGTCTCTCAAAATATATAGGAAGGCAGTAAGGTTTGTGACTGGCGCAGATATGGAGATATAGCCTGGCATTGTATTTCTCTTTCAGTGACAAAGAACCATCCACCAATGTTGAACCCAGGACTCTGCTCCTATCATATATCAAAAAGACTTAGAAAGATAGTTGAACCTACATATTGAGATTGATAAAGGTTTCCAACCCCCTTGCTTTAAGTAGCTGGGGACTACAGATAAAATCTCATGCTTCATAACTAGCAGACAAGTGCACTTAAACCCTGTCTACAGGTAAATGACATATTGCCAAGCTAATTTGGAGATTTTACCATAAATTACAAACCATCTATGGAGATAATCATAATATGTAAAAAAGATTACTCAAGAAGAAGTGATAGCTTCAATATTCACTTGAGTATTGTGAGTAGAAAGAGAGGCATAATTAGGTAAACACATGGGGGAATGTAATATGTTTCGTTAGCTCCAAAAATGTTTGCAAAGACTACTGGGAATATTAACTTCCAAGATTTTGTTTTGCGTCCTTTTTGACCAATTTCAGACCTCAAGGACTCGCAAATTTTGTGACAAAACTGCAAAGTTTTTTTTTGGGAACATGCAAAGTGTATGTAATAAAATGTTGCAAAGCGTTTTTTTGAGCCAAAATAGCTAATGAAACTCCGGAGCAGGTGTTAACACTAACCTTTGCTTATAGATAGTGAGCAATGAAATATTCACCAGGGAACGATTTTACATTGCAACACTAAAGATTCACAAAAATACGGGTTTAAACATCGTTTGCGATTTTAATTACATTACCCCCTTAACATTTAACTAACCACATTTCTCGGCAACTATAATTACCCTTTTTTCTATCAGACTTTTCCCATTCTTGATGTTTATCCCAGTCTTTTTAACATTGTCCTGGATTAAGCAGATACAGCACTGACTGCAAGTCTGCATCCAAGGAATGCTATATGATTTACTGGCCTAGAATTTATAAACAGCAAAAGAAGCATGCTCTGGGCAGAGAGCAAGGTTTTAAGTCAGCGACTTAAAGAGAGTTTGAGGGCTTACATATACACATGCTAAGCCACATACTGCTCAGTTAGTGACCACCTAGAAAATGTCTTATTTAAGTTAAATTCAAAGTGATGAAAATCAACCAATCATTACAATACTTCCTCATACTTTTCAGCCATGTTTCTTTTATATAAAATTCTCAAAAGTCCTCTGAGATACCTTATTTATAAACCGTTCCATATGTACAAAAATACAGCCAATCTACAAGCTTTCTCTGTGACAAATGATCAATGCTTAAAATGGCTTAAAGGGGTTGTTCACCTTCAAACTAACTTTTAGTATGATGTAGAGAGTAATATTCTGAGACAATTTGCAATTGGCTTTCGTTTTTTAATATTTGTGGCTTTTGAGATATTTAGCTTTTTATTCAGCAGCTCTCTGTTTTGTAATTTCAACAATTTTGCTGCTAAGGTCCAAATTTTCCTAGTAACTATGCAGTGATATGAATAAGAGACTGGAATATGAATAAAATGATGAGTGATAAAAAGTACCAATAACAATAAATGTGTAGCCTTACAGAGCATTTGTTTTTAGATGGGGTCAGTGACCCCCATTTGAAAGTTGAAAAGAGTGCAAGCCACCAAAGTGGGTAACGAAGGGTGCCCGGGACTGTGGGGAGATACTGGGAGCAGAGAGAACCCTGGGACTGGTTACATGGGGTGGAAGGATTGGTTGATGACACTAGGGGAGGGCTGTTATAAAAAGGGGAAGCTCCTTACCCTCCTCCTCTTGTGATGTCACAGGCACTTGGAGCACTGTACAAGCTGGCAGCGTGTCTGGTCTCCTCTAATGGCGGCCTATTATCCCACCCCACCCCCACCCATTGCAATGTTACACTTATATTGTTACATTTATGTGTTAATAAAGTTTCAATGGATTATTTTAAATATTGTTAAGAACGTATTATATAACAAATATTATTCTTGTCACAGCTGTTGGCAGGTAATTGTTTTTGGTCCTTGCCATTTGGGTATGGCCAGTAGGTTTTTCCCTTTACATTCCCACCGGTGGCTGGCATTTGTGTAACCTGGGCTTCGAATAACACGGCAAGGACAGGGTTATCTGTTTTTGTGTTTTATTTAAATGTTAGCTCTCAAGCGACTGCCTCCCACAGTCTCAGAAGAAAAAGGCAAATAACTCAAAAACTATGAAAAAACAAATAACAAATACCAATTGAAAAGTTGCTTAGAACTGACCATTCTATAACATACTAAAAGTTAACTCAAAGGAGAACTGCCCCTTTAAAGTGTAAAAAATATTGGAAAAGAAGAATGTACATCAGTGTATTTATGTGCAGTGCACCATATAAAAGCTCATATACAATCATGTCTATCTATCTATCTATCTATCTATCTATCTATCTATCTATCTATCTATCTATCTATCTATCTATCTATCTATCTATCTATCTATCTATCTATCTAGTCTGTCTATCCATCTAATAGCTGAAAATACTGTAGCAGCTCCAACCCTTAATGAATATAAATATGTAGACTATAAATGTTCTGTATACATTGCAAGCTATTTATTTAAAATCAAAGGAAAAAAAAACCTTTCATGTCAGTTATCAACAGTAAAGAGGTGTATAAACTTTACTTAAGCAAATACCAAATGACTAAATATCTATTTGTAATTATGTCAAGCTTCCTTAAG
This sequence comes from Xenopus laevis, assembly GCF_017654675.1. Classification (NCBI taxonomy): domain Eukaryota; kingdom Metazoa; phylum Chordata; class Amphibia; order Anura; family Pipidae; genus Xenopus; species Xenopus laevis. The sequence goes on from NC_054381.1 coordinate 38,782,044, forward strand.
GACCGGATGCGTTTTTTCCCCCCTAAATTGGTAAAAAAACACACAGTGGAAACATTTGTTAATCACAAAAATGCCATCTGCCAACATAAAGATAATCACAATTTAAGGGGTCTGGGGAAGCTGCCAGTGACATTTTTACTAATAAGTGCTGCAATTATTTTACGTTATCATATAGTTATATATAGTTCATATCAATAACAACCTTATGTTATCCAGTTTTCAGTGTTTTGCATTGGGCAGTGATGTCTTGAATTTAGTTTTATTGGTGTTGATCTAACTGGTGTACAGGAAAGTAATAGAGACAGATCAGCATGTGTCTACAAGCCTATCATGATGCTGATTTTCATTGGATCATTATCTTGCTGAAATATTGCTAAATACATAAAAAGTTCTTCAGAACATGTCTTATATTGTACATATTCTGTTGATGTGCTTAAGAACTCACTGCAATGCTCAGTGTTACTTCCCCCCGATGTGTACCTGCTTTTTCGAATACCAGCTAAATGTTATCATAGAGTTTTGTCTCTTAGTACAGGTAGGGATTCTTTTATCTGGAAACCAATTATCCAGAAAGCTGCAAATTATGGAAGGGAAATCTCACCCAGACATTATTTTAATCAAATATTTTTTTTTTTAAAGCACCTTGTACTTGATCCCAACTAAGATATAGTTAATTCTTATTGGAGGCAAAACAATCTTTTGTGTTTAATTGATGTTTATATTATATTTTAGTAGACTTAAGGTAAGGAGAACCCTTATCTGGATAACATATATATAATTGAAAAACTGTTAAAGAGCTGGGATTTCTTGGCTTAGTTTGCTTCTCTTCTATTGCTTGCCTCAGTGTTTGTACAGTACACATTATGTTCTTTTTTTAAATACTCTTCTCATAATAGTCTTCAATATGCTCCATGGATTGTAATAAACATTGCAAAGCTATATTGACTTTATCATCAAAGCAATAAGATGCCATCCTTTAGTACCTTCGCATATGCTGCATAAAAAAACACAGCCTTTATGAAATTGATAGAAGTTTTGTTGTATTACAATCATTATAACATGCCCATATGTTGTTTATCTCTTTGCACTGGGCTCCAGAATTAATTAGAAAACACTACAATGATAAACTGTACATACATTGCTTTTCCAACCTGCAAAATGTGCTTTCTACTCGGAGCCCAGTACTGTATGCTGTGGCATAACGTGCCCTTTGCCAAAATGCAAATTTAGATAGCAAAGTGACAACAGAGATAAATGATTCATGCTTATCCTGACTTTTAGAACAGAGAACAAGCTGAGAATACCGAACTCTGATTTGTGTTCGGTGTGTAGAAAAAAACTGTCTCATTGTTGAATTTTACCTGTGGATTTGCAAATGATCCTTGATGTGCTTGTGATCTACGGTTATTTACACCCTGAATATCATATCACTATGGATTCAATCATCACTGCTCACAATAGTTGCTATCACTACAGCAGATCTGACTTCTAATTATTTTAAAGCATGGACGTCATTAGGTCTGACCCTTGACTCAGGCTTTATCTGGTACTTGGGGGAAAGCAGAAGGTGAGTCAATTATAGTACAGCATCAATATAGACATAATTGGACCTTTGCTGTTAGTTACAGATTGTAGATTGTACAATCTGTGTACACACCCAGTTTATTTTTGGAATTCCTCTGTGAAAACATAATTTTTTCCACCATCATAAATAGATGTTAGAATGTGTTGAATTGTGCGTACTGCCAATTGGAAGCTGGCAATTGTAGAAGAGATACGCCACGGACCATGGGGGAAATCACCAGTTATACTTAAATGCAAAATTATTCATTCACGTCCAAATCACGGGGGTGGGGGACTTCTACTTAGGCACAGCGGCGTGACAATGGTTAAAAAGGTTATTTCAAACTCAGTGCATGGATGAAGCAGTGTAAATGGTGAAACATGTTGGGTTGTAGTAGGTGGACTGTAACTTGTGGATCTAACCCCCCACAGTCACATTATAGATAGGCAGGATTGCCAGGAAAATGTAAATGGGAAATAGCTGGGAAGCTAATACGTGTTATGAATGGTTCAATAGAATTTTCTAGCTTGAGACTTACTTAAGCAAATTAAGCCGCAGACCATTTAAGAAATTGAAAATACATACTGTATACATTTTTAAGGATATGGTCCTTCACTTTGTGCCTGGTTAATGGAAAGTCTAAGGGATTCTAATTAATTAAAGGCTAAGTAACTTCCAGTACCAGAAACAATAACGATTCCACTTGAACTGGTCTACAAGAGATTGATTGAAGTGTGTTTAGTTGGATTTGCAGTTCTCTGATTTAACTAACTTAATCCCATTTGTTTTCTGTCTGTTAGTCCTAATCATTAGTATTTTGAAGAGTTCCCCATTTGTGAAATGAATTTGTAACTCCAACAAATTTCGGGCCTATGCTTTAACACCTGAAAATTGTTATACTTGCCAATGTATGAGTGCCTTTAGATGTCAGATTAGTGAATGCCATTTTAAGGGTTTACTTTTATTATGGTGTTTGAAACTGTAGCCAAACAGTATGTCCAAAAGTCACCTTACTTTTAAAAAGTATGGATTTATACTTCAAACTGTAACCCAATGTAGGCACAATGCACATTCAATTCTCTATTCATCTTTTACTAAGATTGTTGCCTCAGGTCAAGACAACTATGGCTGAACATGTCTAACCATAAACACCCTCTACTGGTAGTAGTGTAGAAACTAAAGGGAAACTTAGCCCTAGTAATAGCAGTGGGAGCTAGGCCAGACATAAAATACAATGGATGGGATTCTTCAGGCTGAACATCAACAGGGAGAGGTTTGTTCATAGGCTGTATAGAGCATGTACCATAAAACTATGTAAGCATAGACATAGTGTACTGTGCAATTTTAAGCCTGACAGCCAGCTTTTAAAATCTGGGAATTTGGGACCAGAATTACAAACACTGAAAGGACATAGAGCTAAAATTCTTTGCGGAGGTATGCTTTTTCAAATTGGTCCATACCAGCCAGACATTGCCAAGCCAATTATAGCTTGAATAGGGAACAAACTTATTATGGTTTACATGTTCCAAGGGAAAAGGAAAATATTTTTGCAGTGTCCAGGAGGAATAAAGGTATGGAATTCATAACGATTAAGTAGAAAAAATGTTTTGGATTTTTATTTGGCGTTAATGTATTAATGCATTTCAAATCAACTTGTAATGTAGCAATTTCCTGACAAATAAATTGAGTTTGAGAAATAAATAGAGGCCATATGATTTGCATTAGTAACAATAACTATTTTATGCAGTGAAAACATTCAGCGTGATTTATTTCTTAGGAAAAGTAATGTTCACGAGATGTATAGTGCACGATTAATGTGATATTTAATTACACAGAGCGCTTAAAAGCTCTCTTCGGTGCAGTGTCATTGATCAGTTGTGTATGCTTTCAAACTCAAAAGTGGTCAGCAATCTAACCAATCTTTCTGGTATAGCAGCTACACTTTTTATTTCTTAAAGAAAGTGTTTGCGAAAACTGTGTTGGAGGAAATTTCAAATAATGCATATGTTGGTGTGACTTGTCTGTATGCTTTAGGCGTGTTACAAATACATACATCGTCACAGATCAGTTGGGTTGTGTACTGTCAATGTGATTTTTGTGAAAGTACAACAATAAAGTAAATGCAGCATGAAATTTAGGGGTGTGGGACAAGAAAACATCTCTAGGCAGTTCTCTAGGCTGATGTGATTCAATTTAATCTTTAGTAGGGAAGGGAATGTGGGCAATTGGAGAAACTAAACAATTATGATATTCTCACCAAAACATTTGGGGATATTTGAGAACTTGCGTTTACAGATGAGGAAGAGTAGTTTATGACTTCTAAAAGAATATGGAACTATGTTAGCTTCTTTTGTGGGCACGATAGTGTCCCTTTAAGAAAGGATTCTAGTAGTACAGGTATGGGACCTTGTGTTTTTCAGATAAGGGATAATGGGTTTCCGGATACGGGATTCCATACCTGTGTATATGATCTGTTGTGTGCAGAGAGTGATACAGTCAAAATTGAATGAAGATGCTCTAAATGTATGGGGGTGTCTGGCTGTTCGGAACTATGTAATTCAGAAAAGAATTGTATTTTTGCTATTGATTTGCTGCAGTGGTGGTTTATGCTCTCAAGATGTTGAGATGATGCTGAATTACACCTACTAGAATCCCTCTCAGTCTTTGGTTGTTGATAAGGATGGTGGTAGCTGAAGATCAACACCATCTGGAAGGCAGAGGGTACCTAGGCCTGGTCTAGAAGATAGAATAAGGTACAATAAGCCAATTTACCACCAAGCAGAGCAGAGTGGTATGTAAACATTGGTATAGCAGAACTAGTGTGGAGGATTTGGATAGGGTAGAACATTTTCTAGCCGAAGCAACCCCCTCTTATTGAGTTACAACATTTGATTAGCACCCCTTTAGGCAGAACAAAATTAAATTTTATATGAAAACACTGTTACTGTGTGTCAGTAATCCAGTGATATTTCCATGAATATCTAGGCCAGCAAATAAGCTTTCTTCATAAAAATGTAACTAACCCTAAAGCTGGGCCTTTGGATGTATGTAAGAGATTAAATCCAAATCTTACCAATCTTACCAACTATCTTAGTACTTAACTGTAAATACTCAGCTAAGGAAAAAGAAAAGGCCCAGTACAGTGGAAAATAGAGGCCAGTTTATCAAGGTTTGAAGGAAATATCTTAAGGTTAAAGTCACATTTAACCTGTAAAAAGGAGTCACTTGTTTGTTAGCTTTGATCCACTCTAATCCTTCTCGATTACCTTGGGTACAGGGATGAAATCTGTGCGCTGCACTCAATTTTCTTGACTGTTTTACTATAGCACTAAAACCTGATTCCTCTCCAGGTTTGGCTCTAAGCTTTGTTTATATGCCTGCGGTAAATTTTATTGAGAAAAAAAAGGAAAACATTCCAGGAATCCTGCAGCTTGTGAGTACTGAAAAAAGGCTCGAATCACTTCAGTTCCTGAAACAGACAGAAATGCTGCTGATATACAATTCATTTGCCTTATGTGTGGATTGGTAGTTGCTGGCCTAGACATTCACTTAAAATAAGTAGACAAACTGATGAAGTATATGCAAGGTAGAAAGTAATGATAAACTAACTAAACAAAATGTAAAAATCTTAATTTAACTTGATATACCAGTTTTCTTCTTTGCATAAGAAGTCCTGTTGTTTTTGCAGTATGTTTGCTTAATAAAATCGCAACCAGTTTATCATGATCAGTGTTACCTATTTGGCAGCTTATCTGCCCGTGTATGGGGGTCCTCTGAAGGGGCCCACTCAAGCAGATGTTGATTGGGCATCTGTGCGTTGAGCCCTCTCCAAACAAGAGGATCGTATAATGTATGACTACCTTTAGCAATTTTGCTTATGTCCCCAATTCACCCTGGCCACATCCTATAATGCTTAGGTATGTTCTTGGTCTGCCAGAAATCCCCGACCTTTGTCGGGAACATACAGTTTTGTGTACAGAGGGTGGTTATCAATAGTGCATTGCAATAGTGCAATAGTGCATTCTCTTATTAGATTAGGGCTCTTAGTGGGGTGCTGTAAATTCTGTATTAAGTCCATTTTAATTAGTCACTGACTTGTAGAAGAACATTATAATCAAATAATTAGTGTTTGACAACAAATTATGCAGAATCACTAAACCCATGCTTGCAGTCTCAGTTATGAAGAAAGGCTGTCGGAATAGGGCAATTTGTTAGGCAACACCCTCAGGCTTCCCTTATCCTTTGGCTTTTGCATGCTCAGACTCCTACAGTGATGCAAACAATGGGTCTGACTTTTGGTTCTGGACCACTTTAATGAGAATGGTCTTTTATAGATAAACCATAAACCTGGAATGAACTGTTGCTTTCTGGGAAAAAAGAAAACAAACATAATTTGACTTATGAATAGTGAATAATTGTATAAATGCATGCTAATTCTCCTTATTATGTAATAAATGATGTTTTGGTCAAAATGACCAACTCGTTTTGATGGTGAAGTCTTTGAAAAAAAAACAACAACTTTGCTGGAACTCAGTGTTAATAATAGAGCAGCATGACCCAGTAAAGATATTATTAATGAGCTGAAACTTGAATGTCGCTTCTGATTTAATATTCTACTTTTTAATAATTTCTGTTCTGTAACTTTGCAAACAGTCACACAGATATCAGTTATGGTGGTCGCATTCCCCAACTAATATGTTATTGCAAGAAAAATGATGATGAAAATGGAATCATAAGTCAACAATTTGGAACAAATGCTGAAATTAAGGATGGTGTGCATAAGTGTGTTATACATGACTTCTTTCAGTAGTTGATATTTCTGTAATGTGCCATTAAATACAACAACAGAACTGCTAACCATAAAACTGAAATAACAATAATAATAATAAGATGTATTTTTACTATTTCTGCCTCCATTTTTCATCTGTTGCTGACATACAGTATAGAGATGGTTGAATAAATTTGCCAGGCACGAATTTGCATTGAATTTACGCGTTTTGCCGTCAGCGAATCAATTCACAAAACTGCACTGAAAATTCGCCGTGACAGTGCATAAAATTGACGAATGTCAAAATTATTTGGACACCCAGTGACAATAAAGGTGGCCATACATAGGCCAATAAACATTGCCAACAGAGTCAAGAACTCATCTTCCTGTGTATGGGGCCTTCAGGTCTACCTGACCAATATCCGCCCAAAAATCATCCATATTTCCAATGGGCAGGTTTAAAAATCCTGTTGATTTGTGTTTATGCAGTCCTTGCCCCAACAGCCTGTATTCCTGCCATTGTGAGGGCCAAAATATTGGACACCTCAAAGAGAACATATCAGGGAGAGATCCTCTTGTTTCATGACCTCGCCAAACAAGTGGAATTTTCAGTGTATGGCCACATTAAAATCAAAGAGGCAAATATATTTGCAAACTGCAGCTTATTTTTATTTGTTCTAATTCTGTTTATATCCCAGACAGGATTTAGGTTTTATACCAACAGCTGGAAGCCCAGGGGAACCTGTCTCTAACTCAAATACAGTCAGAACTGCTCTGAAAAGGTTACACTTAGACTATGTGCCACCTGCCCTAAAACACACAGACTTTGGCAATCATTCCATCTTGGTATTATGAGAACAATTCCAAGAGGAAGGAAGGCAGACTCCTGTGTGAAAGGAATTCCCTGCAGCATTTCACCACAGAGATAATACCACTGCAGCTCGAAAGTATGCACAAAATAAATCTAGTGGTTTGACTTGAACGAAAAAAATGGAAGAGTGTTTCTGCAGCCTGATAGATGGAAAATGCTTAGCTCTCAAAACTGAAAATAGTTAGAAAACCTCTTGGCTTAAAAATTCCAGCCAAACCATTAAGAACAGGCTGTGCTAAAAATTACAGGTATATGAAAGCATTAATCATTATACTTAGCTGCTTCTGCTGCCATGTAGGCTGCTACCTTTGTTCTCATGAGACGCTGGTTTCTGTCCCTGATGCACTTGTTGACAGAAGGTTTGAGCTGCATTTAGTTAGTTGAGACTGGGCACAGCACTTAATATAAGTGGCAGTATATTCTTCCTTCCCTGTGGACTGAGCAGATATAACAATGATGCACAGAAACTGGCAGGGTGCTTAATTCAGCTAGGAATAAAACAAATACATTTGCCTTATCAGTCATGGGCAAAAGTAGCCAACATTTGCTTTAGTACAACAGTTGTCTCTCCATATTTGCTAAAGTGGTTTGAGACTGAACCATGAACAATGCTGAAACCTTCCATATAGTTTGCTTACCACTAATTAGAAATGGTTTCAGCACTGCTTCATTATGTTGAACTTTCTTGAAGATTTTCAAATATCTGACATAGCAAAACTGCATTCCAGCCACATCCCTTCTCCTAAATAGGCACATGACAGATGCAAGAGACTATAATAAGCAGACTGTGTCCTCCAAATATACAAGGCCAAACATGGCGGACGAGTAATGTTTCCAATTATTTGTCAATAACATAGACATCCAACCTGCCTTTACTGATCATATGCTCCAGTTTTCTCAGTTTCATAAATTAGAGACACTCATTTTATGGTTGGTGCTGCTCCTATAGAGCATGTGGCCTTGGGTTTAATTTTGACCAGGGCACTCAAATAACAATGTTCTGCTGGTGTTAATTGGCTTCAGATGAAAATCACTCAGTTTAGTGGTTCCTAAATTGGTGGTGCCTGGGGAGAGCCCAGACTGAAGTCTGGTTAGGGTTAGATTTGAGGAGAACCTCTGTAATGCTCTCATAATCCTGTAATTTAGTGCAAATAGGAGGCACTCTGACAAAGTATGATCTTGAAACTCAACCTCTCGAATTCTATCATTGCCCCATCTATTTACATCATTGTCCACCAATCACCATCTCTACAGCTCTGACTTCACTATACCACATGATCTCATCATCCCGCCCCCTTGAATTAACCCTATATGATTCTCAAAAGGGGATCCTGGATGGAAAAAGTCAATAAACCACTGTAGATTGTAATGGTAGGGACTGGTGTGAATGATTCTAGTCAGAACTCCACCCAAAATTTTTTTTGAAAGAAGCAACTTTCTAGTATGCAATATTTAAAATGTTGTCGTGCTTTTAAAGGTCCATTTATATGTAATTTCATTTGTAAGCAGAATTAGTTTGCCTGTTTCTGTACATTTTGATCCATTGTTCACGTTTTTAGAGTCAGAATGATCAATGCAGAGAACAGAAAAGGCAAAACAAATACTGATTTCAAATATTCATAGCAGAGAAAATACACAATTTTGTGTTTTTAAACCATGATAAATAATTCAGTTAGACAACCATTTTTGGCCATATATTAGGCTAATAACTGAGGATCTAAATATACTGATGCTCATCATTAAAAAGTCTCCATTGATGTAAAGAACCGCAAACGTGACTGTTACCAAATTTCTCTACAGACAAACTTTCTGCAGTCTTGACCAATATTTGCATTTCTTGTAATATAGACAGCACAGTCATGGAATGTTATTGGGATCTCACTTTTGTGATGTTACTTTGTGTTTTGAAGGCCAGTGTTCATAGCAGCTGGAGATGGGCTACCGTCCAACTGTTCTGCACCTGTGCAAACACTGCCAGTAAGAAGTGTCCCCGGGAAACAAGTACTTTTCACAACACTTGAGTGAAGCGTGGCACAGAATGGGCCTTCTCCAGAAACAAGCAAAACAGCTGTACATCCTCTGGGCTGTTGGTTAGGTATTCCCATCCCTGCTGTTTGCTTGGAAGATAAAAGTAATACAGCTGAGCCAACTGGGTTGGGCCAGAGTGATTTGAATTGTCCCTGCTTCATACAGAAATGTGATACTTGGTGCAGCTGATGTGGATTTCCAATGCACATATGCAGAGGGGAAAGGAATACTTGGTTACTTCCTATCAGGGCCCTATACACAGCTGCTTGTGTAGTATTATTATTTTTAGGTGGCAGCTACCAATGTTCCTTCTAATTCCTTCTAAGCTATGTGCGAAAAAAATATACAGTATGTTATGCACACTGTTTAAACTTGTGTGTGCATTTTTAAAAACTGTGGGCACAGGTCAGAATAAATGCAAAACATTATGTTTTCACACATTTCTTTGTGCGCCCCACAATTTGTTGTGTGCGCTGGCCTCACACCATAGCGTGAACAAAACACTGCAAAAGACAGATAACATGTATTTCTCTTTTAATACATTTCTTTATAAACCCTGCATTCTTAAGTCTGCATGAGCTTGTTCATATTTTAGTGACAAAGATGCACATTTATATAGTAGCATAGTAAATGAGATGGAAACAATTGTAGCTATTGTACTTTACTTTTCTATATAGGCTGGGTTCAGTATTAACATAGAGTATCATCTCCTTCTAGACCTCCAGTCATCTCATTGTATTTCAGTAGGTTCTTGGTTGAAAAGCATCCAGCACATTTTTGAATCCAAATCATTGTAATGGTGTTCCATCCATTCCTGTAAAAATGTTAAATGTTTATCTTAATTAGGCATGCAACCTTTTGCCAAGTGGCACACAACGGAAATTTCAGGGGCGGGTCTGATGACATGGCTATCGTCGATTGGCTCACTGCACCATTCACTTTAAAGCCCGGTCCGGATTTCCTAATTTCCTGAAAACCAGGCTGTCCAGGTGAAAACCGGACAGGTGGCAACCTGGGTGGAGTAATGAGAAAGGTTGTGGACACAGGAAGTGGAAGTGAAGGGGGAGGAGCAGACAGTTTGGAGAGATCAGCCAGGAATAAAGCTGAGCTCTACCCTACAGTCTGGCATCTCAGTAGTTCCTGACAGTGCTTTTTTTGAATGCTTATAATGAAATCCCTTTTTTCCATACTATGACACTTTTTACATTTTGATCACATCTATGGTGCTTCATTTTAACCTTAAACAACCCAGACTTTTACTTGTTAAATCTTCTTTATCCTTAATTAATCTTCTTGTCAATAATGAGATCTGGTCATTTTAATATCTACAGGTATGGGTCTGTTATCCAGAATGCTCAGGGCCTGGGGTTTTCCGAATAAGAGATCTTTTTGTAATTTGAATCTTCATGCCATCTTCTACTAAAAAACCCCTATAGGATTGTTTTCCTTCTAATTAGGATTAATTACATCTTAGGATCAAGTACAAGGTACTGTTTTATTATTATAGAGGAAAAAGGAAATAATTTTTAAAAATTAGAATTATTTGATTAAAGGAGAAGGAAAGTAATTTTTACTTTACAAAAGTTCCACATTCCAACGAGTGATTTTCTTCCTTCTTCTTCTTTCTTCAAATTTCCCGGGGCAGACGCATGTGCTATAGAATGAAAAGGCCGGCTTTTTCGTTAAAGTGCGGCTTTTCGCTCTACTGCGCATAAGCAGCCGCAAGAAGAAAAAAGAAGCTGGAAGGTAATTGCTCCGTGGTGCCTCGCTGGAAGAATCCCGGGCCGGTGCAGTTTTCTCCTGATAGGAGCACTGGCCCGAGGTGTCAGTTAAGTAAATGCGATCACTTGGGAGTGCCTAACTTTTGGCACTCCCAACAGGACTTTCCTTCTCAGTTTATAATAACGGGTTTTGATATGACGGTTCCAATACACGTATACAGCTCAAGCAGTGTATCAACACAACCGTTCAAGTCCAAATATGACACATAGGGGGTTATTAATCAAAGGTCAAATTTCGAATTTATGTGAATTTTTTTTACTGGAATAAATTCAAATGTACTCACAACTTGAATGGGAGGTTATTTATGAAAAAGCTTGTACGTCTTCTTTCAAATCGAATTCGAATCTAGTTTTCCTCCGAAAAAAAACTTGAATTTCAGGAAGGCAATTAACAACATAGTCAGGAAGGCAATTAACAAATTCAAATAGTCATTGGAACTCTGCCATTGACTTGTAAATGAACTCGTCAGATTTTAGGTGATAAATTTTGGAATTAAAACTGTTTCCATGGTCGAGGTGTAATTAATCTCAGATTTGAATTTACATTTGAGTTGGTGCTTTTGAATTCGAATTTGTGAGTTTTGACAAAAAAAATATCAAAAATTAAAATTTGTGAGTTTTGACATTCGAGTTTTGACATTCGAGTTGGTGCTTTTAAATTCAAATTTGTGAGTTTTGACACAAACAAAATTAAAAATTTCAATTTGCCATTTGCCAACCTTAATAAATCTGCCCCACAATTTACAGCAAAAGGAAAAGAGAGAAAAAGAGATTGTCTGGAAGAGGGATATAATTTATATAATGCATAAACTTTATTCATTAGATTAAAATCAGAATATTCTCTTAAAATATCACCATTATCCACCAAGTATTTCTAGTGCAACACCAAGGGGCTCATTTACTTAATCATTTGGAATCATATTTTTTTCACGAATCCCTAACAAATTTTTCTATTTCTTTAAAACGCAGAAAAATTGAGATTTATTAATAGTGATGGGCGAATAAATTCGCCAGGCATGAATTTCTGACGAATTTCAACGTTTCGCCCCCCAAGAATGTTTTTGCGAAACTATGGCGGAAATTTGCCGGCGAAAAATTTACTGCAACAAAATAAAATAATTGCTCATCAAATTTCATCGGATGCCCATTGACTTCAATACATTTGAAAGACAGTTGCCCATATAAAAATTGTCGCTCGTGTCAAATACCTTAAAAAACTCTACTACAAAAATTCGTCAGGTGAAAGCTGTTGAGGTCCTAAAGAAGTTAGTGGGAGCTGCACTGATCTTATTGGACCATATTTAATCAATTTGGACTTTTTAGCGCATCGCCCAGTGTTTTTTAATACATTTTGTATACTATTATTACTTATATTATTATATTATATTTTATTAACTTTCATGACATGCGTGATTTTAGAGAAAGTGATTTTAATCGTAGTTTCAAAAACCTCTAAAATCCCAAAAATATGACTTTTGATAAATGGGCCTCCAAGTATTGGTGGACTGCTTACAACTGCAACAACAAGGGTATAAGAACATCTTGGTTTTCTTTGGTGGTGAGTTAACTAGATGTCTGCAGTGTCTTTACTTATACCTCAGGCTTTAATTCTTGCTGAAGGAATACAATTTGTTGTTTGTTGTCAAGGATATGAATAAATCATTACACTGTATGAAATAAACTTAGAAGCCATATGCAGAGCTCACTAGGTGCCAGGCTTAAAATGGAAAGAACAAGTAAAGACATTGGTTCTGGGCCATTGCCATGCTTAGCTAATGCAGAGCTTAATCTCATACTGAATGGAGAAGGAGGCAGAAGAGAACAGAAGCCATCTACAAAACTTCTCAGTGACGCCATTGTCTATATCAGGGTTTTAGGTCATGGCTATCTATGTATTGTCTCATCACTTCATACAACTCTGCCAGGTTAGGCTAGTTTTTGTTAAAGGCTCTATATCATTAACTTTGGTAATACACTTTGCAATATGATACAGAGCAGCACATGGAGATTCAAAGTAATATGACTGAATAGATGAAGACTCCAAATGGCCATAAATGCAAAGATATATTCCTATAGGATTTTTAGAATTGTTTTTATCAAATGGTGAGTTCTAAGGTTCACCCATTGATAGATGCAATTCTTAGAATCCCATAGGAATAAATAGGTTTTTAAGTTCTAAACTCACATTTTGATAATTGTGCCTCGAAGTCGTACAAAACGTAGATTTGTGCAATTTGCGGACCATGTGTAGAGTCTAAATAACTGGTGATTGGTCATTTAGTAGATTGGACAGGTTAGAAGATTTCTGACGGCTAACGATACTATCTTTGCTTGTATTGCATGTATGGACCATATCAGCGAGCGACTGTCACTACTATTCAGACATAACTTTTGTACAGTTGCTGTCTATCAATTAATGGCCAGTTATTTTCCTACTTTATTTAATCTGAATGGTTATTGGTAGATATATATTACATTGAATCTACATGTCTATGGCAAGCTTTACACCTAGTATTGCAGTATGAGATACACATGAATAATGCGGGTGATTTATCTATTTGCGCAGCCATTCCCGTCTCAACATATTTGGGGGGGGTCCAGAGACCAATTTGATTATAATGGCTTAATATATGGGTGGCATCTCATAAGATGTTTGAGTAGCAAAATATTATCCGTGAATATATACTTGCGTATAATTTGTAATAAATATCTCAATTGCACATACAAAAATGAGTGAACAATGAAAGCAACAGTTTAAAAGAGTAAGTGCAAAAAATATTGCTCCTAATTAACTCCCATTTTTTGTCCATGTAAGGTAAAATAAAGCACAATATAAACTTTTTGCTGCATTTCCCATTTTTGAGTTCTTTTCCCTGGCATTACAACATTACAGCCAAAGGAGTCTTCTTAAATGCATTTGTTTTGTTTTAATATATCCTGACAGTGGTATGTAATGTAAAGCATTTTGCTAATCTAATTCTAGTCACATTTTACTGTTAAAAGAGAAAAACCTGTACAAAAATAGTTTATGAGATGTTACATTCTGCGAATATTGTACGGAACCAGTATTCTGAAATGCCTGACACATTATTAATACCGTCTGCACCTGCTGACATGTTAAATTGCATTAACATGTGTCTGCTACGTCTGCTGGCTTGCTCAACATCAGATAAGCAAATGGAAGTAGGGGAAGGAGTCGTTTTGAGGCACAGCAATTTATAAATAGCCCTTGCACCTTAGGGCTTTCTACTAAAGGAACTGCAGCTGTTTGTACAAAGCCCTACACACAAAGTAATGTTTTGCTGGCTGCTATAAATAGGATCTGATTTACAGCAGGGCAAATAGGTCTTTTGCCCTGGGGCCTTAGTTGCAGTAGGGCCCCTTGGCCACAGTTGTTCCTGATAAAAGTATAAATTACATATTATTAAAATGTGCAAAAACGTTAAAATGTTGTTTGTGTTTTTGTCAAGATGTCCAACCTGTGGCCTTTCAGGTGTTATTACTACACCTCCTAGGGATTCCTGGGAATAACAGTAGCTGGGCAGTACAGCATTGTACATTGAAATTTGGACTACAACCTTTATCAAGGTTGAAACGGCATACAGAGGGATTAAGTGCAGCATAAATATGTAAGTGTTAGGAACCCAGTAACATCAAAATAAGATTTACAGATCTATTTATAAATGTGTATAAATGTTTTGAATGTAGCAGATACATTCATTCATTGCTTTACTCTTGCAACACATGCAAATATATTGGACATTTCAGCCAGTGTCTGATGTGCAGTATACAATTCTATGCATGCGTGGCCCCAATATTATAGATGTGGCAGATTCAATTCTGGAATAATGTCACATTAAACTTCATTATCTAGAATGATAAAATCAGGCTAGCCAGAACTACAGAGGCTTGTAATCCTTGCACTGCCATGGCTTATTTATTAGGCATAGTCACTTTGGTTAGCTTCGAGTGTGGGCACCCTTTGTGTCGGTGACTCTCCGTTCGTTTAAAAATGAGCTGAAAAAACTGAGTTTACAGGTTTGGTCATAATCAGATGCTGCTTCATCCAAGGGATGAAAGGTTATTTTGTTGATTATTATCATATATTAGTTTGCATTATCTAAGCTCTGTCTTTGTCAGTAACCTGTGAATTTGATGCTGGGAACAGTCGGGCCGGTAACTAGTACCTGTATTGAGTTACTGTTATTGCTGAGTGCCAGGCTTATTATCCTGTCATAGTAGATGTAGGGAAAAAAAAATCACACTTCAAAATGATAAGGCTTTGTCACTTGCGAACACAATTATTGCTAAAAATAGACAGTGGCATTCAATATGATTGTGGATTCCAGGGAGTGAGCCATTGTCCAAGGTTTGTGTGACTCATCCAGAGGGCCCAAGTCTGCCTACACGTAGCTGTCAGCTTACTGATTGCCATCAACCTCTCTCTCTCTCCCTCGTTCTCTCTGTTTGATGAAATATTCATGCATTTGCACGGCTCTCAGCAAGTACTATTGATTTCTTGTGTAAACGCTGCTATATTTAGTCTAGACAAATGGAATGTGGATTGCTGCTGAATAAATTGGATTGAGGGCTGGGTCCCTACATGCTTCTAAGTTCCAATCCATGGCTATTATTTATAATCAAGGGTAGTTTTCGTGAGTTGAGGGTGATTTTTCACCACCTAATGATTCGTCTGGAAACCAAACAGTTTAGACGCAAATGTTTCAGCTGAGAAAAAAGGGCGGAAAGTCAAAACATCTTTTTGATGGCAGGAAACAAAGACTTGATAGGACTTCTCTTATTGCTTTATGATAAAATGCTTTCATGTTGTACAAATATGCGTTTATTTATGTATATGTATAGCTAAAAAAAGCTGAGGTACATAATAATTGCAGAGTGTCAAATGTAATATTTCTTTTATGTTCCAATGTTATGTTTCAATGTCTAACTTTGGTAAAAGCCTAGGATACATGCAGAGAATCAATGCTTTGGCGGGTAACCTCATGATCTTTTGGAGATATGGCACTTCCATTACCTGCAAGAAAGGAGGATCCAGTATTTTCCACCGGCTGTAGCTCTCGACTATTTATATTCAGCTTTGTTGCGCTGGCAAAATCATCTACATAAAACTAGTACATACTGTGGCTTAAGCTCCCCATAGACGCAAAGATTTTTGTTGCCGAACGACCGATTTTAGCGAAGTCCGACCAATCCTTCTAAATTATTGTGAAGTTAGTGGGATTCGAACGATCGTACATCTTATGATTTTTCGGGCGACATCTGTCAGAAAATTGATCTGCCAGGTTAAAAAATCTTTATCGGTCCCAGTGCAATCTATCTATGTTTGCAGGGACAAGCAGGCAGCTCCCCTTTGTTTTCTTGGCAAATGGTCTTTTTAGTTGATGGACAATTCGTACGATTGTTTCGAGATAATCGTGGTCTCACGATGATGATCGGATCTTTTAAAAATCATTACATCTATGGCCAGCTTTACATCATATTTTGTATATATACTGTATATATGTATATATATATATCTTTTATACAGATATATTATGGAAACCTAAAAGGGCCTAATATTCTTCAACATCTAACATTCTAAATTCCGTTATTGCCTATAGTGTTTAATGTATGTAGAATTACTTGTTTAATGGAATTTACTAAACTGGAACAGTTATTGCACCTGTTTATAATGTTTTTCCCCACTTCTCATGTAAATCATCCCCCCCATTATTCCCTGTTTTCTCTCCGCTAATACCTGCAATTATCTTTCTAAGCATAGATGTTTTATTGATGTCATCTCTAATTATACATTTCTTAGATGCAGTTAGTGATGTGCTTAGTAGCGTGTTAAAGTATGTTTTCATATCTTGCACAATTCTCTTAGATCAACAGCTAATTTTCTTTAATTTTCCCTACACTGCAATTCTGCTTATTTAACTGAACACTGAGACGTACATGTGCAGCTTTTCTTTTTCTGTATCTTTATTTTACGCCTATAGCGTAAGATTGATATGTTCCCATTGGTAGTTTATGAACAGCATCCACTAGATATTGACAATGATTTGCAAAAAATAATCGATGCTTGGGAATATGTCTCATAAAATAATTCTCCCATATAAAGCAACACAAAAGGGCTTCTGGGATCTGCTCTGGCCACTCTGCTAACCTATTTGTCCTTGGCTTTGCAACTGACTATGTAATAATCGGCTAAATCTCATCCTCTATTTCTAAGGGAAAATTCCAGTTTTTGTTGTGTGTATTCAATAAAAATTAAAAACGACGGATACATCTAAGATAGAATTTATTTAGCATTAAATGTATTCTCTAATTGCATAAGCAAAAATGAGTTGTATGATTCTCTACAAGAAACAGTTGTGCAATGAATTCTGATATAAAAATTTTCTACTGCTATTGTAGAAATGTATTTGCTCATACAATTTTCATATACCTTAATGCAGTGGTTGTTGGACTTGTTCAGTTCTAGTTCACTTTGAGAGGTACAACCGTTGGTTACGGACCCCATTAGCTTCAATAAAACTAGAGATCTAGGAAAACATCAGTGTACAGGTATGGGAGCAGTTATCCAGAAACCTGTTATCCAGAAAGCTTCAAATTATGGGAAGGCCATCTCTTGTAGACTCCATTTTAATTAATTACCGTAATTTAACATTTTAAAAGTATTTTTTTTCCTGTAATAATAACAGTCCCATGTACTTGTACCAGTAAGATGCAACTGATCCTTATTGGAGACAGAACAAACTAATTGGGATAAAGTTGTTTAAGTGTAATAGCAGTCAAAATGGGTGCAGTCTTGGGCTACTTCCTATTTACTACAATAGGAAACCTCTATAACTTCTACTTCCTATTTGCTACAGTAGGAAACTTCTATAGCTTTCCAACCCCTACAATACACCATAATCCCCATTATTTTGTATAATGGGTGTAAAAGAGTACTTCTCTCTGTAACTCATATTTAAACCTTGTGAAATCTTTAACCATCTCAGTATTCATTGCTGTCTTAATTTGTTATTTTAATTATGTTTCACAGAGGATTGGCTGCTTGAAACACATGACTTTTAGCTTAGAATAGCTACTATTTGTATCCTGTAAGGATTAGAGACTGGAAGAGAGAAGAAAAAGCTGGAGAAAACATTAACCTTTATTTGAAACAAAGTTTGTTTTTTTTCCATTTTGGTTTAGATAATAGATTTAATTGTACTGCAAAGCATTACAGTATGTGAAGTAATTTTCTGATAACCATTCCTGTATTCTTATCATCAGTTTGGGTTATTCATTGCTATATTTTTTTAAAGCACAGAATAGTTTGTACTCAGTGTGTAAACTTTCATCCTTAACCGGGCAGAATACAGGCTGAACAAATGAAGCATTTAAACTATGAGTATTTAAAATGTTATTGGATTTCAGTGTG
Organism: Xenopus laevis; assembly: GCF_017654675.1. Lineage (NCBI taxonomy): Eukaryota > Metazoa > Chordata > Amphibia > Anura > Pipidae > Xenopus > Xenopus laevis. Next base: position 38,800,488 of record NC_054381.1, read on the forward strand.
TTGTCAGCAGATAAGGGAGATTTGCAGTGGAAGAGTTTATGTGTATGGAAATTAGAATATATTGCTAATGCAAATTGTGATCGATAATATATATTATTATACCTAAACACAGGTTCTATGTACTAAATAAAACACTTATTTTGATGAAAATTTTGGTGTGCGGATCCTTGCAAACAAATCTCTACATGAATTTTTTGGACCCTTCACCCGCAAAGAATAAACGAAATCCGGTCTTCAGAGTGCGGTCGTTTGACACAGAATATATATATATATATATATATATATATATATATATATATATATATATATATATATATATATATATATATATATATATATATATATATTTATATATATACAGCTAGATGTGTGCACTCCATTAAACAGGGTTACATGCCTGGGTGCTGGAGTCTGTAGATTATAAAACATCATATTCTGAAAATCCGCCATCTCAGACCTGTCGAGGTCCTGTATAAATCAATGGAAGAGCCACCAATCTCAATTTGAAGTTTTCGTGGCCTGCGCTGGGTTTAGCCTAAAACTCTGACTTTTTGTGGGTTTTTGGCCAAAAAAAACAAAAATTTGCGCAAACCCCCAAAAAATTTGAGTAATTCATGAAAAACCCTAGAAAATCCAAGCGATTCAGGATTTTGCTCAATTTTATTGCATTTTTCAGCAATCTGATTAAATCAAGTTTTTTAATTAATGAATATATATATTTAAATAAATTTATAACCCCTATAAAATGTGCGTGTGTGTGTGTTTTGGTACAAGTCAATGAAAATATAATAAAGTAATAGGAAAACTAAAATGCAATCATTTCCTGGTCTCTTCATGGGCTGTCTCTTTTATTTTGGGTCCTTGCCACATTTAATGAAATACCCAGTAGCCATTATTACTAACAATTAATAAGATATTCGCTTTTAAATGGGTGTCTAGTAAATGGTTTAGCAGATCTATTGGATCATTTAAGATGAAAAAAAGTCACTGGATAATGAACTTAAAAATTGTTGACAATTGCTCTCTTGGATGTTACTGTAAATGACCTCGTTTATTGTTCCACAATCTAAAGCTGGCTATTTGTTTGTAACTTACAGTTCTGCTTTTGACACATTATACTGTACCTTTGACTACAGAATTGGCCAGACTTTTTTTGACCGCTTCATTAACTATGGTTTAAGTAGAACTAGATGCAAAGGCAAAGCAAGTTTGCTGGAGGCTGGTGGTCACCTATAGATTGTAGCATGCATGTTTGTTTGCCACTACTTCCCAATTTGCTCGTTTATATTTTATGTTAATCTTGATTTGGCTGTGAGGTTATACTAGAAGTTATAGTTCTACAGGTTGCTCATCCCTACCTTAGTTTGATCACTGGGGCAGAAGTATCTTTAGCTTTATATATTTTGTTCTGTAGAACATATTGAAAGGATGAACATGCACTTTGCTGTGAGGGTAGCTCATTTTCAGGCTTTCATTTTCCTTTGCAATTTATAGTAAATCTTACTGACAGCCAGTAGTGTGGCCTTGCGTAGTTATGTTCCCCAGATAGAAAGATAAGTATATGTTTGCTGATGGTATCTGACAGCCAGGTGTGTGCTGCTAGTTTTGTACAACACCATTTACACCTGGTCAGTGTTTCATATACAGAAAAACTCACTGCATGTCACTTATTGTGAAATTCCTTCTTCTCAGGCAATTACCAACAGCTGCAAGATAGATCACATGTATCACATCCCAATGGTAATTTCTAGGCATTATCAAGACAAGTGAACTGGAACATTTTGTATGGCATGACAGAGAAGGCGCCTGCCCTGGTCCCCCTGGGGAATGTTGGTCTTAAAGCATGTTCTGGAATTGTGCTGCCATTTTTAATAATTTCAGAATATGGAGAGATAGGACAATGTTGACCACAATAGGTAAATCCAGTGTTAAGATGATGCTTACAAACCTATTTGCCAAGTATTTAAAATTCCTGTTAAACCAATAAATTAGGCCTAAATTAGGCAGAAAGTCAAGTTTATGTTTTTACAGGTTTAATGTTGTGTTCTGATCATTCATTTCCATAGCTGAAGTTTTATTAAAGCAACTTTGTTCTTTTTTTTACCCTCAACAGATATAAAGTCTGAGTTTCCCATTGGCCTGGAACCCATCTCCCCATTAGACTTACGGACCGATCTCAGGACAGCAATGCCAGTTGTGGATCCGGTTCTGAGAGAGAAACAGTTGCAGCAGGAACTTCTGATAATTAAACAGCAGCAGCAAATCCAGAAGCAACTTCTTATTGCAGAGTTTCAGAAGCAGCATGAAAACCTCACAAGGCAACACCAGGCTCAGCTCCAGGAGCACCTCAAGGTAATGCTGGCAAAATTTAAAAGTTATCAATATCATAGGGACCAATTTGGAAGCATGGGCATTCAAAAGATGTTTAAGTTAACATAGACAACATATATCGGCTGCTATGGTTGCCCGTTATCTGGAAAAATATTATCTTATCTATTTCCCTATTTTCAAGCTACTGTAGTTCCAAGTCATGTTTCTGCCCTAGTTTGTTATACCGATAAATGGGCGGTAAATGGGCTTTTCATTAGTGACATCATAATACGTTAGGAATCATCCTGAATGTCCATGTCCTGTATATAATGCACTAGTTGCTGTATCTTCATACCTCTAATAATATTCTTATATTTTACACTATTGTTTCATTATTTCAGCTTTCATGAGTCAAGTGACGTAAGTCACACGACTGAGCACCATTTATAACTGATGACATCATCAGCCCCAAGGGACGCTCATTTGCCGCAATACTTGGTGTGTAAAGTATGAGCTCTGAGGAAATGTAGTTAGCCAAGTTGCACAAAATCAGGACAAATACCTTTATATATCAATAAATAAAGCATTCTCCAAAAAGTGAAGTTTAATAGCATGGCTGCTATATAAGTTTGAGCTAGCTTAAGGCAGTTTACACTCATAAGGATTCATACAGAGTGTGAGAAGAAGCATTTGTAGCCACAGTTATGTTCTTACCAGCTTCACTAATCATTAAAATGCAACAATGGGTGCAGAAGTGAAGTGTTGGATATCTGTCCGTGAAGCCAGTGTCTCCAAATGTTGACATTATTTATTCTGTAGAGGGCAAGTTCTCGGTCACCTTGATCGAAGCTTACTTGGATGACATAGCAATGAAATAGTTGGACTCACATGGGAGTTCTCTCGTTCACATAGCATATAGACAGAGGACTTGGGAAAGTAACACAATAATGTGAATGTGTTTTTACTGAGGCTGGGTAAGCATTGCAATAAAAAGGCAGACTGTTATTGCAGCAATCAATTAAGATCAGTGTACTGGCTGCTAAGCTATCTCTTAACAACCCATATTCATTATCAGGCACTAAACCCAGCCATGGGATGGTCTGCGTACCCAAAAAAAAAATAGCTGAAGGGGTTGAATATAAATCAAAATAACTGTAGTCTCATTACCAGCCAATGTTTATGTTGTTAAGTAATAACTTTGAGTGGTCAGGGAATAACCTAAAACCTCCAAACACCAGTTGTTATGGAGCCTACTGCTGTCATCTGGGAACAAACGCAAATTGCTGGAAAGGTAAATCCAAGAACATTTTGTTTTTTAGTCAAATCCGCAGCATTTAATGGAGCTGTGTGGTCTCCATCTCTGAAAGGCTTCCAAAGAGGATCTCCTATAAGCCTTTCATTTTACAGAGAATTTCCACAATAATGAAAAAGCCAATAACAGAGGTCTCTGAGATTTCATGTCTTCTTCTAAATGATCAGCAGCCCTATTTCTTTTGTACATATATCAGTGATGATGAACCTCACGTCTGGGATTGGAATAAGAAACAAAATAACAAACACCCATGTAATTTAGTAAGGCGCATGCTGATTTGCTAAGCCCCAACGTTTTCAGTTGTTTAGGCTTTTAAAAAGTAATCGACAAATGGTATTTGTTCAGTAAAATAAGATATAAAAATCATACAAATGCAGATTATTGAGCACAGGGATTATGTATCTATCTACAGAGTTATCGGTATTAATATTTGTTGGGCTCCCATATTGGTTTCAATGTAATACTTCAATTGGTCATTAAAATGGTGAAATACTTGATCAATGATATAAGTACACAATCTGTGCCAGGCATAATAACCCATTTACAGATACAGATATGTGTTACTAGGTTCCATAGATTAATTAATTTTAGGAGCCTCCTAAAATTTGGGAGCCAGTTTATGCAGCATGGGACACAGGATGCATAGCAGCATGCTTTGAGCACTTCGTACCTTGCCGTGCAGGTTGTGCCCTTAGTTTTAGGATAAAGATCTGCACCTTTGCCATGGACACAGTTCTTATGAACATGAGGGGTGGGCTGGGCATTCCCTTTGCTGCCCCCTTAACTTATATGTCATGCAGACTTGCAAGCTAGGGAAGGCCGGCTGATGCTTGGGATATGGTACACAGTACAAAATGCAGCCTGCATTCAAAATCCAACAGAAGGGAGTGCTCCTTACATGAGTACAATTTGTACCACTTAGGGCTCCAGCTCATGTGCCATGGGATTTCTAAATACATTCAACTATATTAAAGCTTGTTATTACTTAGTATCCCACTGGGCCCCTATACCTGACGTGCCCCTCTGCAGTTGCAGGACCTGCTTCCTCTATATATACACACACACACACACAGATTTCTTAATGCAACTGGTCATTCTGGCCAAACAATATGATCATTGGTCTGTGTGATACCCCCCCCCCACCCCTGTGAATGGATAGCCTGCACAGATTGTGGAATGATGGCTGAAGATATGTCAATCCAGCTGATCATGATACTCTGCATGTGTGTACAATATCTGCCCATCCAGCTACAGTGGTCCTCAACCAGTGGCTCGTGGGCAACATGTTGCTCTCTGACCCATTGGATGTTGCTCCCAAGGTCCTCAATGAAGGTGCTTATTCCTGAATCCCTGTCTTAAAGGCAAGTTTTAGTTGCATAAAAAAACAGGTGTACTGCCAAACAGAACCTTCTCTAGACTTCCAGTCCACACAAAGGCTGCCAAATAGCCAATCACAGCCCATATTTTGCACCCTGGAATATTTGCATGCTTGTGTTGCTCCCCAACTTTTTTGTGGCTCACTGGTAAAAAAAGGTTGGGGACCCATGAGCTAGAGGCTTGATACCAGCTTTATTCTGCAAGAAGGGTGAAGCATATTGTTGTAAAATTCACATTTGCTTAGTATAATGGTAATTTAAAACAACCAATGCTTAAATTTGGTCTCGTATTTAACATGGACTCAAAAAATGAATGGCCTGATGCCTGGTGGTGGCCCCATAATAAATATCTGTCCCAGTTCTCCAACACCTCCATAACCAGGCAGTTTAATTTTGCTATATAAACCAGATTATTCCATTTGACAAAGGAGAGGGTGGGATTGCAAGAACCATAATAATTGGATTTTGCAAGACGCATTACAACTTGTTTGATGTGATTGCTCTCGTCAACCAGAGCAAGCTGCATTTATATACATGATTAATGTCTTCCCACTTCTTAAAGGCTGATGTTGTTTTTGATTTTCTGCAATTTGTCCCAGGGCCTCTCTCCTTAAACAAGCAATGGGGCAGCAAATTTCTTTAATTCAGCAAATCTATTTCCTGCATAGTTTGGAGCGTTGCTCATATTAACAGGGCTTCTATTGTCATTCCCCTTGTCCGTTATCCAAAGAGGAAAAGAGTGACTAGGAATGTTTCTCTTAAGAACATTTACAACTGCCTGCGAATGGGTCCCCAGGGGATAGCTTCCATTAAGTTCTTTGCAAAGAAATGCCTTTTCCAAGAAAGCTCAGGTTTTGCAATCTGAGCAGCCCGAGATGTTTGTGACACGCTCCGCAACAAAGTAATGCCGAGCTTTCTGGCAACGAAAGGGTGAATCTGTGCTTTAAACAAAAATATATATCTCTATGTACAAGTCCCAAGCAAGATATTCTGTTCCATGTGCTTTTTTAACGTATGTAATAGAATAGTTTCACTTATAATTGGTCTCTCACTCAAGCATCAGTCTGCAGCCGTCTTAATTGTTTAAGATCTAAGATCCGTGTTCTACTGAGTACAGCATAAGCTCCATTTAGATGTAACGTGTGTTTAACACTAGTGATGGGCGAATAAATTCGTCTGGCACGAATTCTCGAAACATCCGAAATTTCTCGAAATTTGAAATTCGAAATTTTTTTTGGACGCGTGTCAAAATCGGCACACGTCAACGCTATTCGGATGTCCATTGACTTTAACGCCAGCGTCGGCTTGGACGTAGGCGTCAATTTCTGATTTTCACGATTTTTCGTAAAAATGTTCGATATTTATGTTTTTTTTTCGGAAAAATGTCACAATTCACGATTTTCCCGCGAATTCGCCCATCACTATATAACACAAAACATACCCTGTTTATGAGCAGTATATAACTTCAATTTATTTCCTGGCCTGATCGCACACCCTGCTCCCCCGGTAGTTCCGCCACTGAACACAGGCTAGAAGTTACACTGGGTATCACTGGCTCTTAAAGGGGTGTTTCACTATAAGTTAACTTTAAGTATGTTATAAAATTGCTAATTCTAAGCAAATTTTCAATGGCCTTCATTTTTTTCTTTTTTATAGTTTTTGAAATATTTACCTTCTTCTTCTTCTTTCCAGCTTTTAAATGGGGGTCACTGACCCCATCTAAAATAACAAATGCTCTCTAAGACTACAGATGTATTGTTTTCTACCTTTTATTACTCATATTTCTATTTTGGCCTTTTCTTATTCATATTCCAGTCTCTTATTCAAATCAGTGGATGGTTGCTAGGGTAATTTCGACCCTAGCTACCAGATTGCTAAAATTGCAAACCGGAGAGCTTCTCAATCAAAAGCCAAATAACTCAATAACCACAAATAATAAAAAACGAAAACCAATTGCAAAATGTCTCAGAAGATCACTCTCAATCATATTGATTGTAACCATGGAGTCCCTGTGATTGGACAATATGCCAGAATGAGATCCACTGGTGGGTTTTTTTTGTGCACTGGGGGCTGTCAGAGCAAATGCAATATATGCCCACCAGCAGATCATCATCAGATCAAGTCACAGCTTAACACAATGCAAATGAATCCAGATACACAAATGAACCACATATGGTGAAATATGAGTCCACATAACAGATATATGAAGAATACATCAGAATTTGGTGTTTTATCAAATAATGGTCCAGATTAAATCTCAAAGTTACACAGTTTTGTTGTCACCAAGGCAAGATTTTGGTCACAGATACAAATGATACCCTGTGTTAGGACATAAGCATATAATGTGCTAAGCAACAATAGATGAGAGGTTGATGTGAACCTGCTCTTACATCTATACATTGCTGCTCATGTGCTTTTCTATACCCATCCCTTATTTTACTGTTTGAGACTATTAAAGCAGTTTAGACTATTAAACTTTAGGTGATGTTGAAGGTTGTGGTCATCAAACCAATTAGAAAATGGTAGCTGGGGCACAACTAGGGGGTGTAGGAAAAGGAAAGTAAATGTACATTCAACTCTTAGTACCTCCATTAGCCAAATCCATAGGGACAATAAACATTGAAAGTAGAGTGACCCTTTAAATCAGAAGGAGTAAGGCAAGGGGTTAAGTGCGTTGCCTCTGGATCTTGAACTAGATTTTTATCTTAATGTTAGCACCTTGTGACCATAGGCAGCTGCTTTGACTGCTGTGGAGAGATATGGACCCATCAGAGTATATATAGTACATAAATTTATCATTCCTAATTTACCTATCCATTTATTATTTGATGATAGGTGGACACTGTCTGAGTTGTGTAGAAAGGATGTCATATTTGCATATTATGGAATGATGTGTTTTGTGATACATCTGTATGCACTCACCTACTCTTCCAAATATCTTTTATACATGTCATGGAACTCCGAGGTGACTTCTAATAGCCTCATAATTTACCATAGTAGGTACTTTATTATAATACACAGGTTTCAGCGAGTCATGTGACATCACTAAGCACTGTTTATAGGGATCATTTCAAGGATACTCTTGTGTATTCAGAACCCTGTTGTAAAATATGAGGCTATTAGAAGTTATCTCACAAATCCATGACCTGTATAAAAGCACTTGGCCTTCGACTATGCATCTTTATATGGTCATGGAACTCCTAAGTGATGTATAATATCCTTATTTTTTGCAACAGTGGGTACATTATTCCCTATGTATTGTGCAGGTTATTCATATTCTTTTGTAAACCTGTTCCCAGGACAACTTGTTGTGTGGCTGATGGATTTTGTCTTGAAAATAATACTAGTGATTTCTTTGTTCTATATTCAAGCTGCAGCAAGAGCTTCTAGCAATGAAGCAACAGCAAGAACTCCTGGAGAGAGAGAAGGAACATAAAATGGAACAACAGAGAAAAGAACAGGAAGCAGAAAGGCATCGCCGGGAGCAGCAGTTATGTCACCCTCGAAGCAAAGACAGAGTGAAAGAAAGTAAGGAATTCTGTCTCCTTAGCTGGACTAAAATACATGTGTATGTCTGTTCCCAGGCCCGGATTTGTGGAAAGGCAGGCCCGGGCCTAGGGCGGCAGGATTTTAGGGGGCGACATGCTGCCCAACCTCACCCACATTGGTTCAGAAACATTGGGGATGCGCTGGAGATATTATAGTTTTTTTAATTCGCTGTGCGCCAATCCCCATTGCTCCGGTCCCGATGATGAAAATTTGAGCGAATAAAAGGGAGGGGATAGGGCAACGAACGACATAGGGCCTAGGGGCCCCCGCTATGTAAATCCGGCCCTGTCTGTTCCACATTGCCTTCTTTATAATAATAAAGCGATAACAACATGCATTTTTGGCAACAGTGTTTGAGTTCTCTAGATCAAAAATGGAAAACTATGTTATAAGAAAAATTGAACATTGTTCACAGCCAATGCATGACCCATGCATCCGCCTACACTCACTCCTCTGACACATAGTAACCAGTGACAAATATCATTATTTGGAATGATCATGGCCACAGCTTTTATTAATACATAACAATGCATAACATCAATACAAATGTAATTGTGAATAATTTATCCATAACATCCATTTATATAACATTGCAACAATTCCATTAGATAATAACAATAAGTAACCCAAACTTGTCTGCCTGAGCCCGTTGTCAGTCTACCCCTTCCAAAGTAACCTAGGATCTCCTCCAGCCGCCCAGTCCCTAGCTGAGAGGATCCCTGCCGCCTCTCCTGGGGCTTCCTATTGCCCCCCTTTAGTACTCCATCTGTTAAACGTGGTCACCCACCTTAAGGGGTTAAACCACCCAATTGACCTGATATGTCCTCCCATAACAGATCACCTCCCCGGTAGACTGACAAAAAGACCTGCCTGTGCTGTGACAAATACCCCTATCCCCTTTTTATTAGCCCATAATACTCTTAAACTCCCAAACCATCCGGGCATTGCTTATCAAACAGCATTGACCAATTAGAGTAGTTAATCCCAAACTAATGGGTGGGTGGGACCTTCTTCCTTGCTGGCCACATAAAATGGTGGTTAGCCCAGCCTACCCAGCTCCTTTTGTTTCCCTCTCTCTGGCTGTTGCTGTGCCCCTTCCCCCCCTTTCCCCCCAACCTCTGCCTATCACCCGCTGGCATGCAGAGCTGGGTCATGCAGCCCCTCCTCTGACTTCGCTGCTATGGGGCTCTCAAGAATGAACTCACAGCAAAATTCCTATCCTTCTGTATTCATTGTTTATAACCTCAATAATATATAATACCCCAATGGGTAGATCTTGAACCAATAGCCGTAGAGAAGTGTTTGCAAACATACACTTTAGATCCCACTAAATCAACTTTATACATTTTCTTACAGTGTGATGTAATTTTTGGTAGCACATTTAAGGCGGTCTTGATGTGGTTTTGTTATGTAGATACCATGCCCCCTAAACTTTGATGCATATCTTAAATATCTTAAATCCACATCAGCAGTGTCTGATGCCCGCAAGACTTTCAGATTTAACATATTCCAATACTATTTTTTATCTTTTACTGAATATATAGAGGCTGCTTCTTTGGTCTTTTAAGGCTAAGGCTGGGGGGACAGACTTGTTGTAATATTTGTTGGGGTGTTTGCTTTCAAATCATTTCTACGAAACAGATTATATTGAATTTGCTTTGTCATTGTTATTTACATTTTCCGGGATTACATGGTTTATTTTTCCAATATAAAGACAGCAAATGAAGAAGATAGCTGCAAGAATACTTGGAAATCTGGCTGTGTGACTTTACTCAAGAGCCTGTTAACATGCCCAACTGATTGCAAAGTCTTTTGCAATTGTACAATAAACTTCTAAAATAGTGTTTGGTTTTCTATTTTTCTTTCCTTGTACGCTAATTACTGTTTGCATTTGTAATCAGTATTCATTACAAACCTGTCACACAAGACTATACTTTTTCTTCAGGAAGAAAACCAAATTCTGAATGTCAGGTTGACCCTTTTTCCACCTATAACCCTACTTAAGACGACCATACGTTTATGTTTTAAAATAGAAGATTGCCAAGCAGTGCTTTGAAATATAATATATTCTCTCATCTGGAATAGGCAGCTCGTTACAAGTCTCGTGGGGGCAAAAAGCAGAAGAATTAAACAAATCGGGGCAGTAAAATAACCAGGAGAATGTTTGGTTTGGTTTCAATAACCAATAGCAACCAGTCAGTAGATAACATTTACTGGCAAAAAAGCAAACTCTGGTTGTAGTGGGTTTTACCTTATCTTTACCTTAACAGGCAAAACAGTTTTGGAACAAGATTCTACAACTTTTTAGACCTACCTGTATGTCACTAGGGACAGATTTCAGGTGTTTGGGCCACCATGCCTAAATGCTCAAAATCACCATCTGCAACCATCCAAAGAGGAAAATGTAAAGGTTCCATCAGTAGTGCCTTTCACCCTAAAAACCCTCACTAAGATCTAAAACTGCATGCCCTGTAGCCCACTATGAGTATTCAGATAATTATGGATGTTATATGTTTTGATATGTACAGTATGTAAAATACTATTTACTCTACAGCACTACTACTACAGAAGAGTACCATGTCTACCTAGTGATGTGCAGGCCGACCACACATTCTGTGGGTCGCGGGGGGTTCAGCTTGCGCTCTTCCACATTCCCTGCCTGCCAACTTACTCAGATTTCAGCTCCGGCAGCGTCCATTGTGAGGTGCATGCCTGCCCTGCCCCCTTTTGTGACAGGTAGAGTGCAGGTCTATAAATGGAGGCGTTGACCGGAATTTGGGTTGGGTGCAGGTCGGGAAAGAGCGGATTAGGGTCAGGTGCGGGTTGAATTTTTGTTGGCCCACTCATCACTATACCTTGACTATAAGGTCTATGACACATGCAGTGCTTACTGCTTTGTTGCCTGCTGTAGATCCCCTCTCCTGTGGGTGACAAAGTGCCAGAATATTGTACCCCTAATGGTGCCATGAACTCAGCATTTTTTCTTATATGATGCAAAGTGAATGGGATCTCTGGATATTTATTGCATTCGTAGGTTCAATGAATGCATCTGCCCTTACGTAAAGGTGCCACCAGCATGCCATCTACAGTTACGTGCAATTTGTAAACATCTTCACTTTACAATGGCACAGACAAAAGGGCTGGAGCAAGGTGCTTTTTGCCCCCTTGTTTTGCACTTTTCCGACATTTCCGAAATTATATTGCAGCGTGGTTGCACTGCATTTTGCAGCTAATAGAAAAGATTACGCAATGAATATTCTCTGTGGTGTTACATCATCATCATTATGTAACCCTTTACACATTTAAAACATGTTCCTGCCAACCTTCATTTCATAGTAATGATTTTAATGAGACCCATATTTAGATAAATCGGCACATAGAACACCCTTATTCATATTTAGCACATCGTTTTAGGCAAAGCCACTCACGGACATTTTCAGGCTCAGTGAGTCATTGCCTCTCTTGGATTCAGAGTTTTACTATCCAAGGAATGGAGGTATAAAGTTACTGAGTGCTAGGAAGCTGGTAGCTCAGATGGGAATTAAATCTTCATCGTTCTGAACAGATGAAGTACAGATAGACTTTTCTTGCTTTAATCCAAGGAACAGGGGCCCATTTAGGAAAAACATAATCCAAAAACATTCAGGCAGGTTAATGAGCTCCTGATAAAATGGACAATCGTGTGTGTAAATGCAGGGGCGATCCTGGCCCCTACGCTGCCTGAGGCAGCAGCAGTTGCTGCTGCCCCCCCTCTCCTGGAAATTCGCTCTTAAAGTACCAGGTGCAGCATTTCTGCTGCCCCTGGTACCTAGTGGGGCGCTGCCGCCTGAGGCGACAGCCTCAACTTGACTCATTGGCGAAGCACCTCTGTGTAAATGTGACAGTGACCTTAGTTTGTAAGCTCCACTGGGGCAGGTATTGGTGTGAATGATGTACAGGTATGGGATAGGTTATCAGGAAATCCGTCATCCAGAAAGTTCTGAATTATGGAAAGGCCATCTCCCATAGACTCCATTTTATCAAGATTTTTTAAAATGATTTCCTTTTTCTTTGTAATATGATTTTCTAGTAGACTTAAGGTATGAAGATCCAAATTACAGAAAGATCCATTATCTGGAAAACCCCAGGTCCCAAGCATTCTGGATAACAGGTCCCATACCTGTATAATGTCTGTATTAAAGTGATACTGACACTAAAAACTACTTTTTAAAATATGAATGTACATTAAAAGTTACCTATAGGTAGGGATGCACCGAATCCACTTTTGGGATTCGGCCAAATACTCGAATCCTTCGTAAAAGATTTGGCAGAATACCAAACTGAATCCTAACACTCATTTGCATATTTGTAAATTAGGGGCTGGAAAGGAAAAAGTGCAAAACATTTTTTACTGCCTTATTTTGTCACAAAAAGTCATTGTGATTTCCCTTCCCGTCCCTAATTTGCATATGCAAATTAGGACTCAGTTCGGCCAAGCACAAGGATTTGGCCGAATTTGAATCCTGCTGAAAAAGGCCGAATCCTGGATTCGGCACATCCGTTCCTATAGGTCAGGCTGATCGTTTTTGGCTGATAGTTCTATTTTTGTAAGTAATTGTTAGTTGAAGTTCCTAAACCTGACTGTTTTCTCAACCTGACTGTCCCATCTCAGCCTGTCAGTTAGAATTTCCAATGCTAACAGACTCCTGCTGCACAAATATGGCAGCCCCAGGGCCGCTCCGGCCATGAGGCAAGGTGAGAATCTTGCCTCAGGCGGCACGGAGCGGCCAGTTACCAGGGGCGGCAAAAAGCCGCCTCTGGTAACTTTAAGAGCCGAATTTCCGTTTTTTAAAACAGAAATTCGGCTCTTCTAGCGCAGCGAGCGCAATAGCGCTCACTGCACTAGCGATGCGGCCCCTCCTCCACCCGCTCCGACGCTGGTAGTTAGAAGAGCGGAGCAGGAGGAGGGGCTGCATTGGGGCTGCAGCCTCAGGCGGCAGCAGCCCCTGAAACGTGCCTGGGCAGCCCCCTCATAGGAGATCACAGGGAGTCATATAGATAATGTAAAAGCTTTGGGCAAATACTGTATGGCAAAATTATAAAAAGCATGCAAAGTCAATTTTATGGTAGATGTAAAAAAAGGTGACATTTCTGGTGTCAGTATCTCTTTAAACAAAACATGTCAGCACTATAGAAAGGATAATAATAAAGTTTGTGAGCACCAGATTGAATTTAACATGGGTTTACTTAGTAATGCATTTTCATTGTTAGGTTCAAATGGCTTTTTACAGAACTGCAGACAGAGGGTGCTCCACTTTCTTAACATAACCACGTGCTGCATTAACTGTTTGAAACATTGCCTCTACAACCCACCTTTGTGCACAACACAATTTCCATCAGTAAATCATTAACAACCAAAGTACAAGAGTAGCATTTGGCTGCATATGCATTTGCCCTGGTGCATTTGGCTACATGCCTGCACCAAAACTCAGCCCCCTGAATTTGTTAGTTTTATAGGACAAACATTAGAAACAGGATACAAATTCATTTTGCAAAGGGTATCATTTGAATCTTGTGAACCAGTTTTTAGAACTGTCAACCACCCTGTGATTTATGTTTGGGTATCAAAAATTATCTGAAAAAAAAAGTAAATGAATATTTTATATGTGGCAGGCTTCAGAACTCCCACTATAAATTTAATAGATTTTGAGGGGTCTTTATGTACTACTCACTGTTTGTGGCTAGGGAACACATAAGCTTCCTATCATGCTTGTTCGCTAGAGGGAGACAAATGCAAACAGTTAAGGTGGCCATACACGGATAGATCCGCTCGTTTGGCGATGTCGCCAAACGAGCGGATCTCCATCCGATATGCCCACCTTGAGGTGGGCAATATCGGGCTGATCCGATCGTGGGCCCTAGGGCCCAACGATCGGATCCTAGCGTTCGCCAAACGGGCGGTCGGATCGCGGGACCGCATCAATGAACAGATGCGGCCGCGATCCGACGGGATTTTTAATCCCATCCGATCGAGATCTGGCCGACTTTCGGCCAGATCTCGATCGGGGAAGCCCGTCGGGGGCCCCCATACACGGGCCAATAAGCTGCCGACACGGTCTGTCGGCAGCTTTTATCGGCCCGTGTATGGCCACCTTTAATCTGGTGCCTGTCTTGTATGTAACCTGTACTAGTGGGAATAATTTGTCCTTCTGAAGCCTTCTGATTATAAATGATAGGGATATTACTTAAGAAAATATTGATTTTTTGGGGGGAATATTCCTCTCTTTGTTTTGTAACATACAAGTAGAAAAACACACACATGCATGCTTTAAACGTATATATCGTCAGTTGCCATAAAGTTGTCAGATTTTATACCAGTGCAAGGAAGCAAAATATATATTATGAATCACCATCGTTTTATGAGCTTCCTTTAAATCACAATTCTGACTTTCTTGAAGCCATAGCTTAAATACTTTATATTCATAGTTAAAAGTGTTTTTCTGCTTATTTCTCATTAAATCGACAGTGCTATATGAAAACATCGTTGTTTGTGTGTACATTACTCCCTCTGTATAATATAATTTGTACAAGTGAATTGGAGCTGTCATACGGTTTGACTTACAGAAAACAAGTCTAATTTTTGCCACTAGATGGTAATATCCTACCTGTCTGTAAAACTCCTGCCTCCATTGTGCTGACCAATATGACACCCTGTATTCCTATTTATACATACAAATGTGCAAAAACTAATATCTGCTTGTACTTTACTTGCAACTTATATGAATATTTATAGTGTATACATTTATAAATAGATTACAGTTTATAGCAAATACCCTGTGATGTGCTTGTTGTATTGTTGCAGTAGATTCCAAGTATTTAAATTGATATATATATATATATATATATATATATATATATATATATACAGTATATATACAGTATGTGTGTGTGTAGCCTATTTTTTGCATTTGCCCTTTTCTTCCTACATACTTTGAGTCATGTATTTGCAGCAGTTTTTTCGTTTAACAGTAAGTACTCTCAGAATTCTAATTGACCTTAAGGGAGTATATCTAATCCATTTTCCAACAGTGCGTGCAATGCATGCTGTTCTTCAAGGTCACAATATTAATTTGAAATTCTGGCAGTAAGTAATTTCCCAACTACCCTATGGGTAAGCAAATTGTGTCAGAAACTAAATTAATCTGTCATATTTTAGAAAATATTCCCCTGAGCTGATTCTACACTTTATTTAACCATTAAGCTAGAAAGAAGCAAAATGAAGTCCCATTTTGTAAATCAGTTTTAACTATATCAGTGGCGAACAGCTGTGACAATCTCTGGTGTACTATAGGTATGATGAGGGGTATCCCTCATCAACCTCTAACTGTTTGAGAACACTTCATCTCTAGGCACAGCTAAAGGGATGCTGGATATTATAGTTTAACAAGAGCTTGAAGGCTACTGGTTGTGTAGCCCAAGTAAACTTGCTAGATTAAAAACCTAGGGGGTAGATGTCCTTTAAATAAACACTTCGGGGGGCAGATGCCCTTTGAAGAAACCTTTTGCTAGGCTGTTACTGACTTAATAATAATGCATTCTGCAAATGTTCATGATGATTTTCAGTTTCTAAGCTATATCATTTGATTTCAGGGGCAGTAGCCAGTACAGAGGTGAAACAGAAGCTCCAAGAGTTCATCTTGAGTAAGTCTGCATCTAAAGAATCTTTGACAAACGGAACCAGTCATTCCATGGGACGCCACCCCAAGCTTTGGTACATGTAGGTGTTCATTTGTTGGTCTCAAACTCTGCACATACAGTATACGGGAAAGGCATGTTAAGGCATCACTGGGAAAATGTATATATTTTAGCACTTGTGTTGCACAGTTAACTATCGAAGAGTATAACAATAAACATATCAGAGCCAGTGTTTGCTGGTTGGTCCAGAGATATAATGGGTAAGTAGAATCTTTACTGATATGCAGGCTCAGTAAAAGTCCAAAAGCAGATCAACCAAAAGGATTTTAATAGTAGTTTTTAGATACTTCACTAGTACTGTATATACATGCTAGCCACCAGTCTTTTTCTGTTTTTATAATAAAGCAAAATTTGAATATTTTCAATTTCTGATTTGAAAATATTAAATAATTCTAATATTAACCTTTGTGGAAGATGACGTTTTCCAAGCCAAATGTCCAGTCTTAAAAACCAAATGATTCTGCGTTTACTGGACTCATGGGTTAGTGGCATATAACTCAAAGAGGCTTAAAAATAACTTTTGAACATATTTGTGACATGCAAGGTACCACTGATTATTTTAGGGTTCTTTATTTTCTCCATCTTAATGTAGCAATTATATTTATATTTTGCTTGTGCCAATAGGGCAGCACATCATACATCATTGGATCAATGCTCACCTCCGCCTAGTGGGACATCCCCAACATATAAATGTCCTCCGCCAGGAAATCACGATGACTTCCCTTTAAGGAAAACAGGTAATGTTTACATTTTGTTAAAGTGTCATTAATGGACAATATGTTGGATGGGGAGGCTGTATATTATCAATGAATGCTGTGTTAGGATAGGAGCCCTGCCCATATGAAGGAAGGTTGTGTACCTTATAGTTGAATCAGAAATGTCCCACCTGTGGCCTTCATCCCCTCAATAAAAACTTCTGCTGTCACTATAATGCAGGTCAATGACAGGTGGGTGGGCTCAGGTTGGATATCCATTACCTGAATAATAAGGTCATAAAGGAGAAGGAAAGTCTTTGTGCACTTGGGGGTGCCAAATGTTAGGCAACCCAAGTGATTGAATTGACTTACCTGAAACACCCTGGGCCGGTGCTCCTATCAGCAGAAAACTGCACCACGGAGCGATCCTCTTCCGGCATCTTCTTTCTTCAAATTTCCTGGGGCAAACTAATGCATAGTTGAACGAAATAGCCAACTTTTTACTTAAAGTTTGGCTTTTCGTTCTACTGCGCATGTGCAGCCACATGAAACAAAAAAGGAAGATGGAAGAGGATCGAGTGATGCTTACTGGTAAAACCTCGAGCCGGTGCAGTTTTCTGCTGATAGCAGCACTGGCCCGGGGTCAATACAATCACTTGGGGGTGCCTAACATTTGACACCCCCAAGTGCACAAAGCCTTTCCTTCTCCTTTAAAACACAAATGCAATAATGTATAATTTGTACTATCACATGGGCAAGGACCACTCTCAGGTTAGAAGCCCGCAGCCTGATAACCCTGCCGTCAGAGCATGTTGTGCTAGCTATATTAATTAAAGAGAAATTCAAATAAATATCCCTGTTCTAATGGTACAGGTAGCAAGTCTTGCCTTAAACTAAGGGGCTTCTTCCATATAAAATATCAGAAATAAGTGTCTATCTTAATATGAACAATTCTAATTCCTTCTGCTAATGTTTCTCCATACTCCATGGCTGGACTAAAGGTGGCCATACACGGGCAGATAAAGCTGCCGATATCGGTCGTTTGGACCAATTTGACAGCTTATCTGCCCGTGTATGGGGGCTTCCGACGGGTCTTCCTGATCGATATCTGGCCACGATATCGATCGGGAAGGTTTGGTTTTTAACTGACCGACCCGTCGGATCCCCTTGGCGCATCGTAATTTGATCGTACAGCCATATGGCCGAACGTTCGAATTACCCCCTGATATAGCCATGCGGTTAGTGGCATATCGGGGAAAGATCCACTCGTTTTGCGATGTCGCCAAACGAGCGGATCTTTGAGTCTATGGCCACCTTTAGTCTCTTTTGACCTGTGTTGTAAATGCTTCATCTTTAGAATCAGGAGCTGTTGTTATTGCAGTATATAGCAAACAACTTGGTAACACCTTCATTATGCATGAATGCACAAATGTACACAATTATCTATGTGCTCATAGGTCGCTGTTTATTGAAGGCGATGGAAACTAAACTCTTTGGATGTTTTTTTACCACCTTCATGTTCCAATTATTTTGACTACTGCAATGTGTAAGTGACACCAAGTGATCCCTATTGTGAATTAAATATTTGTGAGTCTTTATATCCTTTGACGTCTCAAACCATGACCTTCATGGAAGTTTTTTAAGGCTAAAATAAGAAATAAAAAAGCACTATGTTGTGGTGAATGCCAAATTTACAGAAAGTCTCCCTTTGTGGGATCCTTTGCAGCAAAAGGAATAGATTTTAGAAATAGACATGCATTAAGAATCAAAATGAATCAAAATCAAATTAAGTGAGGTTCAGTAAAAGTGACGTCTGAAACATATACATGTCCCAGCTGAAAACCTTATCAGAATATAAGACTTGGGAATTTGCCCTTTATGTTTAGCTTGTGTCCCTTTATATTATCTGGACGTTGTTTGATGTTTTGAACAGATGAAAAGCAATAGGCTTTGCTAATAAATCTTGAAGGACTATTGAGTGTATAATGTTCTTTATGCTGAATAAATAACTTAGTATGCTGGTGGGGCAGATATTTCCATTCCCAAGGCCAGGATGCTTACATAGCCAATATTTTGCTTGTAGTTTGTTGAGGTGGGGGGTTTGCTACTTCCATTGTACAATTGTTATTTACTATGGCATGGGTTCCTTTAAAGGAACTGTACCACTATACCACTGTATAATTTATAAGTGGAATAAATGGGAATTAATCTCACTTGTTCCTTGCAGTTCACAGTAACATGGACTTTCGGATGCAAAGATTATAAATTGTAAAGCACCCTAGTGGAAAAAAACGGGAGGGTTGGACATCTGAACATTTTTCTGATGAGCTAATAAATCATTTAGGCTGTTGATACAGTCACCTGTGGCTTATCACAGAATAGTTCCTATAAAGTTCTGCCTTGGAAAATCTGGGCAACCAATGCATGATCTAGATACAAATGGTGTCCATCAATAGGGTAGGATAACATTTTTATCACAATATAGAATCATAGGTTCATGACTGTAAAGGGATTTCAGCATTGTGTTTACAAATGCACCCATTATAGGTCATCTAGTGCAGAAGATATATAGCATTTCATTTATTACACTGACACTTTAACAACTTGCATTAATACCCTGTTTATCTATTAAATCACAATAAGCAAAATAGAAGTAACTCTTGCCTTTGGCTACTCAAGCCTTATGTTTGCATGCTGGTTGACCAGCAAAAAGAAACCGGAACCTGGACACGAGTCAAATGACCCTGTGTTTCTAAAAAATGCCACAGGGCAATCCAGTGGGTAACAGGGACAATGTGGAGCCTGTGTCACTCCTTTGGGGAAAGGACAGACAAAGATGTCCCAAGATCCTTTACAGTGATGGACAGGCAGGAATTGGTAACCTTTGGCATTAAGATTGAGCCGTTTTCCTTTGCCTTTGGGCATTGTATTTATAATTTGCACCAAAGTGTCTCTATCTAATATAATCTGTGCAGTTATTTTTTTATGCCTTCCTGTTAAACAAGGTGAAAGTGTATGTAAATGTGTTTGCAGTGTTTGCAATTATGGAGCCTCTTTATATATTAATTTAATTTCTTTCAATGAAATAATGCATTTTTTAAATATAATATATAGGGGCAAATTCACTAACCTGCGGAAACTCGCCAGTGACGGCTTCTCTCACGTCGCCACACTTTGCCAGGCAAAAAGTCGCCAGTACAACGCTAATTCACTAAAATGCAAAGTTGCGTCCAGGGCGCCGAACAATGGCGACGTTTTACTAGCGTTAATTTGGCAAGCAAAGCGAAGTTGCGCTAGCATTGGCTAATTTGCATACGGCAGGAAGTTAAATTTCAATGGACATATATGTTGCAGCAATACATTACACTTCACAAGCCCAGCGAACCTTAATAAAATGTGAAAAAGCATTTCCTTTGTGATATTTTACCAAGGATGAATCTTGTAGAGATGAGTGGATTCTGAAAAATTGGTGGATTTAGGTTGCCTGCACTTATGTGCCCATTGTGGCAGCGGATGCAGGGTTAGTTATTTTAATAAGGGGGATCTCCAGTGAAACCCGAGGTTTGTGATTGAAACAATTCGATTCATGTCAGATGTCTTAACAGAATCAAATAACTAGCTGTAATGGACTGGAGAAAATGTATAGACCCCTCTAACTAACCCAGCATAAGTAAATGTTATTTGCAAAACTAACTATAGAAATATATTTATTAGGAAGGGCTTGGCATGTGCTATAGTATAAGCTTTGTGGACCACTCTAGCAGAATTGCAGGGGTTACAACATGATCCCAAAACTGGATCTTGGATTATCCTGGAATTAACAAACCATTATTGGAGTTATGGGCATAATGAATCTTTACTAGTTATCATGTATTAAGGGTCTCCGATGTAATGTCTAAAATGGGAAGATCTTACCTTGAAATTACCTGTTGGAAATGTGTAGGAGATCATGGGCAGCAAGAACTACATTTGTCTTTCAAGTTCATCTGTCACCAAGATGACGTTACAATTCTAGATTGGGGCATTTATGTTATGTATGTGTGGCACCATATTTAATCGAATTGAATGTTCAATAATTATCCTTTGTAGCGGACTTTAGATATTATATATATCATGTCATGTGCTTCCTTTGAGAAGATCTGGAAGATATGATTGCATTGAGACTATTACTGAATTTCTGATGCTTTTACCAAAACAAAGAAAGTTAATATAGTAATGGTGTTGCTATTCCTTTGAAAGTAATGAAAGATCAGTATGCTTCACAAAAGACACCCAACACCATGGTGTATCACCATGCTATGTCAGGAGGCTACTGTAGCTATATCAGCCTTAGGCCAAAAGAAAGAAATACAAAGGGACTAATCCTTTTAAAACTGCTTAATTTTACAATGGGCCTCCCAGTGTGATTGCCTGTAAGGCTACAAGAATATTCCTATCTGTACTGCCTGTAGTCAGACAAATGAGCAAAGCATCAAGGCAGGAAAACTGATGGAGGGAGAGAAGTCAATTCACCTTTTATGAAGTTGTAACTGTGGGACCCCACTAGCTCAGCAGGGTAGCTGAATCTATTACAATTAGCAAAAGGTTTTGATCTTTAGCATGGATATCTCCA
Source organism: Xenopus laevis (assembly GCF_017654675.1). NCBI lineage: Eukaryota > Metazoa > Chordata > Amphibia > Anura > Pipidae > Xenopus > Xenopus laevis. Next base: position 38,822,076 of record NC_054381.1, read on the forward strand.
AACTGATATACTGTTTGACTAAAATAGTTGTTTTGTATCTTGTGGGAACAGCAAATAAAGAGTGAACTAGAAAAAAAATCCTACATTTAACATATAGTTGCAGAAAAAAGCTATAACGCTCCTGTGTTTTGCTTTTATCAAGCTTTGTCTTCAAATTTTATTAGTTACAAAGTCTGCTATGGAATAATGCCAAAACCTAGATCTTTTCAGACATTTTGTATTAAAAGCCCCTTTTTGTGGCCTATAATTTGGTTAGTCTCTGAAAAAAAAACCTTTTCTGGAATATCCTATGTCCCAAGCGTACTGGATAATCCCATGCCTTGTAGGGTTTGCAGTCAGGAGAAGGTTTAAAACTCAATCATTTTGGAAAGGTTTGTCAATTTCTTTCAAGGTTCTTTTATGTTGCAAGCTGATTTTGTGTTTATATCCATCTTAGGTCACAGAAGCAGATAGTAGCTTGGGCCAACAATTGCACTTGCAGAATTACTTCAAAACAATGCTATGGCAGGGGGCACAAAAGTAAATCCTCAGATCATTTGGAAAAAATTTTTTTTTAGCAAGTATTAATTCTTGATGGAACGTCAAAGGCAATGAAACTATATTTGATGATCTGATGTTTTCTGTAGTAATGAATCAGTATCATTTCTAAACTGACAAGTGTGAAAGCCCTTTTGGGCAAAACTAGAGGGCTAGCTCATGGCAATGCTTACTAATATATATGTGTTTAAGGGATTCAATTTGTGCTTCCGAACTCTGTTATGTTGTGTGATACTAGAAAAAGTGGCTACTAGATCTCATTGTTTATTTGAAATATTTGTGTTTTACACCCTTTATTAGCTGTGGTGCATATGTAACAATGTTCCTGAAATCATTTTCTGAACTTTTTAATGATTGATTATATGTCATATTGCAGTATTTAAAGGACATATGTTTTGTCATTTGTGATGGGTAAATAAATACACAAGGTGCGAATTCGTGGTGAATTTCTGCGTTTCGCCACTAGTGAATAAACTTGCAAAACTGCAGCTAAAATTTGCCAGCGAAAAATCTGCCACATCAAAAAAAAATTAAATGATGACGTACGTGCGTGAGAATAGTCGGACGCATAAAAATTCTTGCACGTCAAAATTATTCAGGCACCCATTGACAAAATATTCAAAATTATTTTGCTGCCCACTGACTTCAATGCGTTTCGTGAAAAAATGGGGCAAATTCGCCCATCATTATCTGTCATCAGTTGCACGTATAAATTAGCTCTTACTTCATACATGCTTATTTCTGTGTACTGTATATGATACACTGAATTATTACAATTTGCAATGTCTGTATATCTGTCCTGCCTTCTTGGTTATTCATAAATTGCCTGTTTTATTTGTAAGTGTTTTTCAGGCTCCTTGCACATCAGTAAAATGATTAAGATGATAGATTATTTGATATTAGTGGCTGTGACATATTTATGATGAAATAAATTAAGATGGGTATTTCTGACGGCAGAGGGGATGAATAGTTTGGATAATTGAAAACGCTCCTGTTTTAGCTCTGAAAATAGCTGTTTGTTGTTTCTGCCATACACCAAACGTGGTAATTAATAGTAAGTGGATAATCTCAAAAAACAAGGCAGTGAGGTCATATTTTGGTGCTAATGCCTGGGGGGGGGAACTAACAAAGTAAATTAAAATGACCGTCCCCTTTACTAAATGGATACAGGATTGTTGTTGAATTACTTTGTAAAAGTATAATTTTTAACCATGGCTTAAATCAAAGTCTTCAAAGTTACATATATCCCCCACTATGAAATTTGTATTGCATATTATGCTCTACATATAAGACTTTACAGTCTAGATGTTCAATATACTGGTATTGGACCTGTTATCCAGAATGCTCAGGGTCTGGGGTTTTGCAGATAAGGGGTCTTTCTGTAATTTGAATCACCATACTTATAATCTACTATCAATTAAACCTTAAACCCAATAGGATTATTTCCCTCCTATAAGGATTAATTTTATCTTAGTTGTCATCAAGTACAAGGTACTGTTTTGAAATGATTTCCTTTTTCTCTTTAATAATAAATTATTTGATCAAATGGAGTCTACGACGACTGGCTATCCTGTAAATCTGAACTTTCTGGATAAGGGGTTTCCAGATAAGGATCCCATACCTGTATTTTACTAATTTGTCTTATCCTACAAAGTGTGACCTCTGCATATTTGTGTTTATTTCTATAACATCACAAGAAGTCATATACATATGATAACACGAGAGCAGACACTAGTACTAGTAAAAGAATTAACTTCATCTAGAAAACTCTAGTGAACTAGTGACCGTTTTTTAATTAAAATGTCCTTCAAGTGCCAACAAAAGTAGAATCTATGGTGCTGGCATAAACGGACCATCACTGGTGCTGCATTTTGATCTCTGCTGGGCCGTATGTTTATTGGGAAAATGTGGTGTGGCAAGATCAAAAGGCACCAGCAATTAAAGAGTTAAGAAGGAACAATTCACCAACAAAATAGTTTTGGCCATGGAATCACTTCTACTCAACAAGAAAAGCTATGCAGAAACATGATGGGAATGATTTAACAAAGGGTAAAAAAAACTAGATCAGATTCTTGGGTATTTATCAATGTTTTTCAAGTTTTGTCATCGCCATTTTCTGGACAAAGAAAATTTACAAGATGAAACATTTTGAGACCCATCGAACCAACAGAGACATCGGAAAACTATTAAATCAATAGAAAAAAAAATCTCAGACTTTAAAAATATCAAATTATAAATATGCCAGTCCAGGAATGCTTGCAAACATTTTTTGGTAACCTAATTTTCTCTAAAAGTTCCAGTCATATATAAAAGAGGGAATGTTTTGTGAACAGAAAAAAATGAATGCCCCACACCAGCTCTAAACTTTCATCAACATATTCTTACGCACACACAGTGAAAGATGAGATTATACAGGTTGCATTTAGGCAACCAAAATAGGTGGCTTTAACATAAAATATCAATGTCAGCAAAATATCACATTTTGTTTAGAAAACGCTGCCCTTCCTCAAACTCCCTCACAACAGATTTCCATGAAAATGATTTCTAAACTGCAATTCTAGTTGACGGTTTTAGATGCCAAATGTTATTTTTTTTGTCCAAAGCAAAATATCTGAGCTGTTCAAGAAAAATTGCACAAGCTTTCTACTTTGCTGTTGGTGTTCTCCTGGGAAAGTCTAATAAATGAGAGTGATACCTCCCTGTTGGGTTTAGCTGTTAGAAATGCAAAGCATGCTGAAATTGTACATAATTCTCTTCCAAAGGAGAGGAAATAGCATTTCAATGGTTTTCCTCTGTGCCTCATTGAGTTATGAAGGTGCACAATTATTCCTGTTAAATGACTCTACCAGATGGAACATTGCATTGTATATTTAGCTAATTAACTTGTAGGGGACTGGAATGATATTCCAAAGCCGTAACTGAATGCAACGTGCATGATTAGCAACATTCTGGCTATACATTCCACTTTTTGATTGAACAGGTGTTTGTCATAATTTGATTAACATGATAAATCAACCCCTCCCCCACCCGGGACATCTCATAGCTATCTAGGGCCAACAATTCAATTTTCGGTCACATATTTACACTCTAATAACCAGTAGGGGATACATGTGTGTGTTTTGTGACACACTCCACACTTCTTCTAATAAATATACAGTGCTATTTACTGATATATACATATATATGAACTTCCAGAAGGGATGTCCCTTCCTTTTTGGGGTAGTTTTTATGCAAAGGGTCATTGTTTTTCACGCAGGGTTTCCTTTATGATTGCCTGAGCTGTAGTCATCATAAATGAGCCTCTTAAGTGTTTTCTGGAATAATTCACCGACTTCTTCTAACAAATAAGGTTTTTAAACGAATCAGAGTGAATCACTAGTTTAAAAAAACATTATTTTTGGTAGACATTGTAGATGCTTACATTAATTGCAATACAGTTATAATTTTATCATTACTTTAAAAAAAATTGATGCTTGGTAGGAGACGGAATAAATCGGTATATAATATATTTATGTGAGCAGTTGTAGTTGGGTTATGATGTCACATTTTCATATATGTCATATTATATTCAAATGATGGTAACATAATAAAAATCAATGGAGCCCCTAACAAGACTGGGGACCATAAAAAAATAAAAGCTCTTAAAGGTAATGCTCCACATCACAGAAAACAGAGTTATTAATGATAAATAGCTTAAAAGGATACAGCAATAAAAAAGACAGCCAATAGTATTGGGCTGTATTTGCACTTCTTCTGTGGACCCCAAAAAACTATTATGGAGATTTAAATAAATACTTCAATATGTTTTTAATATGTTCCATGAAACCTAAACCGTGCCCTTTGCATATTTATTACCTTTCAAACCAAATGCTGTCAGTTGTCTATGGTATCTATGGTATAAAGCTCACAAAGTCTTATTAAATGTGCTTGAGCCCAACAGACTCACATGCACTTTTAGAAAGGATACTTTTCTGTTCAAATACTTCAGGTTGTCAATGATCTCCTATCTGGCAAATTTAAAAATTCGGGGGTGAAGAGTCCCTTTCTGCTTAAACATAAGTACCCGTAAGAGTGCTCCAGCTACATACATGGCATTTTATACCATCTTTGGCCCCAGAAATGTCTTCCATCTGAATATTTCACATCAGTTTCTGTGGTAATGCCAAGTTAGGAGTGGTGCAAAATAATCAAGTCATTTTAGGTGTTACTCTGGTGTAATTAGGTCTCTGTAATAAATTATGTATGTGCTTTCCATGGCCTTAATTTACAACCCAAATTTATTTTAATTACAAGAATAATGTAGGATAAATTATGGAGATATTTCACAAGGTTGGGTGAGAGTGAGGGGATAATGGAACATAGCATAGCAATGACCAAGAAAACGTAATTACTTCTACAGTTATCCTGGGGAAATTGTCCATCACATCTTGGCTCTTGCTGAAGGATAAGCAGAATGAAAACAAACACCTTTTACTTAGCTCGAGTGAAGGAATAGAATAAAAAAAACTTTGAATTTCTAATGGTTTTTTTGGCTACTTCGACCTTCCACTACGACTTCGACTTTGAATCGAACGATTCGAACTAAAAATCGTTCGACTATTCAACCATTCTATAGTCGAAGTACTGTCTCTTTAAAAAAAACTTCGACCCCCTAGGTCCCCATAGGCTTTGCTATATTTTTTGGTCGAAGAAAAATCGTTCGATCAATGGATTAAAATCCTTTGAATCGAACGATTCGAAGGATTTAATCGTTCGATAGCACGATTTTTCGTTCGATTGAATGAAATGCGGTAAATCCTTCGACTTCGATATTCGAAGTCGAAGGATTTCAATTCGGCAGTCGAATATCGAGGGTTAATTAACCCTCGATATTCAACCATAAGTAAATTTGTCCCCTACAGTTTGTGTTCTTAAACAAAAAATTAAGCAATAGACAACTAGATTACTTGGAAACATAAATCAGCATATGTAATTGTTTGTCTCATAAAGTGGGGAAACATCTGGGGATCCCACTGGTGCACTCACAGCAGCTGTTCTCTAATCACTACTGACTCATATACATAGTGCCTATAAAATAATATATCTCTATGAGCTCTGATCTATGGAGTCATGCATGTTGCGAGGATTACAGTAAAAAGGAAGAGAATGTGAAAGACATTCAGCATTTCATTTGGGGGATGATAAGTGAGCCTTCTGCATCAGTAGCCTTTAAAAGTTTTAAGAATGCTATTTCCATTTTAAAGGGAATGTCAGCCCAAAACCATAATTTTTTGCATAATAAAAGAAAACATAATTCTAATTAACTTTGCAATATACATGTATAACTAAATAAATACAATTATTTATATATGTATTTCTATTGAAAGCAGTGTTTGTCTGTCCATTTCTATTCAGCTTGATAAAAGGCGATTGTACGCCTGAAACGTCGCTGCTATTTTGTTCATGCTGAAATAAGCCCTTTTGGAATAAAGGCATTTTAAGAATTTACCTCAAGTGTGGTGCTGTCTGCTTTTCTACATTGCATTTCTATTCTCTGCCAGAAGTTATGCAAATGGGGTTTTCAATGGCAATTGTTTTTGCAAATAACTTTCAAAGCACCGAAAATGTATAATAAATGTATATTGGAAAGTTGTTTAGAATTATGTTTTTTTAGGGATGCACTGAATCCAGCATTCGGTTCGGGATGCGGCCAGGATTTGGCCTTCTTCTGTAGGATTCGGCCGAATCCTTCTGCCCGGCATATGCAAATTAGGGACAGGGAGGGAAATCAGCAGGACTTTTTGTCACAAAACATGGAAGTAAAAAATGTTTTCCCCTTCCCACCCCTAATTTGCATATGCAAATTAGGATTCAGAAATCGGTTCGGTATTCTTCTGAATCTTTCTCGAAGGAAAGATTGTGTTATTTCCAGGATGTGAGGAAATAGTGGTAAAAAACACAATCTCAAATATGATTTTTTTTCACAATAGTGAAAATTTCAGATTTCAGACTCACTGAAATCGAATGGAAAAGGGTTGTTTTCCAGCTGAGTTATAGATCTATGTAATCAAGTTTTCCTGATCGGAGTTTTTTGTAAATATCCTATCTATTGAGACAAAAATAACTTTGAAAGAACTTTAATGCAAAAATGTATAAATTGCCCACTATCCAGCCAACACAAGAAGATTTAACATGTTGCTCTCTGCTCCCATTAATGTTGCTCTCAGTGGCCTCATAATAAATGCTCATCTTGCAATTATATGCATAATGGCACATGTTTTCTCCAAAAGGGCCTCCTGCAGGCTAGCAGTTCACATGGGCCTATCAATAAGCGGAAAAGGAGATTACCTGACAGACAAACCAATGCACTCGACCTCCGTGTGCAACACGTGAAGAGCTGCCCCTGTAAGCTTGGTAGTCTTCAACAGTTTTTATTCACCGAAAAACGGCACCCATTGAATCCAATGCATTTGATGCATGAAAAAACATGGAGGAAAAATAACCGATTGGCTTCAATGCATTTGACCAAGAAAAACGCGAGAATAAAAAAAATTGATTTCAATATATTTGTTAAAACTTCAGAATTTTTTTTTTCTTTTTGCAAATTTTGAAATGGGGTAGTTTGCTCATCATTGTAGTTTACTTAATCAAGATTTTCAAATGGATATAATTATATCCCATTAGTAAGAAAAACATACTGATCATTCTCCGATGGCCTTCTACCATTTGCAGTTGTTTGGGGGAATGTAAGGAAATTAAAAAATGGAATAAAAATGTAAACAGTAAAACTTTGTAACTATAAAATTGTTCATTAGTCATTTATACGGAAGAGCACTGGGGCCAGCAAAAAAAAAAAATTATGGTGAATTATGACTTTAAAAAGTCGAAATTATGACTTTTAATCTCATAATTATGACTTTTAAACTCATAATTATGACTTTAAAAAGTCAAAATTATGACTTTTATTCTCATAATTATGACTTTTAAACTCATAATTATGACTTTAAAAAGTCAAAATTATGACTTTTAATCTCATAATTATGACTTTTAAACTCATAATTATGACTTTAAAAAGTCGAAATTATGACTTTAAATCTCATAATTATGACTTTTAAATCTCATAATTATGACTTTAAATCTCATAATTATGACTTTAAATCTCATAATTATGACTTTAAAAAGTCGAAATTATGTCTTTTAATCTCATAATTATGACTTTTATTCTCATAATTATGACTTTAAAAAGTCAAAATTATGACTTTTAATCTCATAATTATGACTTTAAATCTCATAATTATGACTTTAAAAAATCGAAATTATGTCTTTTAATCTCATAATTATGACTTTTAAATCTCATAATTATGACTTTAAAAAGTCAAAATTATGACTTTAAATCTCATAATTATGACTTTTAAATCTCATAATTATGACTTTAAATCTCATAATTATGACTTTTAAATCTCATAATTATGACTTTAAAAAGTCGAAATTATGACTTTAAAAAGTCGAAATTATGACTTTTAAATCTCATAATTATGACTTTTGCAGTCCTGCTTGCAGCTGAGCTTTCATCTACACAGGACATTACAGGCAGGGCATTTGGCTGCAAGCAGGACTGCAAAAGTCATAATTATGAGATTTAAAAGTCATAATTATGAGATTTAAAGTCATAATTATGAGATTTAAAAGTCATAATTATGAGATTTAAAGTCATAATTTTGACTTTTTAAAGTCATAATTATGAGATTTAAAAGTCATAATTATGAGATTTAAAGTCATAATTTCGACTTTTTAAAGTCATAATTATGAGATTTAAAGTCATAATTATGAGATTTAAAAGTCATAATTATGAGAATAAAAGTCATAATTTTGACTTTTTAAAGTCATAATTATGAGTTTAAAAGTCATAATTATGAGATTAAAAGTCATAATTTCGACTTTTTAAAGTCATAATTATGAGTTTAAAAGTCATAATTATGAGATTAAAAGTCATAATTTCGACTTTTTAAAGTCATAATTATGAGTTTAAAAGTCATAATTATGAGAATAAAAGTCATAATTTCGACTTTTTAAAGTCATAATTATGAGAATAAAAGTCATAATTATGAGTTTAAAAGTCATAATTATGAGCTTAAAAGTCATAATTTTGACTTTTTAAAGTCATAATTATGAGTTTAAAAGTCATAATTATGAGATTAAAAGTCATAATTTCGACTTTTTAAAGTCATACTTATGAGTTTAAAAGTCATAATTATGAGATTAAAAGTCATAATTATGAGTTTAAAAGTCATAATTATGAGTTTAAAAGTCATAATTATGAGATTTAAAGTCATAATTATGAGTTTAAAAGTCATAATTATGAGATTTAAAGTCATAATTATGACTTTTAAAAGTCATAATTCAGCATCATTTTTTTTTTTTGCTGGCCCAAGTGCTCTTCCGTACATTTACTAGCTCTTGAAGCTGATTTTTTTTTTTTGTTACAAAATAATACATTTTACTATCTACACAGTGTGCCTTGGCTCAGTGTACAAAAAAGTGAATACTTTTGTGGCTTTGCAAAAAAAAATTTGAATTTCTCGTACTTCCCCCCCCTCTCATCTTTTTTGTGCGGTTGAATGCAGTCGTAGATTCGGTAAAAGTTTGGATTCTATGTTGATGTCACAGGTTTATGGGGTTAAATACCCCTCTGGTTCATACGTCAGGATAAAAGTAATCATTTAAAATAATAAACTTTGCTTATTGGTTTATGATACCTATTTATGTAACCCAACTGACTGACAGCTATAAAGGAAATACTTTCTATAGGTTTCAATCCAATGTTCAAATGTAAGCCAGTATGCTTTGAGATCTGGTTACCTATGTATAGTTCAAATCATACAAGGGGTCCTGTTTTCTGCTCCCACCCCACTTCCTGTCATTTTTCATTAGAACCTGAATTGCAGCAGGCACACACCATGCCCTGACAAAGGTAGGAGTTGTTCTCTCTCTTTAGACCATCAGAAACGGCAATGTCATCTGCATAGAACAGAACAAGTAACCACAATTGCTGTGGAAGTGAAAGAGATGAAATGAAGCTTGAAATTTCCAAAAGAAGAGGTAACCCAGATACATATGACATCTTGCTTCTCCCAGTGACCCTAAGAAGATATTTTAAAGAGACAGGAACAAAATGCCTGAACAGTGCTCCTCTATTTTACCCTTCAACTCGGAGATAATTAGTACAGGGTCGGACTGGGCCGGCAGGACAAAAAAACCCTTCAGAACCGTCCCTTCAAAAATTAACTTCAGGTCGCAAAAAAAAAAACATCCGTAATCGAGAAAAAAAAAACAGTAGGCGCACATGCGCAATCGCAGTGGAAACCCAATAGGCGTGCATGCGCCACCACAGGGAGAAGAAACTATGCGTGAAAATGCACAATTGCAGTGCACCTCATGGGGAAAGGGGCCGGGTGGGGGGCCCAGACCTGCTCCCTTCAAAAATTAACTTCAGGTCATGAAAAAAAAAGAGTATGTGTGCGCATGTGCAATCGCGGTAAAAACCCAGTAGGCGCATGTGCGCAATCTGCAGGAAAAGAAACTGCGCATGTGCAATTGAAGTGTACCTCGTGGGGCAAGGGGCCTGGAGTGGGGAGACAGCAGCGCCAATGGGCTTCGGCCCCCCAGACTGACCCTGGATATATATATATATATAAGCCTTACATTTTTACTAATGCTAAATAAAGTATTGCCAAAAAAAACACATATTACTGTATGCCACGGTGCAAGGGGCATCTGACAGTTTTTTTTAAAAGATATTGCAAAAATATATTTAAAAAAACCAGTAATGATAAATCTTCCTTGCTCCATGCCTTTATTATATTGGCAAAAAATGAAGATCCTAGGCTTCGTCTTCCTCTGGGTGTTTTATGTGAGTGTAGTAAATTCAACTGATGGCATAAAAAAATCAAATGGGAAAACATGCACCCACACATCAAAATCACCTAGCTAAATCCTGATTGGACAGTGCATTTTTTATAGGGATGCAACGAATCCAGGATTCGGTTTGGGGTTCGGGCAGGATTCGGCCTTTTTCCGCAGGATTCGGATTCGGCCGAATCCTTCTGCCTGGCCGAACCGAAACCTAATTTGCATATGCAAATTAGGGGTGGGAAGGTAAATCGCATGACTTTTTGTCACAAAACAAGGAAGTAAAAAAATTGTCCCCTTCCCACCCCTAATTTGCATATGCACAAAGGATTCGGGGGTTCAGCCGAAATCCAAAATAGTGGATTCGGTGCATCCCTAATTTTTTAATACATTTGCTGTCTCACTCAGCTATTACAACTGACTCTATACAATTTCTAGGCATCTGTATCATGCAGTTGGATTCGACTTTGCATTTGAGCAATCAGTGTGGCTGTGCTTGCGTTAGTTATTTAGTACCAAAACTTATCATTCACCATTACTTCACATGTCACTGCTGTAGCACTGTGCTGTGGGTTTAATTGTAATTTCCCTTGTATATACCACTGCTTCTCATTCCCATGTGTTCCTCAACGGAGTCCTTTCAAGGCTCTAATTATTTAACAATAAATAAATATTTTGAATACGGGCACTTATTTCCTCCCACTCTGCCTTAAATGCTACTAACATTATAATTCAGATTTTCCTCCGCACCTGCAGTCTCAGAATATTCTAGCATCTGGGCTCGTGGAAGTACTGGCCAATCTGACACTTCAAATTAAGATCAGTGTAAAAAGGAAAATATGCCTTAGTGACACCATGGTTTTGCCTTCACTTTACTTTCTTATAACTATTTAACAAAACACACAGGGGGACAGGATTCAGCATAATGAGTACAATATGTCTTCAAAATTCTGTTCTGCAAGACCAGGGGGTCCCCAACCTTTTTTTAGCATGATCCATGCTCAAATGTGAAAAGAGCTGCGAAGCAACACAAGCGTGAAAAAGCTCCTGGAGGTGCCAAATAAGGGCAGTACCACTGTGTTTTTGCAACCACATTTGCCTCCAAGCCAGGACTAAAGAATAAACACCTACTTTGAGTTTACTGGGAGCACCATCCATGGGGTTGGTGAGCAAGATATTACTTGCAAACCACTGGTTGGGGACCACTGTGCTAAACTTTTTCCTCTACCATATTAAATAATATATCGGCTATAGGCTTCAGTGAAACGGTGCCCCTGCTGGTCAGTTTGACATGAAAAATGTCTAAGTCCTGCTGAGCAATACCTATTGAACCAATTATCTTGTATCACTTAGCCTTTCAAAATAATTGTTTTCAGAATCAGTAACTGCTCTTTATGAAGTCAGTTTAAACATGGCCTCTGTTTGTGCTTTGTATCAGAGTTACACAACCTTTGACACAGATACTCCCAGCAACTTTGGCAATGACTAGAATTTTGGGGGGGTTAGTGCAATAAAAAACAGAACTAAAATTATTGGTAACTAGATGCAATTTGACAACAGTTTAAAACTAGGTGATATGCAATAAAGGAAAATAAAAACACTTTAATTATATCTGAAATTGGGAAGAAAAAAAAAAGGTTCAGAATGTTCCTGTTAATCATCCTAAGGAATTCCATGCTTTTGTGGTATGCGCTCAAAGATTACTCAAGCAAAGACTTACATTTTATGATGTTATCAAAAATAATAGAGGAGAAGACGGGATGGGATGTGATCCATCAGGGCACACCATTTTGGCTGACTGTTATTCCATATCTTAGTAGATGGTTGGGCTTGTCCTGTACATCTACATTCTGTGCTTCAGCTGATTGCAGTACAAATATTATCTCTAGATTTGATGTAATGGAAGATATTTGTCAAGTGTCAAGGTGGTTTAATGGGATGTTTGTAAATGAAAAATAACGGAGCCAAAAGCTTTTATTCAGTTATTATTATTATTACATATTTGGCATTCCATTACTTATTCTTCCTAAATGAGGAATGGATTTAGGCTGCTTTAGTCTTTGGTGAATCTTAGTGTAAACAGTTCCATGAACACTCCATTACTGTTTGGCACTGGGAAACTGGATCTAAGTGTTCTGATAGGGTTGGATGGCAGAATCATTAATATCTTTGACCTTAAAGCATTACTCATTTTATGCAGCATGTATAGCTAATTCAGACATGTTGTGACTCTTGCCGTTTAGGATTTTTGGTTCCTTTGGAATAAGGAGCTACAGTGCCATGTGGTCAGTCATCAGAGTCTATAACCATAAAATTGTTCAATGATCTTACAGGGTGATATCTCAGATATCTCAGATTGGCCTGAATTGGTCATATCTATGTGTATGTTACTGAAACAGCCTGCTTTCTACAGAGCAGATGATCATATTGGCTAGAAATTGTAAAATCTGTGGCTTGCTTAGATATCTCTTGATCAAAGTCATACAGTGTCTACACATGAATTCAACACTATAGATTAGAGTTGCATTAATTAACATATTATTTTCCCTCAAAGCAAGACCATCTCCCATAGATTCTATTTTATCCAAATAATCCATCTTTTTAAAAATGATTGTACTTTTCTCTGTAATAATAAAACACTACCATGTACTTGATCCCAACTTAGATATACGTAACCCTTATTGGAAGCAAAACCAGCCTATTGGGTTTATTTTATGTTTAAATTATTTTCTAGTAGACTTAAGATATGAAGATCCATTATATGGAAAACTTCAGGTCCCATACCTGTACTAGCAAAGTCAGAAAGGAGGGAAAAACCAGAATATAAATCAAAATAAATACAATCATAAGTAATGATTTGAAATAATAAACTTTGGTTATCGGTTTATGATACCTATTTATGTAACCCGATGAATTGAAATGAAATGGTGAAAACTCCACTTGTTATAGTGAATGCATCTTATGTTATTAAGGTAGAACTATATGTTTGTTCTAATTATCTAAATTAGACAAAGAATTTGGAACTAAAAGCCATAAGAAGAAGATCGCCCTGACTAATTGGCTGGAGGGAGATGATAATGCAGACGTCTGCCTGGGTGCACCTGACCAGAAGCATCTTTTTCATCTCACATCCTGACATATGTTATCCCTTATGCCCAAAAGTGTGCACACATTTTTCCAATGAAAATCTCTCTCTCTCTCTCTTACTATTTCCTTCTATTTGCTGTATACATATCCACTGAAATTAGTATCCCCTGCAGCAGCTCATGGTCAATTAGCTACAATGAAAACCTGCTGTCAGGGAAGCATTTTTCCCTTGATGAATTAAAATAAATAAATTTCTTAAGCCCATTGAACACATGATATTAGAACCCTCTGCACGTGCGTCTGTTAGTTAAGTGCATGAAAAATGCATGTTTGTATCAAAGCAACAGCTGCTTCTGCTGGGATATTGCCTCCTACTTATCATAGCGGGACACGTGCAAGTGTAATATGTCTGAAGGATCATAGCAATAATACAGACTGACTAAATGCATACACACTCATTCAAAACATAAGCAGCTAAGTAATTAGAGCCCAAGCACCAGAACTGATGATCTGCCTTACATAGAATGGGCTGCCTGACCCTATGTACAGTACTTGATGTATATGTTTATATAGCACTGTTTTTATATGCTGCACTGTACATTTTACTAGATGCCAGTCACTACTGATTTTATTCATGGTTCCTAGGGCTATTGATCAATAATCATCCTGGGCATGTCCTACTATACAATATCATATAAATGAGCTTGTGTGATTTGCAATAAAACAATGTTACTGAACAAATTATCTGTAGAGTGGCAGTTTGGCAACTCTCTGGTAATGGCTTAACCCCTACAACCATCAAAGAGTGGAATAAATGAAAGTAATGCACTCATGACACTTTTTTATGTATCCAACCGACATCCAGATCTTCCACTAGTGATGTGCAGGCTGACCTGAAACCCACAGTTTGGGTGGGCTTGGGTCAACTTCCATATGAGATTGCCGGATTGTGGGAGGTTTGGGTTAAGCTCTTCTTCTGCTCTCCCCACCAGCAATCTTATTGTGCAGGCTTCTGCCTATGGCGGCCTCTATTTATAGGTGTGTACCTGCCCACCTTTCAGAGAGGGGTGTGGTTCGGCACAGGTCTATAAATAGAGTGGGCATGCTGGGTAAGGTTTGGGTTGGGAAGGCTCGGGTCCAGGTATGGGTCCGGGTCAGGTGCGGGTCCATATTTTTCCAAAACACACATCACTATCTTCCACATATAGGGGGGAATGTGATATTGGTCACTAACACAAAAATCTTTCGCAATTCGTTCGCAATGTGTATAAATGTTCCCAAAAGAGGACAATTTTGCTTTTGCAAACACCTGACGCGACAGTAGGACGGCGATTGCAAATGTTATCATTTGCGATAGTGTGCAGTGTATGTAATACAACTTCTTACTGAAAAAGTTGCTACAAAAGTTTACGCCATCTTCAAGCAGGTGTTAAAGGTTTGCAATGTGCAATTAAGATTTGCAATGCAATAAAAGCCATATGAAGACTATTACATTGCGACTTGCAAATTTTTACTTGCAGAGTTGTTCTGTTTGGGAATTTTATTACATTTCCCCCATAGAGTTTTCAAATACTGTACTATGATCTGTTCCTGTGCAACAACCTGTAGTTTAAGAATGTCTCTTCTACTGTTGTCACTACTATAAATTATTTAGCTCAGCCAGTGATTGATATGTGTGATATGCACACTAACATCATAGTAGATGGATTGACTAGTGGGTCACTGTGTAGTAAGGACAGCCTTCAGCCTCCAGCCTCCTGTGCTTCTTGTTTAAATGGTTATGGAATAACTTCTGGTCATTTTAGAAATGTAATACAGGTATAGAACCTGTTATCCAGAATGATCGGGATCTGGGGTTTTCCAGATAATGGATCTTTGGGTAATTTGGATCTTTAAATCTTAATTCTACTAGAAACTCATTTCAACATTAAATAAACCCAAAAGACTGGTTTTGCTTCCAATAAGGATTAATTATATCTTCGTTTGGATCAAGTACAAGGTGTTGTTTTATTAGATTTATTACAGAAACAATTTTTACAAATGTGGATTATTTGCATAAAATTGAGTTTAAGTGAGACAGCCTTTCCGTAATTCAGAGCTTTCTTGTTAACGGGTTTCCAGATAACACATCCCATACCTGTAGTACAGGGTACAACATCCCTTTTGTCAACGTACTGCCACATACTTGTCAACATAAACCCAGCAGTTAATTAAAGCTCCCTTCATTCACTGATACGCGTTGGTGAATATTACATTTTTCAAATTGGCTGCCGGTTTGTTATCTTGGATGTGAAACATGTAGTTTTAGAGCTGGTGGAAAATATAACTGCCAGCATCCACTGAGTTGTAGATGGCAAAAAATATGCTTTCATGTGACATTGAGGGTACCAGCCATGTACTGAGTAATCAATCTGAATAAATCAGAACATCAAAGAGAACTATTCAGATTATTTCCCGTTATCATGAATCATGATGCAATTAAATTGATTTGAATGTTCCAACTCCCAGTGATTCATAAAAATATGGCATTTAACCAAGCGATTTGCTATTCTCTCTCTTGCATACAGTTTCATTTCAAGGATATCAGAGAATAGATTTACATATGAATGGGCCAGTGGTCTTTCTTACCAATAACTTATATAGTTTGGATCCCTTTATCAGCAATAAAATACTACATGACAGTATTTCGCTCTAATTTTTCAATCGTTTTATTTGCACATTTACAACCCCTTGAAATCTGCTTTTGAACTCTGCGTTTGCAAAAGTGAAATAATAATGATTAAGTCATTACCATGGGACTGCACATGATTAATCTATACAGGAAATCTGATGTGTTTTGAAAAATAATAAAGCATAAATAACAATCCAAAAATGTTGATTACTCGTGACTTTGAAGGTTTCTTTGCTTGCCATTGCCACCTGTAGATTTAAGTTCCTGGAGTAATGAGGGATGGAGGGAAAAATACTACAAACCATTACAATAACAGTGCTGTCATTAAATCCTTATTTTGTGGCACATTCTTCCCTATTTCTCCATACCTCGTAGCTGGCCCTCCAGTACAAAGTCTTCCGATATTAAGTCTGTATTTTTCCATTAAATAGTTTCCTAGGGAAAATACCCTCAGTTTACTAATAATGTTTTATCTTCCATCTATTATCCCTGAGAAATGCAGATTAATACTAGGCTAACACCATACTACGGGATTGTCATTTATCTGAGCTTTGTATTTTATCTGAAAAATGACAGGATGTCTTGCTTGGAGTAGAGATTTTTTTGCTACCAACATGCATTTCTCATAGATTTCCTACTAAAAAATGCAGGCAGTGGTTTGAGATTAGTATACAATATGCCTTATAATAATATCACAGGGCAGGATTTGTTATCTAACTGCAGTAAAAGAAAATATAAAATACTATTGTCTATCTATATTATCTATAATTCTAAACTCTAAAATACATTGATATAGTTATTGCAGAATGTTAGAAGGTTTTATATCCATTTTCTTTCTTTTTGTTGCCCTCACTATGATACAACCTGGTCCTATGTCTAATTCTCTAAGTATATAGGGTATGATAAAAAGCTTGGGCAAGTAGGAGGCCAAGTTTGCTGAAGCTAAGGCCAATACAAAATCAAAGAGTAGTCAGGCAGGCTGATATGACCCTTCAGAATTATGTCAGTTTATAGGAAGAGGGTATATAACAGTATTGCAGGTATGAAAATTTATGGCATCTGGATTTCACAGTAGTGATGGGCGAATAAATTTGGCAGGCTTGAATTTGCGCTTTTCGCTGCCAGTGAATAAATCCGTGAAACTTTCGACAAAACTCCCAGTGAAATTTCGGCGGCGTCAAAAAAATTTGGGCGTGCGTCAGAATAGATGCTCGCGTCAAAACTGCTGTGCGTCAACATTATTAGGACGTCCATTGATTTTAACGCCGGCATCAACATTTAGATGAGCATCAAAATTGGCACAAATTGACACAGACATTTCATGAATTTTTCATTTTAAGCTTTTGAGAAATTAGGGCTGGTATTGCAATAATAGGTACAGTGTTGACACCAGATCTAGTAACCCATAACGACTTTTAAACAACAGACCATTACTGGCTGCTATAATTGATTAGAGCTTTGTACCTCTTACTACACGACCCTTAACTGAATGGACCAGCTAGAAATGTGAAGATCACTGTTCTGATATGTTCTAAATGACTGAGACCTGTGTGTTAAACTATTTGTGTGCCTGCTGGAGAAGCCACTCAGAGATAATTTACTTATTCATTTACCTGTTGTTTAATCTGTCTGCTATTTAAATTCTAGCATCAGAGCCCAACTTGAAAGTTCGGTCCCGTTTGAAACAGAAAGTAGTGGAGAGAAGGAGCAGCCCTTTACTGAGAAGAAAGGACGGCAATGTTACCAGCTCATACAAGAAGAGAATATTTGAGGTGGCAGGTAATTTACAATTTATTAACTAAAATACTCCTCATATTTATTTGTTAACACTATCACATTTGTGGACAGACCCTAGCTAGAGCTAGAGCATGAAGGCTGATTGGGGGTACATGACTAGAGATGGGTGAATTTCCTGACAAATTTGCACTTTTCACTTAAAAAATTGTTGTGCGTCAAAATTGTGGCACGCATCGATCGAACGATTATTCCTTTGATTGTTCGATCGAAGTATTTGCGCAAAATCCTTCAATATTCAAAGTCGAAGGATTATCATTCCCCAGTTGAATATAGAGGGTTAATTAACCCTCGATATTCGACCCTTGATGCATTTGCCCCAAAGTGTAGACCAATAAAGGCTATTATTTATTAGGTATGCATCATACAAATAATGTTAATCCCCAGAACAGGATTTGCATTGTGCCGTTGCTTTCTACAGGAGATTAGTTGTAACCATGTTTTCAGGGTATTTTCACTACAATGGCTCTCTTACACTTTTGGCATGTTATTATGACCTATGGAGGGCAGCCATCCTTGTCATTCTGATCTCTGACAGTAACACAACAGCATTTACATGTGTTTTGTGACATAAGGACCTAAGGACTGGCCACCTCATAGATGATTTATCTGTCCAAGTGAGTTCCCTGGTTATCGATTAGGAGCAATATGTGCCTGCCTGCCATCCAATCTTCTGGAATCATTTACAGGGGTTGTCCACCTTGAGTTAACTTTTAGTATGATGTAGAGATTTTCTGAGACCATTTACAAATTGGTTTAACCTTTTAAACCTTTTATTATTTGTGTTTTTTGAGTTATTTAGCTTTTTATGCAGCAGCTCTCCAGTTTGCAATTTCAGCAATCTCAAGGTACCCTAGCAACCATGCCTTGATTTAAATAAGATTCTGGAATATAAATAGGAGAGGGTCTGAATTGAAAGATAAGTAATAAAAAGTAGCAATACATTAGTGATGGGCGAATTTGTCCGGTTTTGCATAAAAAATTTGCGAATTTCCCGCGAAATTCGCAAAAATACAAACAATTTGCGAAACGTAAATTTTGACATCCACGTTAATTCTGACTCTCACGTCAATGTTAAAGTCAATGGGCGTCCGAAAAATAGTGACATGTGACGGTTTTGACGCAAGCGACTTTCCGACTGGGGTCCAAACATTTTTTGCCGCAGATTTTTCGCTGCAGTTTCACAAATTTATTTGCCGGCGGCAAGACGCGGAAATTCCCTGCGAATTTGTGCCTGGCCAATTAATTCACCCATCACTACAATACATCTGTAGCTTTACAAAACATTTGTTGTTTTAGGGGGGGTCAATGACTCCCATTTGAAAGCTGGAAAGAGTTAGAAAATCCTTGACATAAATATTTAATTGTTGCACAATATAATGACTTTAACCAAAATATTTTGGTCTTTTACTTTGAATTTATCATGGCTGTATGGAAAACCGAAGGCCACAGTATGAATGTATAAATTACTGATTTTTAACTGGCTGTTTTTTCCTTTTTGTGCAATCTTTCATTTAGAGTCTTCAGTGAGTAGCAGCTCTCCAGTATCTGGACCCAGCTCACCAAATAATGGTCCAGTTGTCATGGAAGCAGAAGACGAAACGCCTGTCTTGTCGGCCAATTCCCGTATAGAGGTAAGACTACACAAAGGTTGTGAACAAGAAATAAAAACACATGCACCTCCTCGGAAGGAGAGAAAAGCTCATGGTTTTAGGACAAAATACACCTTTTCTATTTAGCATTGTAGGCTGATCAGTATCAAATTATTTGTGGTATTCATGCAGTATTTCAAAGTTCTTCAAAACCAAGTGAGCAGAATAATGGACCTCACTGCTAGACAAATCAGCTCCTACTGTATTTAGTACGTCTTTTCCATGAAGATTTAAGTGCAGTATCACTGACCCATGAATCACCTATAACATGTAACCTCATACTCATGTTTTTGCTGCTGTGAAATTTATAGTCAGAGTTAAGGTTGGCTTGGCAATGCAGTTACTTCAGGTCAGCAGCAGGACATGATCTCCAGAAGCTACAGACACCATTCTACTTCCAGTTGTCCTCATTCATAATAAATTAATTGTTTGTGAACTGTGTTCCTCAGGGCAGGTGTTTGACCCCTGCCCACTGATTAGCAGCCTCCCTGTGGACTCCAGAAGGGGAAATAATGTTACCATGATGGCTAACATGTGGCTTTATCTTGTAACTCTTTGTACTAAAAGCCATGCCTGTCATATTGAGGTGGTAAAATAGAGACGTAATTACTTCACAATTAGACAATTAGGAAGTGGCCCTTCAATAATGAACTGTTTGAGGCTTAGGTTAGGAGAGTGAACTTCCATTGTCTTGCACATTTGTCCTGCTCCAAGAAAGAAATGCAGAAGTAGCAGTTTATTAATGAAGGAATGTAACAAAAGTCGTTAATGGATAAAATGTTGGTAAATGGAGAATGTTTTATTGTATGAAGATATTTCTCTTTTGTGTGTATTGAGTATAAGCTTTGCTACTTAAAGCATCTCATCCACCAGCTTTTTATAGCCGATTTATTCATTTTCAAAACAAGGGGATTGGGTAAATCGAAGTCAAAATATACAAGCGAGGACTTTATAACACTCAATTTATTTTGACTTTCTGTTATATTTTTCAATAACAAAAAGCGTGGCTGGTTGTCTTATGGCAAGTTTTTAATTTCTGATCTATTCTTAAAAAAAAACCTTGATTGCCCAAGAAAGAAAAGAGTGAGATCAAGAACTCACACTCATTTTAGCCGTAATAAATCAGCCGTTGGATATATGCAATAAAATTTCATTATAGAAAATACATTATTTTTATTTAATTTTTTTTGCTGTTTACTACTTTTGTTACATCCCCCCCCCCCACCAAGAAGTTTTCAAGCTGCATTTATCACATTTCAGAGGTCCACTGAGAATTGGTTTGTGGTTTCTAGTTCTCATACTTGAGTTGAAATTCCCTGTACCTTCACTGCCAAGGAACTGGAGTAAAAACATTAGCATTTTTTGTGTCTCATGTAATGAGAAGCCAGGATTTTTGTCCGTGTGTTGCTGCTAGCTGCTTTCATTGGTTTTGATGAAGTCCAAAGTAGTGAGAGTGAGACCAGAAGCACATACCAACCTGTAAATTAACCAGCACCAACATTACATAAAGCTTCAGGGATGCCGCACTTTCATTCCCATGGTTTTGACTTCTGCCATCAGCCAGGTTTATTTTTTCAAAATGCCTGGGGTTCACCAAAATTGATATCTATGCTGTCCACACGGTTTAATTTAATTTAAGGGTTTCATACATGTACAACAGCTGATCAGCAATTTACATAAGCAAATAACCATGTACCAGATATGGAATCAGAAATGAGTTGCAGGACACAATATTCCTTGAGAAAGGCTGCTCCTAATGAATTACTTTAGTATAGGTCCCCCAAAAAAAGGAAAAAATTCACTTCCAACTAGAAAACTTAAATCTGAACATCCAAGCAGAGATACTAATGAGGATTTTTGATATATATGAGATTATTTTATGCATTTATGCTATCTAATTGGCTTCTTGCAGAATTGCCCAGCTGTCTGGCCAATCTGCAGCACTTTCCTGTGCAAGGCAGTATGGACTGCAGACTCACATACAGTTGCAATAGAAAAACTCATGGTGGCATTGTGCTGCCAGACAAATAGAGGCAAGTTCATTTAATTCTAGTTTAATGTGTATGTCACACATTTTATTGGTGAGAAACTGCAATTCCCAGCAGTCCTTAAAGGAGTTTAGACTGGTAGCTGCAAGACCTGGACTTTCATTTTGCAAGTTCTGTGCTTACTGATCAAGTGCAAAATTACAAAATTCCTTTTTTCTTGGCTTATAACGATTTGTGTTTAGGCCTGCCTGTCCTTTAAAATATGGGGCTCATATAATATTTCTAAACCTATAATTATCAACAAGAACCCCAAGTCAGATGTACTTTATAAACTACCTGTGTAGGAATCATGACCATTGTTATTATTGTTTCGGCTAATAGTAATATTGTAATATTTTTCATTAGAAAGAAATTATATTGTAAATATTCAAATAAACTTCACATGTTTTAAGGTCACATGTTTTAAGGGGATATATTTCTTTTGGTGCATATTTTTTTCCATTTGCAAACCCATAATGCCCTTTTTTTTGCATGCTAAAGGGAAAGCTTTCACCACTGGGGGGCACTCTTGCATCAGGTAGCTTATGCAGTCATAGCTGCTGACTCTTCCTTAACGTCCTCTGCCCATTGATGGAATTGTGTGATATTATTCATTGCTTGGGTGCCTGAGGGGACATGCAGTGGTGCACTTGGGTCATCCCCAGCAGCCAGTGGGTTAATGTTAATTTTATATGTTGTCAGCCATTATACAAGCTAAATATTTACACACGTGCTTTCAGGGCAGCTATTACTTGTTCCATAGACGCTGTTTTCTTTTTCTAGAAGTGTATTGACCAGCCCTTTGTTTGCCTTAAACAAATTGGAATCCGCGCTATTTACTGATGTAATGCATTGGATCATTATACTATATATAGTGAATAAAGTACCCCCTCTTGTAAAATATAAGGATATTATAAGTTACCGAGGAGTTTCATGACCATATAAAAGCACAAGGCCGAAGGCCGAGTGTTTTTATACAGGTCATGGAACTCCGGGGTAACTTCTAATATCCTCATATTTTACAACTGGGGGTACTTTATTTATTATAATATACAAATTTCAATGAGTCAAGTGACTGAAATGACATCAGAACTCACCGTTTATAACTGATGACATTAGAACTCACCGTTTATAAGGATATAATTTACAAGATATTCATGGCTTTTGTGTATTATAGAAAATGATAAAATATAGGAAGCTTGTTAAAATGTACCAATGTTTATAGGGAAATTCTATTTAGTCAGTCATGTGCATCAAAGAGCAAGCCAAGTGCTGTTTTTCAGCAGTCCTGGTGTATTGTATTCATTGCCTTATTGCTATGTTTTGTATTACAGTCTACTGCCCAGCAAATCAGCTGCAGAAAAAAAGAGGGTATGGGATCCATTATTCAGAAACCTGTTATCCCAAATTATGGAAAGGCCTTCTCCCATAGAATCCATTTTATCCAAATAATCCAAAATTTTCAATGTACTTGATCCAAACTAAGGTAAAATGATTTGGGGTTATTTAATATTTACATGAATTTTTAGTAGACAAAGTATGAAGATCCAAATTACGGAAAGATCCATTAACCTGGAAAACCCCAGGTTCTGAACATACTGGATAACAGGTCCCATACCTGTATTTAGCTTCATTTGACTAAGGTCAATGGTTATCTTGCCATTATATTGCAATTCCAATGTTCACAAGATACAGAAAATCACCTCCAACGTGTTATAAGCCACCAGATTTCCAATGACACTGATTAGATGAGATCACTTGCTATCCTAGGCACCTTGATTGTTATTATTGCCCCAAAGAAAACCCTCGTAATATAACTCCCCTTGGTACCATTGCCCTAAACCAGTCTCTTTATGCTTCAGTCCCCATGGAGCTTTCCTCTGTACAATATTGCAGTGGCACTTCCAATTAAAGTTTAAAGGCTGAGCTGCACAGGCTGAGAATGGGTGACTGAAGGCAGACTGGGGACAAGCTGGGAGACAAACCCTCAGGGAGTCGCTGCCAGAACGTCTGCAGACTGGTCGGCATGTCTGCTGAAGTCTAGCAACTTCTAGATGCAAGTGTGAACTATATTGCGCCCATTGTTTTCCCATTTAACAATACAGGTATGGGACCTGTTATCCAGAATGCTCCGGAAGTGGGGTTTTCCGGATAACGGAACTGTAATTTAAATCTTCATACCTTAATGCCCGAACTCCATGGCGTGATGTCTTTGGATACAACGCTCTGAGAGGAAACGCAGGCGACCAGTCCGAGGCGCTGAATATAATTTAAGTTATAGAAACATTGAACCTATAAACTACACACAAAACGACTGTCGGATGAAGACGCAGCTTGTGGTGTTCGCATTTGACAGTTATGTCGTGTCAGATACATGTAGTTTGTAGGTGCAATGTTTCTATAAATTCTGGAGATTGGACCTAAGTCTTCTAGAAAATCATTTAAACCCAAAAGGCTGGTTTTGTTTCCAATACGAATTGATTATATCCATGGTCGGTCTGGGCCTGCGGGACACTGGGAAAAAACCTGGTGAGCCCCTGGCTCTAGTGGGCCCTGCCGGCCCAGATCCGCACCCTGGTTTTCTTCCTGCTGCGACCGTGTCAAAAAAGCGGTGTGAATGCACACGCTAACGCGCACTGATGCTCATGCACAAGTGCACGCTGATGCCCATACGCACACGTGCATCAGTGGAGTTGCCGGACGGGAGGCCCTGAAGCAGCAGCCCCCAGGTTCCAGAGGAGGTGCCCTGACCCTGATTATATCTTAGTTTGGATCAAGTACAAGATAATGTTTTATTATTACAGAGAAAAATAAATCATTTTTAAAAATGTGGAGTATTTGGTTAAAATGGAGTCTATGGGAGACGGGCTTTCCATAATTCGGAGCTTTATGGATAATGGATTTCTAGATAATGGATCCCATACCTGTACCTGTGCCCATTCTGACATATTGCTTTGAGTTTAGCTTTGAAATCAATCAACTTATCCAAAAGACTAGTCTTTGCATTATAATATGTATAGATCGCCATGATATTGTTACTTTTATACTAAAGTAAACCTTTTCTAAATAGCATGTACCTATATACTGTAGTTCCTAATTGGATATAATCATTAGTCTGACCCTATCTAGGAGCAGCTGACATTTATATTCAGCAATGTGCAGATGAATGAGATTCTAAGTAAAATCAGTTACAGTATGTAGGCTTACTAGGGATGGTGGGAGTAATAGTTAGCACAGTGGATGTACCCAAGTTTTTGCATTCATAATTAAAACAATGGATTCTGCATTTGCCTTGATGCTTTCCTTTTTTGTGGCTTGGTACTCTTGTTTTTGGTATTTTATACTCTTTGTTGTAAATGCATCCCATGGCCTAGTCTCTCTGGCTCAATGAATCTTTATATTTTCCTAAAGCTGTAAATTCCTTTTTTTTTCTTTAAAATAAACGTGTAATTTTATTTATTTTATGTAATTGATTTATATTTGAGCATTCCGGTTCTTTAAATTTGCCACCAAAGGCTAATAAAAAGGTCAGTGGTTCCCATCCATCCTACTGGGGAGGGAATATAATGGCACATAACAATGAATGGCTATTTTCTCGATGTCCTATAAATACAGTAATCTAACACCCTTTACTACTGTGCAGCCCATTCTGTTGATCATTCCCCCCTTGGGTGCACACAAATGTCAGAGAGAGAATTACTCATCGGGACTCATCTGGCGTTCTCTGGCCTCAGCCTGGGTTATGAGCAGCGTCGGAAAACAAAATCGTGCCGAGAAAGGTTATATTTTTGCATAACATCCTGTGTTTTTGTGTTGCGCCGTTCTGCACTGACAGGAGCACATTAGCCAAATTTATTTTCTTTAGTTAATTGATATCCCAGATTTATCCATTACAAAACCTATACACTGTCCATCCTCTAAATGCTTGACAAGTTATTATATTTACTTAGTCAATCCTGGGTGTGCTGTATGCTTCTTAGAGGTGGTCTCTTAACACTGCTCCATATGCTTTTTGTTTGGCAAGAAA
This sequence comes from Xenopus laevis, assembly GCF_017654675.1. Classification (NCBI taxonomy): domain Eukaryota; kingdom Metazoa; phylum Chordata; class Amphibia; order Anura; family Pipidae; genus Xenopus; species Xenopus laevis. Next base: position 38,847,759 of record NC_054381.1, read on the forward strand.
GCAGTCACTGTTGTCATACTGCTACACAGGGTATTCTTTTTCAGTCATGTGACTCCCCTGGGTGTAATGTCTTGCCACAGCTCCTGATTGCAACAAGACCTATGTGGCTCTTATTGTAGAGCAGTCATCAATTGGGAAGATGCTCAAATAACAAAATGTGGAATTCACGGAGAGCTGCATTAGGCCATATGTTGAAAACCTGTATTTAGTGGCAAATTAAAAAAAATCAAGGGAAAATTCCTCTAATACTAATCTTAACGCAAAGGTGTTACTGAAAACTGCTACGTATACTATATGGGTTATTGCTCGACAGATATTTATAAGTTGATACCTCTGTAAACTTTCTAATGTGGGTTTTCAATTAATGTTCTTCATGATTACTAGATACAGTATCTAATAAAGGGGTCCTCGACCCAATAACTCTAGTTTGCAAAATGAGAAATACAGGTATGGCACCTGTTATCCAGAATGCTTGGGTCTTGGGGTTTTCTGGATAACAGGTCTTTCCGTAATTTGGATCTTTATACCTTAAGTCTACTAGAAAATCATGTGAACATTAAATAACCTCAACAGGCTGGTTTTGCTTCCAATAAGGATTAGTTTGGATCAAGTACAAGCTACTGTTTTATGATAGCAGAGAAAAAGGAAATCATTTTGAAAAATGTGGATTATTCAGATAAAATGGAGTCTATGGGAGACAGCCTTTCTGTAATTCAGAGCTTTTTGGATAACGAGTTTCCAGGTTAATGGATCCCATACCTGTAATAGAATTAGAAGAAACTTTCCAGTAGACAATCAAACCATGATTTTACACTTTCCAGGGGACTGGAAGAAAAAAGAAAATCCTGGAAAATGGGGATATATGAAAAAAATATATATGAAAAATCAAGGTTTTCCTGTAAAAATGGTTTGAAATGTCAAATGACTGGTGATAAACAGGGGTTTTTAATCAAAATTGTTTAAAATTATGAAGCAAAATGCTGGAAAACTTCAAATCCAGGAAATGCTTCCATTGAAATGCGTTAGAACATGAAGGGGCTATAAAAAAATTACATCTGGGAAATGTAAAATCAGGGGACATAGTGTGACTGTACATTCATTGAACATTTCTTTGGTTTTA